>NC_045631.1:9157417-9458313 GCF_009829155.1 Mustela erminea
TCCAGGACAATCCATTTCCTAAAAACAAATATCCTTCTTGGGCATATCCTTCTTGTTTCCACGTCCGTGCAGAGGAAGAACTTGCCAGATGCTTACACACATTGTCTCATATCAGGCAAGATATCAAAACAAAAACAAAAACAAAACCATAAACAATCCTTTTTGCTCACAGAAATTTCAGAAAATTTGCACCAAATAACCCAGAAAGCGTGTTCTTGCAAGCAAGCTGGTATGGTTTTGGAGATTTGTACTAAGTGAAAAGACTTAATGTATGTGCTGCTCTGCTGTGACATGCACCTACTGGATTCACATCCGGGGCCTGGAGAGTCTTAGGGCTGGGGTTTGTATCTCTCACTTTTCCTGCAACTTCAAGTCAGCACCTCAGTAAAGCTGTCTGTCAATTTTGTGAGCAAAAGCTAGCAGCAGTTCTATGAGTTTTCCAAGTGACAAAGTGTGAGCAGGTTATTTCGTTGCATTGCGTCCCTGGACAGAAGATTCTGACACTTGTTCTCGTTGTCTAGAATGGTTCTCAACTAGGGGTGATTTTGTCCCCCAGAGGCACTTGGCAATGTCTGGAGACATTTCTGATATCATGACAGGGCTGGGAGGAGTGGGGGAAGAGGTGCTATGGCATCAGATGGGGAGAGGCCAGAGATGCTGCTAATCATCCTACAATGCACAGGGCAGCCTCCCTCCCACCCCCAAAGACCTATCCAGTCTAAAAGGTCAAAAGTAAAAAAAATTAAAAATAAAAATAAAAGGTCAAAAGTGTCAAAATTAGGAAATTTTGGTCCAGAATTAGAAATCGAACACTGGAGTGCCTAGCATTTAGTCCTCCCAGAATGTCAAACTTTTCTGCCCACCAAAATCCTTCTCTCTTTTTGTAGTCATGGGGGGGGGGGGGGGTATAACAAAGTGCAAGGTTAGACTACACTTCCCAGCCTCCTTTGTAGTTGTTTGACCATGTGACTAGTTCTCACCAATAGAATGTGACCTGCGGAGACAGCAAGCTAAAAAGTCTCCCAAGAATTGTCTTTCCCCTGCTGTTGGCAAAGCACAGACGAGCACTAGGCTATGTTAGAATCACATACTGGATCCTGGGTCCCTGAACCACCACACGGGAGAGGCCCACCCATCAACTAGAGCACATGCTGCAGTTTGTTATATGAATGAGAAATAAACGATTCTTATGTTTGACTCAATATGTATCTTGGGGTCTTTTTGTCATGGTTGCTTAGCTCGGCCTCCCCTTAGCCAACCTGGAAAATTCCACCCATCTCTAAAGTTTTACTTTTTAAGTCATCTCTAACCCCAACATGGGGCTTGAACTCACAACCCGGAGATGAAGAGTTGCATGCTCCACTGACTGAGCCAGTCAGGCGCCTCCTATCCATCTTTAAAAAGCAGTTCAGGGGCACCTGGGTGGCTCAGTGGGTTAAACCTCTGCCTTCGGCCTAGGTCATGATCCCAGGGTCCTGGGATCGAGCCCCGCATTGGGCTCTCTGCTCAGCGGGGAGCCTGCTTCCCTCTCTGTCTGCCGGCCTCTCTGCCTACTTGTGACCTCTGCCTGTCAAATGAATAAATAAAATCTTTTTTTTTTTAAGATTTTTTATTTATTTAACAGAGAGAGAGAGCTCACAAGCAGGCAGAGAGACAGGCGGGGGTGGGTGGCTCAGTTGATTAAGTATCTGCCTTCAGTCCAGGTCATGATCTCAGGGTCCTGGGATCAAACCCCACTTTGGGCTCCCTGCTCAGCAAGGAGTCTGCTTCTCCCTTACCCTCCTTACCGTCCCCTGTGCTGCTCCTCCTCTCTCTCTCAAATAATATCTTCTAAAAAATTAAATTAAATTGGGGTGCCTGGGTGGCCTCTGCCTTCAACTCAGGTCATGATCTCAGGGTCCTGGGATCGAGACCCGCATCCGGCTCTCTGCTCAGTGGGGAGCCTGCTTCCCCCCCACCCCTACTGTCTGCCGCTCTACCTACTTGTGATCTCTGTCAAGTAAATAAAAACATCTTTAAAAAATAAATAAATAGGGACGCCTGGGTGGCTCAGTTGGTTAAGCAGCTGCCTTTGGCTCAGGTCATGATCCCAGCGTCCTGGGATCGAGTCCCACATCGGGCTCCTTGCTCTGCAGGGAGCCTGCTTCTCCCTCTGACTCTGCCTGCCACTCTGTCTGCTTGTGCTTGTGCTCACTCTACCTCTCTCTCTGACAAATAAATAAATAAAAATAAAATCTTTAAATAAATAAATAAATAAATAAATATTATTAAATTTAGTTAAAAATAAATAAAAACCAGTTCATTGGAACACACCTTCAGGCCCCTCTTCCTGATTTGTGACTCACTGCACCCCACCCTGTGTTTATCTCCATCAGAGGCCCTACAACAGTTTATTTCATGTATGTAATCACAAGTCTGTCCACCCGGCCAGACTATAAATTCCATGACACAGGGGTGCGTGGGTGGCTTAGTCAGTTAAATGGCTGCCTTCCGCTCTGGTCATGATCTTGGGGATTGAACCCCACCTCAGGCTCCCTGCTCAGTGGGGAATTTATTTCTCTCTCTGTCTCTCCCCTGTTCATGCTCGCTCTCTCAAATAAATAAAATCTTAAAAAATAAAATAAATTCCATGACACATAGCAGGCTCTCAATATATGTCCCAAGAATATTATACACACACGAGCTTCGTGAAAGGGGCACCTTGTTGTTTGGTACACTGCTGTATCTTCAGAGCCTAAAACAATGCCTGCTACAGAAGTTATTCAACAGACATTTGTTGAATCTCTGAGTGAATACAAATAAAAATATACACACCAATTGTATATCATACACACAAATTCTAGAGATCGACTTTCCAGGAGGCTACGAACCCATGGAATTTTTCTGCAAAGCGAGCCCAAGCAGACATCACTTTTCCTTCCCTCAATGGCCAGATACCAACCCAGCAACATCAACTGCCTTCTGGGCCTCCCGGATGACTCACTGGAGAGCTTTCTTGGGGAGGAGTGGGAGGAGATGACGGTTGACAAAAATAACCACAAACACTTGAAGCATCATCAAGCCTCTGTCTGTGGGATGAACAACAGGGCCGATCTCAAGGTCTCTCCCAGGCAGGGCAAAGCAGTACTCATCCTTCCAGCGCAAGTGGTTATCAAATGCTCGCATGGTCAGAGTCAGAGGGACCTGGGGTCAATGAAATTAAATTGCCCTGACTCCTAAGCAGTCAGCCACCAGCGTTATATTGACCTTCTTTGTAAATTGTGAAGGAAACACACATCTGGGCTGCGATTATTAAACATCACGAAGTCAAGAATTCCCTCTGTGGGGCGCCTGGGTGGCTCAGTGGGTTAAGCCACTGCCTTCGGTTCAGGTCATGATCTCAGGGTCCTGGGATCGAGTCCCACATCGGGCTCTCTGCTCAGCAGGGAGCCTGCTTCCTCCTCTCTCTCTCTGCCTGCCTCTCTGCCTACTTGTGATCTCTCTGTCAAATAAATAAATAAATTCCCTCTGTGTCTTTTTAAATTTTTACAAAGGGCTTTCCCATACGTGATCTCATCTGAGGATCCCATCAACCAGGAGAGAAGGGCAATTTTACAGATAAAGAAAAAGACTCAGAGAGGACCCATGACTTACACTGAGCGTAATTCTCAAAGTGGTTCGAAGACCAACAGCATCAGCATCACCTGGGGACTTGTCAGGCACATATCAAAGCCCCGAGAGGTTAAACCACCTACTGGAGGTCACACAGCTGGTAAGTGGTTGAGCAGGAAGCTACAACCAGGCCAGCTTGCTTCAAGCCCCGGCTCGTAACCCTGGAGCCCTCACCATCTGTACCACTCTGGCAGGCTGGGACAGGGCTCCGTGACAAGTCACAGGGGTCTCTCCCCACAGCCCAAGCTGCTGGAAAGAATTCCAGGTTGGGGGTTAATACCTAGGATCTGCTAGTCTCCAACTGGCTGGGGAGTTTCCAGAGCAGTCGTGCCACTGCCCTTGGCCTCTGACATCACTGACAGTCAAGGCGCTTTATGGATGGGGAAGTGCTTTGGAAAATCATAACATATATCAGAAAGAAGTGAAGTGCTGTTTGGATTTTTAAGACTGGTGCTCAGAGCATGCCTGTATCTCCCAGCACCTCAGAACTTGGGACTGGCTCCACGCTTGTGGCTCATAGAGGGTCTGGGGTGGTAGAGGTCTTGCTTCTGTTGTGTCTCCTCAAACACCCACAGGTGCCCCACGGAGAGGGCAAGGAAACATCTAAAAAACAAAGAGCGAGCACAGGCAGAACCACTGGTCTCCCAAAGACATCCACACCCTGTTTCCCAGAACAGCTGAATGTTACCTTCTAGGACAGGAGACCCTGCAGATAGGATTAAGATAAGGATCTTGAGGGAAGCCTGGGTGGCTCAGTGGGTTAAAGCCTCTGCCTTCCGCTCAGGTCATGATCCCAGGGTCCTGGGATAGAGCCCCGCATCAGGCTCTCTGCTCAGCAGGGAGCCTGCTTCCTCCTCTCTCTCTGTTGCTCTGCCAACACCTTGATTTTTACCCAGGAAGATCCACATCTGATGTCTGACCTCCAGAAATGGAACTTAGTAAAATCATGTTCTTTTAGGCCACCAAGTTTGAGGTAATTTGTTATAGCAACAACAGGAAAAGAATACAACCCAACAGAAAATGGACAAAACACACGAACAGGCATTTAACAGAAAAGGAAAGGCATGGGCCGGCAAACCAAGGAAGAGATAGTCAACAACATGTCCTGCCTCGCGCTTCCATAACAAGTTGCCATGGGCTGGGTGGCTCAGAACAGACATTCCCATTCCAAAAAGGGGAAAGAGGAAAAAGGGATGGGGTGACAGGTCCTAAGCAAGTCCAAAACCTAGTCTATAGTATTTTGTGATGTCAGCCTAAGCAGACTAGGACACCAAATTACTAAGGAGATGCAAATTAAGGCCCCAGAGAGATTCCGTTTTAATTGCCAAGGTAATTGCAAAAAAAATGAATATGCCTATCAATAACCAGCATGGGAGAGAAGATACCGATCAGGGAAGGGATCGCTCCTATGGTGCCTGGGGCAGGGCAGCACTTTGGTGGGAAACAATCCAGCATTAATCCTAAAGCTAAGCAGTTGCACTCACAGACTTACACAAGGTGTATGACAAGAGAAGGGTAGCACAGTGGAGAAATAATCAAGATGTGCTCATGAACGGACACCATCAAAACGGATGACAGACAGTGATGGACCACAACAGGGGTGACACTTACCAACGTAATATTAAGTGAAAACAGTAGCTCTGAAAAAAATTACACAGGGCAACATCCCATTTGAGAACATTAAAGAGAAATGAGAAACAGACAGCTCTCTAGAACACCTGTGAATGCAGTAGGACTCCCCACAGGATGTGGGAATAGAAGGCATGCGCGAAACAAGGTTGGGTATGAGCTGAAAAAGTGGGAATCCGGACAACAGAGATATCTGGGTTCATGACAGTAGTCTCCCTCGTTTTTCTATGTCTGACATGGCCCATTATACAGAGAAAGTTTAAACTAATATAAAGAGGAAAGCAGACAATGATGAACGGGGTATCAGGAGTTGGGACCAAGGGCTGGAAGCGAACCCGTGGAAGGAATGGTTGGCTTGGCTTCACTCTGTTTTGGGTTCCCAGGCACTGATTACGTAACTAACTAAAAAGCTAAATTAAAGCAAACCGTGCATGCAGCAATGGAGAAATAATTAAAGAAGTAGAAGGGGAAACACATGAGGTCAGCTTTGCACACAGTGCCCAGCCGCACTTGGTGGATGCGTCCCTCTGGTGTCCTGTTGGCACAAACGCACCTGGAACTCACGGAGACCGGGCCCCTTGCCTCCTCCTCCTCGTCAGAGGCCATTTCTTTCACCTGCATTCCTGACCAGCCCAGAGCATCCTTTCTGTAAAAGGCCTGGGCAAGGTGTCCCAGGGCTTCGAGGCTCCTGAGAAGAGCTGGTGGGATGTTTGGGGTCTCACAGAAGCAGTTTGCTTGTACCGGCGGAATGTCAGACTAACACGTAGGGGTTCACATTCCTTCCCGGCCAGTGTCATCATCGGGGACCCTAAGACATTTAGCTGATCGCCGAAAGAAGGCACCAGGTGTCTGGAGAGCTGCTGAGAGAGAAGCACCCCACCACGAAGGAGGGTCTTCCTTCGAAAGAAAGTGAACTGAGAGACCAATCTCCTTCAGCGCATGCGTGTTCCCGCGCACGTGCGTGCATGCGTGCGTGAGTGTGCGCATGCGTCCTTGCACGCACGCTTCCGGGTTCACACAGCCCGGGTTCTTTCAGGGGATGCCCTGAATTCCTCAGAGTCCAGAAATGGTTAGGTCCCCTTTGCAACCTTAATGAGACCTCAGGAGAGAAAAATTGACTTCCTTCCTGCCCATGCTCCAGCTCTTGCAGCTCTTCTCAAAGTGTGGTCCCCAGACACACAACTGACGGGCAGCTTCCGTATCCCTGGGAATTCATTTAAAATGCCACTGGCTCCAATTTACTGAATCAGAGACTCTGGGGGTGGCGCTCGGGGATCTGTGTTTTAACAAGCCCCCCAGGACTCTCGCATGGAGCCTCAAGGTTGAGAATCAACGGTTGATTTATCCCATCCCTAGACTCCTGGCATCATCTGCTTGAATTCTGGATCTTCAGTTACTATCAAGGACGGGCTCGCCAAATTCTTAATTTTTCCTAAACTTCACCTTCTCTTTAAAAAGGGGTATCACGCCACCTAACGCCAGTGAGAATGGCTAAAATTAACAAGTCAGGAAACGACAGATGCTGGCGAGGATGGGGAGACAGGGGAACCCTCCTACACTGTTGGTGGGAATGCAAGCTGGTGCAGCCGCTCTGGAAAACAGCATGGAGGTTCCTCAAAAAGTTGAAAATAGAGCTACCCTACGACCCAGCAATTGCACTACTGGGTATTTACCCTAAAGATACAAATGTAGTGGTCCGAAGGGGCACGTGCACCTGAATGTTGACAGCAGCAATGTCCACAATAGCCAGACTATGGAAAGAACCTAAGTGTCCATCAACAGATGAATGGATAGGGACACCTGGGTGGCTCAGTGGGACTAGGTGATAAAAATGAGTTATCTTGGAGGGGCACCTGGGTGGCTCAGTGGGTTAAAGCCTCTGCCTTCGGCTCAGGTCATGATCCCAGAGTCCTGGGATCGAGCCCCACATCGGGCTCTCTGCTCAGCAGGGATCCTGCTTCCTCCTCTCTCTCTGCCTGCCTCTCTGCCTACTTGTGATCTCTGTCAAATAAACAAAATCTTTAAAAAAAGAAAACAAACAGATGAATGGATAAAGAAGATGGGGTATATATATATATATATATATATATATATATATACACACACACACAATGGAATACTGTGCAGCCATCAAAAGAAATGAAACCTTGCCATTTGCAACGATGTGGATGGAACTGGAGGGTATTATGCTGACCAAATAAGTCAATCAGAGAAAGACAATTATCATATGATCTCCCTGATATGAAGAATTTGAGAAGCAAGGTGGAGGGTTTGGGGGGTAGGGAAGGAAAAAATTAAACACGACGGGATCAGGAGGGAGACAAACTATAAGAGACTCTTAATCTCACAAAACAAACAGGGTTGCCAGGGGGAGGGGGTAAGGAGAGGGTGGTTGGGTTATGGACACTGGGGAAGGTATGTGCTATGGTGAGTGCTGTGAAATGTGTAAGCCTGATGATTCACAGACCTGTACCCCTAGGGCTAATAATACATTATATGTTAATTTAAAAAAAAATGTTTTAAAAGCAAATCAGGGCGCCTGGATGGCTCAGTGGGTTAAGCCGCTGCCTTCGGCTCAGGTCATGATCTCAGGGTCCTGGGATCAAGTCCCGCATCAGGTTCCCTGCTCAGCGGGGAGCCTGCTTCCCCTTCTCTCTCTCTGCCTGCCTCTCTACCTACTTGTGAACTCTCTCTCTCTCTGTCAAATAAATAAATAAAATCTCTTAAAAAAAGTATTTACTGTTCGGTCGATGTGTTAGATATTTTGATTTCAACATTTATATAACCCAAGTGATTTTCAAATTCCACGGGCATCTTCTACTTCAAGTTCTTACAACATGAGCAGAAACTGAAATGAATGTTCAAAGGGAAATCATGATGTGAATTCCTTAATTCCAGGTCTGAAGATGAGAAAAGGCCAGTGCTTCCCTTGTTACAAAAATTACTTGCTCATTGGGCATCTGGGTGGCTCAGTGGGTTAAAGGTTGATTTCCACTCAGGTCATGATTTCAGGGTCCTGACATCCAGCCCCGAGTTAGGTTCCAAGCTGGACATGAAGCCTGGTTCAGATGCTCTCCCTGTGCCCCTCCCTACCACACACACACCCGCCCCCATATGCATGTGCTTACTCTCTCTCTCTAAAAATAAATATATACATACATAAAAATAAGAAACAAAAAGTACTTGCTTAAAAGAGAATGACCAAGGGGTGCCTAGGTGGCTCAGTTGGTTATTTATGAGTCTGCCTTTGGCTCTGGTCATGATCCTGGGGTCCTGGGATCGAGTCCCACGTCAGACTCCTTGCTCAGTGGAGTCTGCTGCTTCTCCCTCTGCCTGCAGCTCCCTCTGCTTGTGCTCTGCCTATCTCAAATAAATAAATAAATAAATAAAATCTTTTAAAAATAAAATAAAAGTGAATGACCAAAAAGATAAATTCCATGATCTTCTCCTAATAAAGTGATCTATCTCCCTTCAAAGAAACAACAACAAATAACAGTGCCATTCACAAGTTTCTTGAAAGAATAAGCTCCTCAATTCCCTGCAAACTGATTTCCTGAGGCTCATCAGTAGCTTCCGTGTCAACAAATCCCACCTGCATTTTAGTGTGCTTTGTGGTTCAGTCAATCATTTTCTTGCTTATCTGCCATGTACAGACTTCCTGATGCCAGGCTAACACACTGGAGGCGGCCACGTGTGATTTTTTTTCATTCAACAAGTATTTTCTGAGCTCCTCTAATGTGCCAGGCGCTGAGCTCTGTAGTCTGGTGAACAACCTCCCCTTATGGTGCTTTTTTTTTTTAATTTTTTAAATGTTTTTTAATTTATTTGACAGACAGAGATCACAGGTAGACAGAGAGGCAGGCAGAGAAAGAGGAAGGAAAGCAGGCTCCTTGCGGAGCAGAGAGCCCGATGCAGGGCTCAATCCCAGAACCCTGGGATCATGACCCGAGCCGAAAGCAGAGGCTTTAACCCACTGAGCCACCCAGGCGCTCCCCCCCCCCTTAGGGTGCTTTTAGGTCATTACAGCAACATCGGGCTCAAGCAGTGGGACTTGAAGAACACGATAGATGGACACCTAACTTTAGGTGGGGGGAGGCAAGAGAAACTCAGAAGCTATCCCTGAGGAAGTGACATCTGAGTTTAGTCTAAAGGAAAGACCAACAAGGGGATGAGGAAGGATGTTCCAGGCAGAACAGCACAGACCGATGAACAGTAGAAACATGGTACAAGATAGGCTATGGTATTCTCAAGGAATTAGACCCATACAGAGGGGGACATGAGACACATTCAAACTGGATCTTCAGGGATGACTAGGCATCTGTTAAGGAGGTGAAAATGCCCCAGGAAGACTGTGCTGTATGTGCAAGGTGCAAAACATATGCCATGCTGGGAGAGGGGTGAGTAATACGGAATGATGGCGTCATGAAGCGTAGAGCATGAGGACAGTGTAGCACCTGGGGGACATGAATGTCATGGTTAGCAGTTTGGACTGAAAGTGATAGGAACTACGGAGGAGGGGAGAGAGGGAGGATGAGCGAGAGACAGAGTTAGTTTCCTTTTATAGTGACGGCTCCAACTGCCGCATGGAAGACACGTTAGAAAGAGCAACACTGGAGGTGGGGAGACAAGTTAGAAAGAAGACTCTTGCGATCCACCGACTGGGGTGACAAATGACAGTTCCTCAACAAGGCAGTTAAACAGCTAGATCAAGAATATAAAGCAACAAACGGGGCGCCTGGGTGGCTCAGTGGGTTAAAGCCTCTGCTTTTGGCTCAGGTCATGATCCCGGGGTCCTGGGATCGAGCCCCACATCGGGCTCTCTGCTCAGCAGGGAGCCTGCTTCCCCCTCTCTCTCTCTGCCTGCCTCTCTGCCTACTTGTGATCTCTCTCTGTCAAATAAATAAAATCTTAAAAAAAAAAAAAAGAATATAAAGCAACATTAACAACACAGGCTTCCAAGTCAGACAGACCTAAGTGTGGATCCCAGTCACTATCTGTGAGCAAGTCACAGCTTTCTGAGATTGTGTTGCCTCCCCTGGGAAATCAGGATGACGATAAAACAGACCTCGCCATTGTCGAAAGGGAGACATAATATGATAGACACAAGCACCCGGTGAATGTGCATAAATGAGAGCCACCATCCTTGGCATCATTAACTGGACATGGTTGACCTGATGCAGATCCTGAGAGAGACCAGAGACCACAGTGACTCCAGTGTCTCTGGCTGGCCACACTAATAGACAGCAGAGAGTGGAGTAGGCAGGTGGGGAAGGAGGCCTGGGAGAGGATGCCCTAGTTTGTTGAGTATGAAGTGCCCATAGTTGAAAGACCTAGTCCTCCAGCGGTCTTTCATACTCCATATCTTGCTGTGTGCGCCAAGGCGGCAGGACTCTGACCACTTTGGACCCGGGCCACTTCTCAGTGTTGTCTTTGTAGCAAGCACCCTTGAGAGATGAGATGGTGTCTCCCTCTAGGCTTGCTTACTCCTCCCTATGGGAGCGATGGGTTCCCAGGCTTGGTGTCCCCCTGTGATGCGAACGCAGTACTTGTAGAGCATCCATCTAAGCCCATCGTGCTGCCGCCATGGGACTCAGAGGCAAAGGGGATCATTGGAAATATGCCACAGCTCATGTCGTGTGCTGTGTGTGCCTGAGTAATAAGGTCCTGTGTCTCTGATCCCAGAGTTTCCTGTCTTCCGCCAGCATCAGAGAATCAGTGACAGGTGAGCTTACTTAGCTTCTGAGCTGGAAAGAGAAACTTGGAGCCTTCGGTATGTGCATGGCAGGTAAAGCCATGAGCAGAAACAACATCACCTGGGGAGGGGTCAGGGTCACACACTAGGCAACACCAAAAGGGAAAGGATGAGGGTAAGAAAAGGAACTCCCAGAGGACCTTCAGAAAGAAACTTAGAGGGGAGTAATGCCTTGTAAGCCAAGGGAGTGTAGTTTCAAAGTAGGCAACAGGAAGAGATGCTGCTAAAAGTCAAATAAGAGGAAGACTGGGGGCTCCAGGGTGGCTCAGCTGGTTAAGTGTTTGTCTCTTACTGTTGGCTCAGGTCATGATCTTGGGGTCATGGGATCAAGCCCTGCGATGGACTCCAAACTAGGCAAGGAGCCTGTTTTAAGTTTCTCTCCTCCGGCTGCCTGGGTGGCTCAGTTGGTTGGGCACCTGCCTTCAGCTTGGGTCATGATCCCCAGTCGGTCTCCCTGCTCAGTGGGGAGTCCGCTTCTACCACTTCCTCTGCCCCTCCACCCAACCTGTTCTTCTTGCTCTCAAATAAATAAATAGACTCTTACCCAAAAAAAAAATAAATAAAAAGATTCTCTCCCTCCCTCTGCCCCTTCCCCCACTCATGCTCTCTCTCTCTCTCTCTCTCTCTCTCTCAAATAAAGAAACAGAATTAAAAAAAAGATTTTCTCTCTCCCTTTGCCCTTCCCCCCGTGGCACATCTCTCTCTCTCAAAAAAAAGTGCCCACTGAACTTAGCAACAAGGTCACTGGCAGAGAGATTTCAATGACATACTGTGGCTAGAGTGGGCGAAGAGTAAATTAGGTAAACATCTTAAATAAATATGTTTCCGAAAAGCTTAGCTGAAAAGGAAAGAGAAAGGTGGGGCATTGGTGACCGGAGGGGATCGGGGAGGGGAAACGAAAGTTTCCTCTGTAAACAGATGGAAGAGATTTGAGCAGACTATACACAAAAGAGAACAAACCAGGAAAAAGCAAAAAATTGAGTAAAAAATTAAGAGCAAGGGGCACCTGGGTGGCTCAGCCCATTAAGCATCTGCCTTCAGCTCAGGTCATGAGCCAGGGTCCTGGGATAGAGCCCCACATTCAGATTCCCTGCTCAGCGGGGAGTCTGCTTCTCCCTCTCCCTCTACACCTTTCCCCTGCTGGAGCTCTCTCTCTCAAATAAATAAAATCCTTTCAGTTTTTTAAAATTAATAGCAAGGAGAAGAAAGATGGAACCAGGTCTCGGAAGAAGAAGAAGAGGGTGACTTCCAGACCGCAGGTGAGGGACTGGCCAAGACCCTCCTCCGCTGACATGGCATTTGCCTCAACCACACACCCTCAAGCAGGCCAACCGGGCAGCTCAAGCGGTGGTCTGCCTCCAGGTGAGTGGACTGTCCGTGGACTGTCCAGGGTCCCTAGGAAGGGGCCTGGTCATCAAGTGTCCCTGGTGTCCCCCTTGCCTGGCACTCCAGCATGCATGCATGTGTTTCCCAGCCTGGGCTCTTTGGAGATGCCCCCAGGAACTGCTGGAACCCCAGGAACATCTCCCCTGGAGATGTGTCTTCTACACACAAAGCGTCCAGGCAAGTTGGGAAGGTGTTGCTCCCAGGCTTGTGATGCCGGCTTCCGGGAAAACTGATTGCTCTGGGCCAGCAGGATGGGCATTTGGGAGCGGGGCATCAGAAGGAAAGTGAAGCCTGCTCTTGGAGATCGGGTGACTCATCCTCCAGGTCCCAGGAAGCCCCAGGGATGCTCACAGAGGGAAAGGAACTGTCTTTTGCGGCACACCTGCACTCTCTTTGGAGTTTCTGCACCCCCTCACTGGACTCTCCCAATTCTTGATACAGCCTTCTCACCTCGACAGGGCAGAGGAAGGAGCTGAGGGCTTGTGCAATGCTCTGCTCTCAGTGTGTGTGGGCTCCAGCTCCCTATGACTTCCGTCCCTGTGGCTCACACCGCCCTCTCCATGAAAGCAGCCACCAGTGCCTGGGTCAGGGCCAAGCGCGCACCAGTCTCCTGCACCCCCCCAGATGACACCAGGGCAGTGACCACCGCCTCCCAGCATGCTCTGTGCCCTGTGCCAGGGAGCGTCCCCAAGTGCCTTAGCTTTCTCTCTGGCAGGGCTCTGGCTGGCTTCTCAAGCACCATCAGACCTCAGGGGGTCTGATCCCTTCTGGGTCAGGCCTGGCACAAGCAGGGGGCCAGCAGAAGTCTGCAGTGGGGCCTCCCTCCGGGCACGCCTCTCCTTTTATGCAGAGGATGACCATGAAGAACTTTCTGCAGAGGTGTGAGAGGAAGAACAAGAGGAGAGAGCAGTTCCTGACATTCTGATGGTCCAGACCCTTTAAGAGACTGCTGGAAGCACCAGACGGACTCTCTCCATGAAAGAGCACGCACGCAACACACAACCTTGCATGTAGTTTCTGGCTTTGAACACCTCCAACCACAGCCGCCAGCACCAGGCCCTCCTCCTGACCTCCGGGGCAGGTGAGGTATCAAAGGAGCGAACAGCAGAATCAGCCCAGAGGCTGGCTAAAAATGCAGATTCCCAGGCCCTGCCTCGGAGATTCTCATGTAGGGGGTCTGGGGCCAGACCCAGAAGCCTACGTTTTGAACCAGCACCTCAGATGACTTGCGCGCCAGTGCGCAGCGGACCCCACTTTGAGAAACCCGACTTTGAGGCTGAGACCCAACCCCCAAGCTGCAAAGTTTCCCCATCTCGTCGGGCGCACCGGCCGCCTCCCCTCCCTTCCCCTCCCGCCGGCCTCACCCTCGCGCGCGGTAGTGGAAGCATCGGGGAAACCTGGCGGGGACCCAGAGCGAGGGCCCCCGGGGCCTGCTCGCTCCAGTCGCCAGCGCACCACTGCCCCCCGGAGGCGCAGCGCGGCGGCCGGCAGGGGGCGCGGCGCCGCGGACAACGCCGGAGGGGCCCCGGAGGCCCCTGCCCGGAGCTGAGCGGTGGGAGGGAGAAGGGCGGGAGTGCAGGGGAGGGGGACGGAGGTGGGCGGTGCGCGGCGGCGCGGAGCCGGGCGCGGGCGCCGGCGCAGGGGCGGGGGCGGGAGCTGGAGCCTGAGCCGGGGGCGGGGCGGGCCGGGGCGGGGCCGGCCGGCGGGCGAGCGGGCGGGCGGCGAGCGCCCGGGGAGCGCGCCCGGGGAGCACGAAGGGAGGAGCGAGGGGAGCGCGGGCAGCCGCTCGCCCCCGCCCCCGCGCCGCCCGCGCGCAACAGTTCCCCCAAAGTTGCCGCGCGGGAGGCGGGCGCGCCCGGGCGGCCGAGGGGCGGGCAGCGGGTGGGGGACGCGGCGTCGCGGCCGGGCGCGGGCAGGGCCGGCGGGCCGCGGCGGCATGGGCACCCGGCAGACCAAGGGCAGCCTGGCCGAGAGAGCCAGCCCCGGCGCGGCGCCCGGACCCCGCCGCGAACGGCCCGACTTCTGGGCGTCGCTGCTGCTGCGCGCCGGGGACAAGGCGGGGCGCGCGGGCGCCGGCGCGGGGCTGCCCCCTTACCACCGGCGCGTCGGCATGGTCCAGGAGCTGCTGCGGATGGTGCGCCAGGGCCGGCGGGAGGAGGCGGGGACGCTGCTGCAGCACCTGCGCCAGGTGAGCGCGGGGAGGGGGGCGGGGGGCGCGCCGGCACCGGGAGCGCCCCGCCCCTTTGCCGAGCAGGCCGGGAGCGCCGAGGGCACCGCCCAGGGCCCCCTCTCGCGGGGATGCCGCTGGTCTGGAGCAGGTGCCTCGGCGCTCCCGCTGAATTTGAGGCCTCGGGGCGGGGCAGAGAAAGGCTGGCCTGGTGAGGCCCGGCTGAAGGGGACCTGTTGGAATAATGTCCCCCTTTCTCTCGTCCACGGGCAGAGAGGGAGGCAAGTCCCAGGGATGGTCGGAGGGAGCAGATGCGGGGAGGGATGCCTAGTCTGGATGCCAGGGCGCTTTTCTGCCTCTCTATCCGCGCTGACTGTCACCAAGGGTCCTTAAGGAATGCGCAGTCGTCAGTTTCCCCAGGGGGAGTCCAAGGGCACAGCCCTGGGACTGGTGAAGTGCCAGTCCCGAGGTCATTTGCCCAACCGGGGAGGCATACTGCGTAGCCGTCGAGATGGGAGACAGCTTTTATCTCCCCTGGCTTACTTCGACAGGTGCTCAGCCAGAAGCCTCTGTTGAACAGCGGAGAGAAGGGAGGGGGAAGCTGGCTTGGTTTCCTTTGTGAGTACCGGGGCTGCAGGAACCTGAGGCACTCCGCCTTCAGCCTGTTCCTGTCCCTGTTCCGTTGGCTAGGGACTGACTGCCGATCTGGGCAGTCCCCTTTGCTACGGCACTGCCCTGGGCAGATGCTGTCATCCCCATCCCTGGCTTGTTTTCCTCCTTCACTTTCCTTTGAGGGAGGGGGGGGTCCCTGGTCCATGGATTTTGTTGAGAGGCAGGAGGGTGCATCTCCTGCATCACCAAACAAGTGGCCCAGCTTTTGGGGGGGTGACTGAGTCCAGCCCCCATATTCCTCCTCGATTCACCCCAGCAATGGTGGAGTCCACTGCAGACCCGGGAGGGGGGACCTCAGGTGACCTTTCTGAAGTTTCTCTATCACTAATGAAAGAGGCTGTAGGAGCGCTGCCTTCCTTGTAGGCGCTTCCAAAATCTAATCAGACACACATCCCTCCGGGGTTTTGTAGCACCCTTTCCCCCTTCCCCCCTCCACAGACACATACCTTCTGTATCTGGTGCACTGTTACCGTGGAGTGTGTTCCCAAGGTGTGTGCTGTGTAGGGGAGAAGGAAGCAGGGGCTTGGGGACTTGGGAAGACACGGCGCTACTCCTCTTGCCTTCGCTTTTCCAAACAACATCCAGCATGGTGCCTGAGATGCCTCTGGATCCCTAGGTTTCTTCTCTGAATTGAATCATTAAAGAAAGATGACATTATGCAGGACATAACTTCAGCAGGTGTGTATTTCTCTGTCTTTTGAAAATGGGAAACCAGCGGATGGCTTCTCCGGAAACTCTGTTGCTTTCAGACAGAATGATGGATTTTCCAGACCATCCTGTCCCATGGAGTACAGACAGTCAGAAGGTTCTACTACTGATCATGTGCTTTTCCCCCAGCACTGGGGTGGGTGCTTCAGGGGGTACAGAGGAGCAGAGAGGGCTGACAGGTGGGGGTCAAGACAAACCCCACTTCAAGGGTAAAAGAACAAAGTCGAGCCAGCGCTCTACAGGGCCATTTGCGTAGGGCCCACAGGCATTGGCAGACACCGTGGGCTCCTCCAGTCCCTCTGAAACTGAGAGTGATTCCACATCCAGAGGCTGAACCACTCCCTGGTTTTTGGAGAGTAGGTGAGTTCCTGTGGCCTTACGGGGTCCTTGAGACAGGGAACATTTCCTGGGAATTGTTGGTCTTGCCTGTGGCCTGACACCCTTTTTAGTGGCAGGACTGGGAGGGCTGATAGGGGGGCAAGATGGGGTTAATCAGACTTGCCCCTTTTCTGTGAAAGGAGCAGGATAACTTGCCTTCCTGCTCCTATGTCAGGCTCCCTTAGCCTCTGGCTTGTGGCTGAGGTCTGGGGTCTGTCCGGAATCAGTGATGGGCCTCCCCCAGGGGCATGGAGAGCTACCCTATTGCCAAGAACATACAGATCAGAGCTCCTCCCAGAGATGGTCATGGCCCCTGAGCAGTGTGAGAGGGGAGCCCCCGGGGCCCAAATGGCTATGAGAGACACACACAGGCCATGTTCTAGGACCCTCAGGCTCTTCAGAGGAATGTCACACTGGATCTGTGCAAGAAGTGGCTTTTTCTCCCAAATTGTGTTTCCTTTCCAGTTTGCTCTTCTAGTCTGGAGGTGGTGATGTTCAGAAAGGGAATGAGCAGCCACTGAGAGACAGGAAGACATCCCGGGCCTCACCAGGGGTTGGCTCAGCCCCTCATGGCAAGTGTAGATGAACGGGAACAGGTAGGGACCCAACAGCAGCCAGGTCGGTCATAGCCCTGCGTTGCTTTTCTGCACAGTGCTTTCTCTTGTGTTTGAAAGCGTGTGTTTAGCTGCTGGGTTTGGGAAGGCCATAGCTCTAGGGCTAGAGGAGACTTGGGATCTTAGATCCCTGTGCTTCTCAGCTTTAAGTCCTTTAAAGCCCTTTAAGTCCATTTGGAGCCCTAAGTGAGCTATGGACATTCAGACCATGCACCAGCATGTGTGTACAATCTTGCAAGAATTGCAAAGGGCTCGCAGACCCCAAGTTCAAGATGTGCTCTGGTCTGGTACCACGCTTCTCCCTCTATGTGACTTGCTACAGGCTTGGGAATGGAAGCAGGGACCTTGGGACCTTGTGTGGCAGTTTGTGGCGGCTGCTGTTGTCACTCGCTTCCGAGTGCCCCCCACCTTCACCTCTGAGGTCTGGAGAGTGGTTTCCCTGATTGGAGACTCTCGGATCAGTCTGTGCTCATCACTTGCTGGAAAGGTATCAGGAGGCTTTACCTAGTGCTAACTGATCTGCGGCCAGGGGTTCAGGCAGAATGCCAGGAAGCGATCCCTCCTTCTGCAGGAGCTATGTAATTGTGAGAAGAGTTGGGGCCCAAGGCAGCTTGCCTTCCAGTCCTTAGTCAGCTATGACCTTGGACCCAGCAGATAACCTCCTGAGTTCTGTTTCCTGATTTCCCAAAGAACGCTGGGGGACTGAGCAGAGCAGATGGTACCAAGAATGTGCAGTGGAGTTAGCTCTACAAATACAGATACATTCTCATGGCCATGATAAGAAACAAGAGACCCCGCCCCTCTTTGGGGCCAGCCAGGCTACAGGCAGGGTCTTGGCATCCTCTCTCAGGCCAGGGCCAGGGAGTTTCTGGATCTAGTCGACCTGGCTGGGGCTCCATCTGGATCAAAAGTTCAGGGCACATTCAGAAATATTCTGCCTCAGGGAACGCATGGGGGCCAAAGGAGCCAGCTGTGGGTAGAGGAAGCCATTTCTTTCCCCATCCCTGGGCTTCATTCCTGTGGGCCTGACCCTTCCCCCAGATGCTTCTCCCTAAGCCTTGGGCTCAGGCCTGCCAGCTTTAAGGAGCCCTGGGAAAGAAGTGCCTTCGGGCATGGAGAGAGGGCAAATGCCAGGCTGTGTGGGGGATGGGCTGCCCCCTCTTCAGCCCAGCAGCCTTTCTGAGGCACACAGATAGCAGACTAGGTTGTTGGCTAGCTTCGTGGGACGCTAGAATAAGAGGTCAGTCTCCCCAGGATATACCAGGCTGAAATGGCCCACCACCTCTTGTGCATCTGCCTCCCTGCTTCCCAGAAGGAGGGTCTGATTATGTCAGTTTACTGCCATTCAGTATGGCACAGCCCTGCTGGGCAGAGCTCTTCCAGGGTTGGTCTATCCAGTCCCACCCAGTGACATGGCTTGGGCCTGGACCCCTGGTTCAGTCTGCTGGTTTCACTCTATACCTGGGGGAATGAGCCACATCAGCTACTGCAAAAAAAAAAAAAAAAAAAAAAAAAGAACCCCCACCAGGGCCTAGGATGACTTGCTTCCCAGGGGTACTGAATAGTGGACAAGCACTTAGAAGCTCCGGAGGGACCTGGACATTGGATGGGTGTTTCTTACTTAAAGTCAGAAAGATGAACAGAATGGCCTTGAAGGTCGCCTTTTTCCTCTGACACCCCACCTAAGAAAATCTCTTTCAGTGAGCCGCTTGGAAGGCCACCAGACACCAAACAGGGAGGGCCCTCGCACCCTTGGCCTTGATCTGATTCTTCCCTGACCTGCAACGCCTTTCCCAGTTTCCAGTGAATGCCTCTTGCCTTTCCGAGGCAGCTTCCGTGTCAGCCCTTGGCTCTGAGAGTCACTTGCCCTTTAGGTCCCACGGCACTGGGGAGCAGTTAATCTTCTGCATAGAGTTTTTCACCTGACATAGATTTTGTTGGTCAGACCAAGTCACATGCTTCCCGAGTGTGGAGACCCCGCCATCACCGTTGTCCCTGGCATGGTATTGAGCAGGCCTGTGACATTCTTTCATCAGTCTGTGCAGCGTGAAGCTATGCATTGCCACCCCCTCCCCCCATCACCGTGTGTTCTGGAAAAGCTCTCGAATCCCCAGCCACAGCTGGACATCTGCAGGCTTATCCACTAGGCGCATCCGTATGGTCACGAGATCCCACACGTTTGCCTTCCGTGTGGCTGGATGTCCGGGAGCGGTGTCATGTCCTCGGGGCCTGGCTGTTCCTGACAGCCTGCCAGGTGGTGGTGTTCTTGGAGAGAGGAGCGGCCCGGTGCCCAGGCCTCCGTGGGCGCCGCAGGGTTCCCATCCACAGGTGCAGTCCGAAGCCTCTGCTGAGGTTTTGTGGGAGGGGAGCCGAGCCGGCCGGGAGAGCCCGGCCTCCCTGTTCCTGATCAGCTGCTTGTGCTGAATCATGTTCCGTTTGTCCACAAAAGAGAAACCTTCCTTTTTAAAATCCACTGCTCTCCGACTGGGCCAGGCGCGGGCATTTCCAGTTTATAAAGATGCAGAAGGAATCCGGGACGGGCGCTGCTGGTTTACCAGCCCGGAGACGCGGCAGCCTCGGTCTGGCCAGCCACCACGGCACGGCGAGGAGCTGGGCAAGAAAGCTCCTCCTTTCTGGAACAAGTGCCTGTCTCCTCAGAGATAACCAGCCTCTGCTTTGCTCTTTGTCTTCAGGGCTCCCAAAATACCCTGGGGTCCGTCCACGGACTCCCCTCCTTGGGGCACGGTGCCCCACCCCCCCTTCCCCGATGCCATTTCATCTCCCTGCGCTGTTTCCTGGGGCAGATCCCATAGATCCCTTACTGGGCATGGTGGGGTTTCAAGAAATCCTCATGGAATGGATTTTAAACTTCTTTTCAGGCACACTCCCCTGCAGGCCGCTGCCCCTGGAACTCTCTCAGGAGCCAGCGTGGTCTGGCTCAGACTTCTGGAGTGTTTCCACTCCAAGCATGGGGCCAGGTTATCCTTCCAGCAGCCCACAGAGCTGACAGTGCCACTGCCCCCCCCTCCTATTCCCAAGCTGCCAGCAGCTCCTCTGTCCCCACCACGCACTCCTCCTGTATCTGAGGGCCACCTTGCAAAAGAGTCACCAGGGTGATGAGGGTCTTTCTCTGGCTTCCCCACCAGGATACGCAAGAGGTGGGGTCATCGACCGAGGAGATCCCCTCCTTCAAGTGGGGATCTCCGCCAGCCATCTGCCCCCTCTTTCCCTCCAAGAGCAGCGCTGTGGGGGACCCGTGAGAAAAATGACACACACTGCCGTGTGCTGCATGCCCCCGCCCTGGCTGGCTGTACCAGAGCCTCATTCATTAGGAGAAACTGAAGGGGTGGGAGAGGAGCCCAGCTGTCCAAAATAGACAGTCACGGTGTCTTGGGCTCACTGTCACTAGAAGAGCTGGCTGTCTTGATGAGAACGGTGACCTTGGCACAGGGAGCAGGGGTTGGGGGGGGGGGGGCTCCTTACCATGACTGTTCTACTCCCCACCCCGCCCACCAGCCCTGAGCAGTGCCCACGTGGCTCTCCGGGAGCATTTCCCAGCTCTTTTTTTTTTTTTTTTTTTAACTTTTATTAGTTCCAACTCCTGGCTGCTGTAGCCATATGGAGTTCTGCTGACGGCTGCTGCTCAAAGCAATGTGGCATTTTGATGTTTCTAACTTTATCTTAAGCAGCATAGACGCCAGAGTCCCGCTGGGAGGGTAAGGAGGTGTGTCAGAGCACAGAGCCTGCAGTGGTGGCCTCACTTGGGGTCTGGGGTCAGTGCCCACCTCCAGGCTGTCCCCTGCCCCTGCTCAGACCTCTGCATCCATCCCTCGCTTCGGTTTCTCTTTGTGCTCGTGCATTTCTCTCCGTGTCCTCAGGGCGGAGAAGCAGGCTCTTTGCCTCTTGTTAGTAAGCCCGCCCTGGTCAGCTTCCTTCTGCAGCACACCCCCAGCCTCCACGGCCGGAGGCCAGAAGGGGCTGGTGGAGGTCGGGATAGGGGACCTGCTCATTCCAGTCATCCACTGGGTGCTCCGGTCCCTTAAGCCAGAGGTCAGGCAGTTGGAGACGCCCCTCCTATGTGCATGTTGCTTTCTAGTCCATAAAGCATTTTTCCCATGTTTATTTTGCTCCTTGAATAGTCTTGGCAGGTTGGAAGGATATTGCTTACAGTAAAGAAAAAAAAAGCTTTTTTTTTTTTTTTAATATTATGAAAGCACTGAATAATCATTGTAGCAAAAGATGAAAAGGCAGATGAGCAAAAAAGAAGACCGCGGGAATTAATTCATCTCTTCTACAATCGCATGCCTGTGCCTCCAGACCCTGTTCTAGGCACAGGAGAGGCAGCAGACAACCAAACCGCAGGCATGATGTTTCCCCATAGCACTTGGAGGGGTAATGAGGACCAATGAAGACCCAAGAGGCAGAACCTAGGGCAGTCACTTTAGCGTGGCCCAGAGGAAGGGCTCTGTGGGGGGTGGGGGGGGCACCTTCACTTGCAACCAGGAGCCCTCCTTTCTGGTCCCAGCTCAGACCTTACCTGCCCAGCTCCTTCCTTTCTTTGGACTGAACACCCCCACCCACAGAAGGAAGAGGTGTTTGGGGAGGTCTATCTGCCACCACTCAGGTTCTGCCAGGTTCCCGCGGTTTCCAAAGGACCCACTCATTCCCGTCTGTGGTCACTTTATTTCTTCCAGGCCCAGAGCCAGGTGAACATTCACGCGGTCACTCCCTTGTCCCCAACCCGGGACACAGGGAGGGGCTTCTAGAGGGAAACAGACCCCTGGGGCTTTGGGGTCAACCTGACACCCCCATCCCCCACCCCTGCCCTGCCACGCTGGCCACCGCAGAGGCCAGCCTGTCATGCATGCAACAGTCCTAGCTGACCCAGCCCTCCTTTGACAGAGGAGAGTAGTCACACAGCATGGGGGGCAGAGGCCAGAAGGGGGGACCTGCAGACCTTCACGTAGCCGGGCAGCAGTCTGTGAGTGAAGACCAGTTTGACAGGGGCCTATGTTGTCCAGTGTTGTGCTGTAAGCCCAGGATGTCACAAAGGAGAACAAGGCCAGTCCCCAGGCCTGGCCATGCCCTGCTGGGACCTGCTGCCTGTGGGACTCATTCAGGCTTCCCCTCCCCCGCCACCTCCTCTGCCCCAGGAGACTGCTTGGGCCCCCCTCACATTGGCCTCTCCTCCCTCCCTCCAGTAGGCCCCTTCCTTGGTGCCTCTCTGCTGCCCCCAGAGACCCAGACTCCCAGCCCAGGCAGAGCTGGGGGGCCTTGTCCTCGGGGCAGGACCCCTGCCCAGCACCTTCTGCAACCTGGGCGCACTAGTTGGTCTCACCCAGCAGACCCTCCCTTCTGAGCATCGACGGGGTGCATGGTCCCCGGACGAAGTGGGAAAAGTTGGGTCAGCCACGGTGCTCGTTTTTTAGAGGAATCAGAGGAGCCTTGGTCCCGGGGATGGTGACAAGTGAGAGTAGAGCCGGCTATAGCCAGTCAGAGGCTCACTCTGCCGTTGACTCTGGCCACAGATGGAGGGAGGCTGGGCTGGGCAGAGAGCCAAGGAGTGGCTGCAGGGAATGGCAGTGGGGATACCCAGAGGGGTAGGCACACAGCACGCAATGGCCGCTGTGCAAAGCCCTTGCTCCCACGGGGCTCCTAAGTGGACGCCAGCACCAAGCCTGGAAGCAGCAGAGAGCCCACCCTCTCCATCTGCCCATTTCCCAGTTGGGGCTTTGCTTCACCTGCCCTGAGCGAACCCTCCCAGCAGCCCTGGTGCTTAGGTCTGTCCCCCGACACACCCACCCCGTGCCCTCAGCCTAGATTCCCCAAGAGCACACCAGGGAGCTCCGGGTCTCCAGGTCTCCCGGGTCTCCGGGTCTCTCTGCACCCCTCCAGACACCCCACCTCCCCAGGAAGGGCCGTCCAGGGAGGCTTGCAGGACATCGCCGTCCCACTGAGGGCCACCAGGCAAGGGGTAGGACCCCCAGGGAAGCCCTCCCCACGCAGGCGTACCACCCAGCTGCAGGGAGCCCGGATGCAGAGCCTGGGAAAACAGCTGTCTGTGAGCCACCCCCTCCCCCTGCCTCCATCGCCCTGCTGCTCCTAGTTCCGTCCATGCTGTCACCGCTTCCTGGCGCGGCCGGCTCAGGCTCCGCAGAGAGGTAGGAGCCGGGCAGGATTCCCTCCCATGGCATTGGGGACCGACAGAGACCCAGAAAATCTCTCAGACAGGGAGACCCCACCCTGGGCATCATCCTGGATGTCTGGCCCGGCACACACCATACCGCAGTCAACCGGGCCCGGCACGCCTGGCAGGGCCACTCCCTCCTCCGCCGTGCCCACCATGGGGAGGGTGGTCTGTGGTCAGCTAGGTGGCCCCAGAGAAAGAACGTGTCTTTGTGATTTTCACTCCTGGTAAATGGTCAGCCTGGAACTGTCCACCCCACTGTCCTGGAGGCCTGCGCACATAGCTCAGGTACAGGGCCAGGGCCCGCATCCCTCTGCTGAACACCAGACTGCCTTGCCCCACCCAGCCCGGTCCTGTCCTTTCTGACAGTGTCACCAGCCACTAACCACCTAACTCTGCTCCCCTCCCCACCCTCAGACCCCGCTCAAGCCTGCCACCCTGAGAGCTGTCCTTCTTTGCACCTGCCAGGACCCAGGTGTTGAAGATTGAAACTCCAGGACCCTAGAGTAAACGCAGCATGACTCTGGTGTATTTACCGAGATTGGTTTATAATCTCTTACTTAGGGCTCCTGATGGGCTTCCTGTGAGACTGTCACTTTCTTCCCGGGTAGGTAAGAGAGTGAGAGAAAGCAGAAGCTCCAGAGAAAGAAGCGAGGGAGGTGCTCTAGGCCCACCTGGCACCGGGTGCTTCACCCTGGCCTTCTGATGGGCCAACTTGACCATCTTGCCTATTGTGGTCCCATTGGCTCACTCCTGGCTGTGATCCTGGGTCCCGGCCACTAGAGAACAGGAAGGGCTGGGGTTTGAATGTCCTTAGAGAACCAAAGGACTTGGATCTGTCCCTTGGTTCCTCCGCAGAGGAATTGGACAGAGAGAAGGGGGTTCCTGTGGTTCCTCTGTTCCCTGGCAGCCTTGGGAAACCAAGGACTTTGTTGGTGTGGAGGCCATTCAGTGAATCCAGGTGACCCAAGGATGCCTCATCATCTTGGCTTCTTTCAGTGAGATGTAGGGCGTCTCCTTGCCCATACAGTTCCTTTGTAAGAGATAGAGGACACCCCCTGGTCGACAGAGCCAGAGTCAGATTTTGGTGAGTTCAGTTCCACACAGACGCCTTTGTGCAGTACACGCCCTGCACGGTTGTACTTGGCAGCCTTGGCAAAAGGGAACAAAATTTCAGACTTTATCAGCTGAGGCCAGTCAGGAGCCTCCTCCCTTGCCCACTCATCTCCTCAAAACTGCCTTCCCAAATCACCTAAGGCAAGGAGTGGTAATTTGTCAGCCACCACGTGATTTCTGACTCTGAGCCAGATGCTCGGTCTCTTCTTCCTAAATTGGAGAGTTAGAGCAGTTGGGCATCTTCTGTAAGGTTCTGGCTCAGCACTCCTGCCTCTCAAAGGGGGTCAGACAAAATCAAAAGCATCCCGAGCGGGTCTGGAGCCAGACCCAGTCAGGAGCACCAACAGAGAAGCAGGAGAACCGTCTGGGCTCCCATGGGCTGCGGCCCCTCCTGTGTCCCCGGAATCCAGGAATTTCCCTCCAGTTTCCCAGACTGTTTCCATTCCCGCCTCCACTAGTTCTAGGGGAAATAAGGTCTGGATGCTTCCCATCTCCTGTAAATACCCTCCACATCTCCCCATGAAATAATTCCATCCGATGTAGTTTTCCTAGGATGTGCCGGTGTTTGGAACTTTTTATTATTCTCAGCTGCAGACTTGTATTTTCCACTTCCTTCTGGAGTTGTGGAGTTTTGTGGTGGAAACACTTTGAGGCAAGATCCTTGCCTTGGGGTTTTCCAGACTGCTGGTGGCCCAGAGACCCTCAGGAGTGTGGAGGGCTACAGTTCTTAGATATAGAAACTGGACACAAAAGAGGTTATGGGACACCTGAGTGGTTCAGTCAGTTAAGCGTCTGCCTTGGGCTCAGGTCACTGTCCTGGGATCCTCAGATCCTGGGATCACCCGCATCAGGGTCCCTGCTTCCCTCTGCCCCTCCCCCTGCTCATGCTCTCTCTGACAAATAAATAAATAAAATCTTTTAAAAAAATTATTTATTTATTTGTCAGAGATCACAAGTAGGCAGAGAGTCAGGCAGGGGGTGGGGAGAAGTAGGCTTCCCACTGAGCAGAGAGCCCGACGCGGGACTGGATCCCAGGACCCTGAGATCATGACCTGAGCCGAAGGCAGCAGCCCGACCCACTGAGCCACCCAGGCGCCCCATAAATAAAATCTTTTTTTAAAAAATGGTTCCAAGATTCCTATTCCAAGAATTCCCATCTCTCCAGAATTCACCTGCTGGTAGAGAATCCATCACGCTGAGCGAGAAGAACAGACATGTTTCTCGTATATGACGCATCTCAAAGAGAGGCTGGTGCATGAGCAAGGACCCAGAAGTAGGCACTCTGGAGGGGACGAGGAGAGGGCCATGCCCAAAAAGGAGAGGGGTGTTGGGATGGAAATGAGAAACTGTTCCAGAAACTAACAAGGGCTGGCGGCGGTTGCCTGGGTGGCTCAGTCAGTTAAGCATCTGCCTTCAGCTCAGGTCGTGATCCCAGGGTCCCGGGATTGATTCCGCAGGAGCTCCCTGCTTAGCGGGGAGTCTGCTTCTCCCTCTCCTCCCTGCTCATGCTCTTTCTCTCTCTCAAATAAATAAAATCTTTTAAAAAGTGAAATAAAATAACAAATAAGAGGCCGGCTAGGAAGTCGAGAGGAGCAAAGGCGGTGGGTTGGGCACAATCCTCCCAGGAGCCCTGCATGGGACATGCTCTGGAGGGAGGAGGGCCACCAAGGGAAATCCTGTGGGCCGAATGCAGGGATGCCAGGATGGAAAGAGAGGCCCGGTCCCTCCTTGCTGGAGAGCTCCAAGCCTTCGCTGGGCCTGCGGCTCTGGCCCTCCCACCCCTACCCACACCCCTGCCTCTCATGGTCCCAGGAAGCTGTGGACAGACTCAATGGCCTCCCAGAAATCAGGCCAAGACCCCCCTTTCCTTTGCAGCCTCTGAGTCCCTCAGACGGATTCCTTCTTGCTGCGGCTGGTTGTGGCCCTGTTCCTTGCATCCACAGCGAGAACGAGACCCTGAGGAGCAGGGCCTGAGGATGGGGAAGATTCTAGCAGGCTGGGGGCCCTCAGAGAGCACAGCTGGACTCCCTTCCCAGGCCAGCATCTGCCCTCTCCTCTGCCAGGAGAATGACATGAGGCTCCTTAGTGACAGGTCATCGAAGTCACTGATTCTGCATGGAAGGTTCTCGGGGGAACTGGCTGATCGTGTAGGTGCAGATGAGGCCTCACACTGGGCCCTGGACCCTGGGGGATTTCCTCCTCCTCCCCTTTCTACACCACTTCCTGCTCAGAGCTGGGAATGAGCTGGATTCAGGCTGGATCCCTTCTCCAGCGTGACTCATCTCTGCTCACCCGGATTCTTGGAGGCTTTGCCTGGGCCTTGGCTCTGACCTAGAGATTTAAAGTGGTAAAGACCATCAGTTGGTTGTGATGGTTCCTTTTCTGTCAGCGTGGCTGGGCCATGGTACCCAGCGTTGGTGAAACACCAGTCTAGATGTCACCGCTAATGGATTTTTAGATGAGATTAACATTGAGATCAGTAGACTTTGAGTAAGGCAGGTGGCCCTCCGCAATGTGGGTGGGCCTTGTCCAACCAGTTGAAGACCTTGAAAGACAAGGTGGGAAGGAATTCTGCCTCCAGATTGCCTTCAGACTCAAGACAGCGACACCAGCTGTCTCCTGGGTCCTCAGTGGGCCAGCCTACCCTATAGACTTCAGATTTGCCAGATCCCACAATCACAGGAAGCAATTCCTTATCTCTTTCTCCTTATCTCTCTCTTACACATGTACACACACACACCCTACTGGTTCTGTTTCTCTGGAAAATCCTGACTAATACCCTTGTTCTCTACAGGTTGGTGGCTAAAGAGAAGGAGTTAGAAACCTCGGGGGACTCTAGGGCCCTCCCGTCCCTGCTACTCGCTCACTATATGAGAAAACCCTCCAGTCCTCAGCTTCTCACTCTGAGAAATGGGCTGTTTCTGTGAAGTATGTCCTACTTGGAAAGCAGGATGGTAGGAGCCAGAAGGAGGGTCTGAGTCATTCCTCCATCCACCTCTTTGTCATTACCTACAGTTCCTTCGACAATGGACCAGAACCTTCATCTAAAAAACAGACAAAATTTACCACAGAAAGGGACAAAAGCATTCACCAGAAAGCATAAACAACTCACACAGACTGTTTCCCAAGCAGAGAGATCAGGAGGCCGCTGGGACTGATGAGAAAGTGCTGAGAATTCTGGAATGTAGAAAAGCCAGGGGCCCTCGGGGACCCTCTGGCCCCAGGCTTCCTGCAGAATCCCAGCCCCACAAGATGTGGGGAAGTGGGGAGGGGCTCAGAAACTAAGTTTGGGAATTAGTGCAAATACCGCCCCCCTTTCAGAGAGTCATAAAGCACAGTAGCACACACGTCCTCGGACAGGAGAAAGGAAATGGTTATTTGTTGAATTCCTGGTGTTCCAAACCTCTGGGGGCCAAGGCCCCCTTCCGCTCTCTCCTATTTTCTGCTCACTTTTCAAGTAGAATGAGCTGGTGCGATCCTCATTTGTAGGTGAGCTTGCTACCTGGGCGAGGGGATGACTTGCCCGGAACCACAGTGACTTAGGGTCTAACCCAGGACAGGGACCTGGGGTGTCTCCTTTCCCACCCTGAGAAGAATCTAGATGGCGATTTGACCAGAGGGGGGGCAGACCAAACCCTCCTCAGGCCTGCTACACCTCCCATCTGACTATATTTTTCTTTAGAAAAATTACTTTTCTTTGTGGGGGGGGAGATCATATTTATTTAGAGAGAGCGTATGTGAGCTGGGGGACAGACAGAGGGACAGAGAGAGAGGGAAGCCAACTCCCCGCTGAGCACTGAGTTTGATCTCACGACCCCAAGATCATGACCTGAGCTGAAACCAAGAGTCAGATGCTTAACCCACTGAGCCCCCCAGGAGCCCCCAGAAAAAGTATCCTTTTGATATTTATGTGTTGCTACTACTGTTGCTTGGATTTTAATTAAATTACACTTGGTCACAGCCGGGCATCTGTTTCCAGGGTCTGTTTCATGCTAAGAGTGTCATTTTGAAAGACTTCGAAGTTCAAACGCAAACAACACACATCCGCAAAGGCCCTTGCCAGGCAAAGGGACCGCCCAGCCCGTGCACCCTGGTGGGGAGGGCACGGGTCAAGGTTGAGGAGGGCTAGCTGGCCAGGATGCGGGACTTCAAAACCCTGCAGGGGCCAAGTGGCCTGCCCAGGAGGAATAGGAAAGTTACCAGCCACCCCTGGAGAGACCAGAGAACCCCACTCCTGGCCCCTCACCCCTCAGCCAGGCAGGCACATTGGGCATGGAGGGTGCATGCTCACACACACACACACACACCACGTACATACCACACACATATATGCACACACAGACACACATAAATCTGTAAATGTATACACACATTCTACATGCATGTACATCTACACTCATATGCATATATACAAACATACACACAGACTACTTGTGGGTGCTTGGGTTTCTCAATTACTATCTATATATATATGATTTTATTTATTTGACAGATATCACAAGTAGGCAGAAAGGCAGGCAGAGAGAGAGGGGTGGGGGAAGCAGGCTCCCTGCGGAGCAGAGAGCCCGATGTGGGGCTCGATCTCAGGACTCTGGGATCATGACCAGGGCTGAAGGCAGAGGCTTTAACCCACTGAGCCACTTAGGCACCCCTACTACTTAATATTTTGACGTGGTAATCTTAAAGCCTACCATTTCACTACGATTTTATGTTAACTTACAAATACCATTATTCTGGGGCGCCTGGGTGGCTCAGTGGGTTAAAGCCTCTGTCTTCGGCTCAGGTCATGGTCCCAGGGTCCTCGGATCGAGCCCCGCATCAGGCCCTCTGCTCGGCAGGGAGCCTGCTTTCCTCCCTCTCTCTCTGCCTGGCTCTCTGCCTACTTGTGATCTCTGTCAAATAAAATCTTTTAGAAAATAAAAAACAAATAAACACCATTATTCTGCTGATAAATCTAGTAGATTTAAACCATTGCATTTAAGGGTGGGGGCTTAGAACTTCAATAACTAAATCTATGTAGATCTATCTTAATGATGTTACTGATTTAACACATCCAGCTTTCTTAAATTTATGAACAGCCTTCCTAAAAAGCAGGACCTTCCCCAAGTTCCTAAACAGTTATTCAAATTTAACAGATTAAGCCTATGAAGAGAGCGAATATTAAATTCTCTTGAACATTCTGTTTTAAGTAGGCTCCTCGCCCAATGTGGGGCTCGAACTCACAACCCTGAGATCAAGAGTCACAAACTCCACCGACTGAGCAGCCAGGTGCCCCATAGATGGAGTTTTTTGTGTTTGGGTTGTTTTTGTTTTTGAGTAGGCTGTATATCCAAAGTGGAGCTTGAACTCGGTACTCTTGGAACCCTGAGATCAAGAGTAACATGCTCTCCTGACTGAGGCAGCGAGGCATCCATAAACATTTTGAAACTGTCCCAAACTCCTCCAGGTCCTCTCTGAAATCGTAAGCCTAGAGTCCATTACTCAGTAACCCATCCTAAATGGGAATTGCCAGGCTCATCTGTTAGGGACTGTAATGTATCTAAGCCTCCTAAACATTACAAATGTATCCGATACCAGATGTGTAT
Organism: Mustela erminea; assembly: GCF_009829155.1. Taxonomy (NCBI): domain Eukaryota; kingdom Metazoa; phylum Chordata; class Mammalia; order Carnivora; family Mustelidae; genus Mustela; species Mustela erminea. The sequence continues at coordinate 9,187,263 of NC_045631.1, forward strand.
GTGCCTGAGTTTATCTGCACTTGCTTCCTTAGCTCCCGGATTAATTTAGCCCTTCCTGGGTTAAGGACACTTTGTTGCTGCAGAACAGTTTTACTCTGGGGAGCCCAGGGTCTGGTTGCTGGGGCTGAGACACCTCAAGTGCCACCTGCAGGGGGTGGTCTGACCCTTCCCTCCTTCCCCTCTCGCTCCAGGGTCCTAGCCCTGCCCAGCCCCAAACTCCTCCTCCTCCTCTCTCTTGGATTTGACCTGTTGTTTCACATATTCTGTCTTTGTAGATTCTATCTGTTGCTTCGAATTCCAAGTTTTTCCCCCATTCTTCTTGTCCTCGGGGCCCTACCTCTTGCAGCTCTTCTGGGCGTCTTCTGGAATGGGACACACTGTCACACCCTAGGCTCCCTGACTCCTGGATCTCAGGTCCAGGGCGGGTCACGCTAATGATGGGAATCACAGGGGGCCAGAGGGAAGATTCTTTTTTTTTTTTTAAGATTTTATTTATTTATTTGATAGAGATCACAAGTAGACGGAGAGGCAGGCAGAGAGAGAGGGGGCGGGGAAGCAGGCTCCCTGCCGAGCAGAGAGCCCAATGCGGGACTCGATCCCAGGACCCTGAGATCATGACCTGAGCCGAAGGCAGTAGCTTAACCCACTGAGCCACCCAGGTGCCCCAGAGGGAAGATTCTTTAGTGGCTACCTTCCCGACTAGCATGGAAATCCTGCTACAGCAGCGCTGAATGATTATCTCTCTGCTGCTTACATACCTCCAGTGACTGTGAGCTCACATTTGTGTTTTTAAAAAATTATTATGGTAAAGTATACATAATGTAAAGTTCACCATTTTCAGGGTGCCCGGCTGGCTCAGTCGCTGGAACATTCAACTCTTGGCCTTGTCGTGGTGGGTTTGAGCCCCATGTTGGATGTAGAAGTGACTTAGAATAAAGTCTTTTTTTAAAAATCACTATTTTGGGGCGCCTGGGTGGCTCAGTGGGTTAAAGCCTCTGCCTTCAGCTTTTTTTAATTTTTTTTTTATTATTTATTTGACAGAGAGAGATCAAAAGCTGGCAGAGAGGCAGGCAGAGAGAGAGGAGGAAGCGGGCTCCCTGCTGAGCAGAGAGCCCGCCGCTGTGGGGCTCGATCCCAGGACCCGGAGATCATGACCCGAGTTGAAGGCAGAGGCTTTAACCCACTGAGCCACCCAGGCACCCCCCCCCGGGGGGGTGCTTTTAAGACCCCTTCCTGCTTCCTCCTCAATTCTTGTCTTCCCTGAGCCAGCAGGTACCTGGAGTCTGCACCAGGGCCCCATCCCTCCCTCCAGCTCTGGCTCCGGAGACGTTCTGGCTCCTTTCCCTGGAGGCTTCCTGGGGCTGCATTTCCGGGAGGGCACCTGACAGTTCCCTTCCCTCCCCTGGGAATCCCCTGGAAGGCCAGCCAGAATGTCATGGGATGGGGACACAAGTTCGGTTCAGCCCGTAAGGCCAGTATTCCCATGACTGTGCCCATCCCCTCCCTCAGGAGAACCTGCCTCTGATGTTCTAGGGAGCCCAGGTCGGGGGTGGCGGGAAGAGGAGCCAGTTCTGCTTCCTGCTTGCCCTCTGGACTCTTATTAATCTCCTTCTGGTGGACTGTGTTTGATTACAACCTCATTAAGCAGCTTTGCACATGCGGACTCTGGTGGTTTCCATACTGAAGCTGTCTACCTTAGCTGGTTAATATTCAGAGCTTGCAACCTTCCTACTTGCCGGCTCTGTTGCTGCAGACGCTGTGGAATCATGCCTGGAGGGAGAGACCGAGGCGAGCTAATTTCCCGTGGGGCCTTCCTTCTGGGAATGGGTTTAGAACCTCAATTTAAAAGGGAAGGGGGTGGCCGTGGTTTAAAATAGCGAGCGCCTGGCAGCCTCCTGTGCGGCTTCCCCCAGCCTCCCCCTAAAATACCTAAGAAGACCTGCCAAAAAAAAAGAGAGAGAGATGAAAAATGCTGAAAACAGAGACAGGTGGACAGGCTGGAAGGAACCTCCTTTCAGTCTCAGACAGACAGAGCGGGTCCCCGGCTTCTTGTGATGGATCTGAAGCCTCCTGAAGGAAGGAGGGAAACCCCTTTCTACCTCCGTCTGAAGACTTCATTAATCAGGAAGTCAGGCAAAGTGTCCCTTTCCTACTCAAGTGGTGATTTGGGGGTAGAAAGAGTGGTGCTTACAGCCTTCCCTTGGCACAGCCCTCCCCTGCCTCCAGGAGCCACCAGGGAGCAGGGAGGAGGCAGGGGAGGGGAGGTGGGGGTGGGGAGTATCCCTAACCAAGGTCACAGTCACGTTGGCTCAGTGTCCAAGGCTGGGCTCTGAGCTGGCTTTCTCAGCAAGCCAGAGCCTGAAGAGGTGGAGTGGACTCTTACCCAGGAAGCAGCCCTGGGACAAGGTTCCCGATTCCTGTTCCCGATTCCAATGCATGGGCGCGGTTTACCACCACCAGGCACCACCACCCGGCCTTAGCCAGGTGCCCTGCCACTCAGCCCCATTCTGACACTGTCTGCCTGGAGAGAGAATCCCCAGATCCAACACGGTGAGGGCTCGGGTCCTACAAGACAGCCCCCCACCCCCACTTCAGATGCCAATTGAAAGTCCAGATTGTCGCCTTTGCTTCTGACCCACAAGCTGTAGGTTCTCTAAACCCCTCCTGGGGTTCGATTAACTTGCTAGCGCCGCTCATAAACTCGGGGAGACAGTGTACTTACTAGATGACCATGTACTACAAAGGATATAACTCAGAACGGCTACATGGAAGGGACTCATAGGGCAGGGGATGGTGGGGGGCACTGACAGTTCCAGCCCTCTAACGGCAGCAACCAGCCCCCTTCACTGGGTGATCCAGGGGGTTTCCAAAAGCCACCTCATTAACATGACAGGACACGTCTGTCACTTTCATCACTTATGAAATTTCAGAGGTTTTAAGAGCTCTGTGCCAGAAATGGGGACAAAGGACAAATATGTATTTCTTATTATAAATCACAGTGTCTCCCACAAGGCAGATGATAGACGTGGATCTTGCTAGATTGTGCCTCCTTCAAGGGGGAGCAAGTGGTGTGTGTGTTGGGGGGGACTCTGGGTGTAGGGGGAGGCAGTGCGAGCTGAGCCTCGTGCTGTGGAACAGGAGCTCAAGGCCAGGGACAAGGAAGGAGAGCATGTGACTCTCGATCTCAGGGTTGTGGGTTCAAGCCCCACGCTGGGTGTGGAGATTACTTAGAAACAGAATCCTTGGGGCGCCTGGGTGGCTCAGTGGGTTAAGCCGCTGCCTTTGGCTCAGGTCATGATCTCAGGGTCCTGGGATCGAGTCCCGCATCGGGCTCTCTGCTCAGCGGAGAACCTGCTTCCCTCTCTCTCTCTCTGCCTGCTTCTCCATCTACTTGTGATTTCTCTCTGTCAAATAAATAAATAAAAAGTCTTAAAAAAAAACAAACAAACAGAATCCTTAAAACAAATAAATAAACGGGGGCACCTGGGTGGCTCAGTTGGTTGAACAGCTGCTTTCCTCAGGGTCCTGGGTTCAAGCCCCACATCAGGCTCCCTGTTCAGCAGAGAGCCTGCTTCTCCCTCTCCCTCTGCCTGCCGCTCTGACTACTTGTGCTCTCTCTCTATCTCTCTGTCAAATAAATAAGTAAAATCTTTTTTAAAATAAAATAAAAGAATAGGGACACCTGGGTGGCTCAGTGGGTTTAAGCTTCTGCCCTCGGCTCAGGTCATGATCCCAGGGTCCTGGGAAAGAGCCCCGCATCCTGCTCTCTGCCAGCGAGGAGCCTGCTATCCCTTCCTCTCTCTCTGCCTGCCTCTCTGACTACTTGTGATCTGTGTCAAATAAATAAATAAAATCTAAAATAAATAAATAAAAGAAAAGAATAAATGATAAAATCAGAAGACTCCGGGAGCCAATGTTGATTTTCCAGATGAAAAGACAGACTGTGAAAAGGTTTCACGTTTGAAGATGGGAAGACGGGCAAACGGTGGCAAAAACTTTTAATAACCAATTGTGATAGAAAAAAGAAATTGGCCAGATGCGCATGCCCCCTTCTCCCGATGCTGCCTCTTACTTCCAGAAGGTGTCTAGGTTTACCTTCCTGGGTCTTTTCTTAAATTGTTACAAAATACGCAAAACATAAACTGTACCATCTTAACCATTTTTACAGGTCAATGTTGGGTGTGTTCACATTGTTCTATGATCCGCCTCCAGAGCTTTTGTCATGTTGCAAAGCTGAAACTCCATACCCGGTCAACAAAAACTCCCCATTCCTTATCCCCCGAGCCCCTGGGAGCCACTGTCCTACTTTCCGCCTCTGTGAATTTGATGGCTCTTGGAACTTCATATAAGTCCCACTTATTGCAAGGGACTTATTTTACTTAGCACGATGTCTCAAGGTTCATCCAGGGTGTGGCTTATGTGGGATTTCAATTCCCTTTTGCGACCCATTAAGATTCCATTGTATGTGTCAACCACACTTTGTTTCTCCATTCGTCTTTGGCTGGGTTCTTTCCACCTTTCAGCTGCTGTGAATAGTGCAGCTATGAACAGGTGTGCAGATACTGGCTTGAGTCCCTGCTCTCGGTTCTCTGGGGGAGTATATGGTAATTCTGTTTTTAATTTTTTGAGGAAGTGCCAGACTGTTTTCCGCAGTGACTGCATCCTTTTACATTCTCATCAGCAAGCGGGAGCGGTCCAATTTCCTCCCGTCTTTACTAACACTTGATATTTTCCAGGTGGGGAGGGGGTTGATCTAAGATCCGGATCAGCCAGAGATGTTAAGTTGGTTTGTATCAGGAAGGGAAAGGCTGGGTTCTGAGATGGTTGGCAGCATGGAGAGGTGACGCTGAAGGGCATTTGGGTGTCGGGGAGAGATTCTGGGAAGGGACTTTTGGAGTTTTGAGGGATATCATGTAGGGATGCCCCTTTGGTGACTTTGAAAGATTGTTATAAAGACAGAAATGGGTTTTTAGGTCCCCCTATTTGCGGAACTGGTGTTTCCAGGAAAGGGACAGTGTGCTGGGGCTGTCCAGGAGAGGCAGCTAGAGGTTGGTGGCAAAACCATCCTGTGGACCTGGGGCAGAAAAAAGCAGCTAAGGACAAGCATCAGCTGGCCTCAGAGTCATCTGGGGTGGCCATGCCAAGGGCAGCCAAGGGATGAGTAGCCACTGGGGCATTATCTAGCCAGATCATCTGCAGGTGTGATTTCATTCCAAAATAGTTTTGGGGACACCTGGGTGGCTCAGTTGGTTAAGCTTCTGCCTTCAGCTCAGGTCATGATCCCAGGATCCTGGGATCGAGCCCCGCATCAGGCTCTCTGCTCAGCAGGGAGCCTGCCTCCTCCTCTCTCTCCCTGCCTGCCTCTCTGACTAGTTGCAATCTCTATCAAATAAATAAATAAAATCTTAAAAAACAAAAAAAGTAAGAGCAGAAATTGGATTTCCAGTGGATGACCAAGCAGGGGATGGAGCTGGTAACTGATAAAGCAAGGAAATTCCCAGTGACCCTCCCTCCCAGCCCCTGTCCAGGTCCTGTGGACTTGGTCCCCAGGGTGCCAGTTCTCCAGAGCCATTCATCACTAAGTTGGAAGTCTGGAGTCAGTCTCTTGGACGGATGTCGCTCCTTCTCCCAGACACCATCCATGGGTGTGTGGGGAACTTCCCTCTCCTGGACCCCTCAGATCAGCCCTCAAGGGGTCAGGGTAACTCAAAAAAGAAAGAAAGCTTGCTATGTATAGAGTAGGAGCTTTCCCCGGGACCCAAAGGGAAGGCTTGGGGCAGATAAACCATTCTCAGAGGCTCCCAGCTCCTAACCCAGCTCCCCAATCCTCAGGTTAGCCCCTTTTTCCCAGAGCACCCCATTATCATAACCCTGAAGTTCTCAAATTTCTTTTGGTATCAGGATTTCTTCATACTCTCTGTTTAATCTCTCTCTTTTTTTTTTTTAAAGATTTTATTTATTTATTTGACAGGCAGAGAGGCAGGCAGAGAGAGAGGGAGGGAAGCAGGCCCCCTGCTGAGCAGAGAGCCCCATGAGACTCAATCCCAAGACCCTGAGATCATGACCTGAGCCGAAGGCAGTGGCTTAACCCACTGAGCCACCCAGGTGCCCTGTTTAATCTCTTTTTAAAACTGAGGGGTGCCCGGTTGTCTCAGTCAGAAAAGCAAGCGACTCATGACCTCCAGGTCATGAGTCTGAGCCCCATGTTGGGTGCAGAGATTAAATAAACCTTAAAAAAAAAAAAAGCTGAGATATAATTGATATTGTAATACTTAATATATAATTACTATGTTTATCATTGAAATACAGTATATGAAATTGAGATGTCATTTTAAAAATATTATGTAATAATTGTATGTTTCAGGTGTACAGCTTTGCTTTGATACACCGATGATGTTGCCGTATGCCGTTGGGTTAGCGAACGCATCTGGGGATCACATAGTTGTCATTTCTTCTAGTGGTGGGAACAGTTAAGATCTAGTCTCTTTGGGAGGTTAATGTTTGTCATAGTTTTCTTGTCTACAGTCAGGGTACTGTGTATTAGATCCCCAAGAATTATTTAGCTACTAGTTGCTACTATGTACCCTTAAATCCACCCCCAGCCTCTGCTCACCACCATCCTACCCTGTGTTTCCAAGTTTGGTCCTTTCTAGATTCCACATATAAGTGAGGTCATTCGGGCACCTGGGTGGCTCAGTCGATTAAGCATCTGCTTTCAGCTCAGGTCATGATCTCCTTGAAGCCCCTTGTGGGGTTCCCTGCTCCGCGAGGAGTCAGTCTGCTTCTCCTTCTCCGTCAGCCCCCTCCTCCCTGTTTGTGTTCTCGCTCGTTCTCTCGCTCTCAAAATAAGTAAATAAAACCTTTTTTAAAAAAGTAAGTGAGGGGGATGCCTAGGTGGCTCAGTGGGTTAAAGCTTCTGCCTTCCGCTCAGGTCATGATCTCAGGGTCCTGGAATCGAGCCCCGCATCGGGCTCTCTGCTCAGCAGGGAGCCTGCTTCTCCCTCTCTCTCTCTGCCTGCCTCTCTGTCTACGTGTGTCCTCTGTCTATCAAATAAATAACAAATAAAATCTTTAAAAAAAAAAAGTAAGTGAGGTCATCCAGTATTTATCTTTCTCTGTCTGACTGATCTCACTTAGCATCTTGCCGTCAAGGTCCATCCATGTTGTCGCAAATGGCAGGACTTCCTTTTTTCTCACAACGGAATAGTATTCTGTCGTCTGTATATATTTATATACCACAGCTTCCTTGTCCGTTCCGCCATGGATAGACACTTAGGTTGCTTCCGTCTCTTGGATATTAGGAATAATGCTGCAGTGAACATGGCCGTGCATGTGGCTCTCCAGTGGACTGTTTTCATTTCCTTTAGATACATACCCAGAAGTGGGATTGCTGGATTGCATGGTAGTTCTATTTTTAGTGTTTTTATTTTATTTATTTATTTAATTTTTAGTGTTTGGAGGAAACTTCGTGCCCTTGAAAATCACGGAAGACCTCAAAGAGAGATTTTCTTTATGTGGGTTAAATCTAGTGGATGGATGCCAGGTACTATATTAGAAATTGAAACAAAGGTATTTTACAGGTGTCTGTATTCATTCTGGGGGTGCCTGGCTGGCTCAGTTGGTAGAGCATGCGAGTCTTGATCTCGGGGTCATGAATTCAAGCCCCACATTGGGCATGGAGCTTACTTTAAAAAAAAAAAGATTTATTAATTCTTTTAAAATTAATAATCTCGCATGTGAAATAAACTTTTACAAAAATAACTATATTTTCCAAAAGAAAAACTTTTCTTTCCCCCATAAGAAAAGCCTTTTACTGAGGAGTGTGACACTGTTTCACACTTTTGTGGATCTCTTTAATGTGTGGCTTTAAAGAAGACAGCTGCACGCTCACACCCGCCTCTTCTGCACTGGGTCTCTGGCGGTGTGTTGTTTTGGTTGAAGTCTGCAAAGAAAATCTAGGTCGCGCTGATAGGTCATTGGAGAAGAGGACATCACAGGGCCCCTGAAAGGGACTAGAGACCACACTTCGAGAAATGCTGATCTAATGGTGATCTATATGGGTCTCACTCTACTCACTGGAAGGCCAGTATCCTTAACCTCACTCCCAGCATCTCTCTTCCCACTGGAACAAGTCCTTAAGCCTGATTCTTCTCACTCAAGTGACATGGGGACTCCACTTAGGCGAGGTGGCATGAGCTGGCCGTTGGGCCCCTTGGTCCCCTGCAGGTGACACTCTCCAAGCAAAGTCGCCTCCTGCAGAGACCCAGACACTCCTCCCCACCCCCTTCCTGCCTGCTCCCCGCCTACCCCCAGCCCCCACGCAACAGCTGAATCAACCCCGACATCAGCAGCAGCCCAGGGAGCTGGGACCACTGTCAGCGGGCCAGGAGCCCGGAATGACCACGAGGGCAGGAGGACACGGAATGGGGGCTCTGGGACGAACATTCTGCCCAGACCTGCCCCAGCCTCCAGGCTTCACAAGGAGGCTTTTCTTGGTCCTCCCCAGATGGAAGGCCTCTACTGGCCTGGAGAGGAGGGGAAGGGGGAGACGGGGCAGGGCTGGTAGGAGGGCAAGAGCCCAAGCACTCAGCCAGGCCAACTGTGAAGTTTTCAAACTTTGCTTTGGTCACAAAACTACTTTGGGGGGTTGTTTTGTTTTGTTGGGTTGTTTTGTTTTGTTTTTTTAACCAAAGGGAGGCCAACAGAGCTGCTCTGTCGAGAAACGGGTCCCAAGCCTTGAGGACTCTTCTGGCCTCTCTTGTGTTTGCCATCAGTCAGCCCCAAGATCTTGATAATACGGTTTGGTAACGAAGAGTGTGGTTCATCAGCCCATTTCACAGATGGGCCAACAGAGCCCAAGAGGGAAGACATCTTTGGCCGACCGTCAGTGGGTCAGGACTGGGTAGACCTGGAATGTGGTGCTTTCTGCAGGGGCCCTCAGGGATAGGGAGTGGAGACCAGCATGAGATGGGGTACACGCTGAGCAGAGGGGTACACGGAGGCAAGATGTGGGGGGGCAGAGGTTATGTTCAGGCAACAACTCACAGAGGGGCAGCCCAGCCTGCAGGACAGGCAGGAAAGGAAAGGTAAATCTATCTTCTGTCCTCCTCTGGCCACAAATCCAGCCTCTGACTGTGACAGTCACCACCCCTCTGTTTCCACCCATGGGTCCCTGCCCCAGGAGAGGGAAGCCTTGGCCCTATGACACAGGGGCCTTCCAAGACCCTAGAACAGAGACCCTTTGACGACGCCCCCCCCACACACACACACAATTTCCTACATTCCCAGCCTCCTCCTGTCGCAGGGAGGGTGGGCTGCACTTCTGCGCATTCCTAAGAAGGAGTTTGTGTTCCACAATCCCATGGGTCTGGGCCCTGCTACCATGAGGCCTAATTCCCAGGTTTTCTGGAGAGAGAGGTCGTGACTTCTGTCACCTTCTCAGAAGGGTCTGTGGTCCAAAAAGAGGTCACGAATCACTGTGTGAGAAGAGGAAGGGTCTTGCAGAGGGGCGGGGGTGGAGGGAAGGATTGTGGGGTGGGGAGAGCTGTGTTGGTGATATTCTTCCCTGCTTTACATGTTAACCTGGTTTTATTCCTCTCACCTACCAGTGACGGGGATGGTCACTGGCTCCATTTTACAGATGAGGAAACTGAGACTCAGTGACATGAGGTAGCTTGCCCAGGACAGAGCCCTGGCTGAGGGATGGAACAAGCCAGGGTAGGGACAGAGGCCTAAGATGGTGTTTTATTTCGTTCCACGAAGGCCTTCAGCTCTGGGACTGGGCAAAGCCTCCCTTTGCCAGCTTCCGCACCAGCCCTTGAGCCCGGCATCTAGGTCCCCAGGAAATTATTTCGGCAGCCAGAGAACCTGACGGAGGGCTTCTAGCCTCCGAGAGTCAGTCCTGCCGAATGGAAGACAAGAGCCCCAAGACTGGCCCTTGGTGTCCATTCCTTTCTAACAAGGGGAAGGGATCAAAGTGTCCCTTCAGTGGCAGGTAAGACCCAGCCAGAAGGCGGGTTCAGCAAGTTTCCCCAGCAGGGCGGAGGGCATGGTGCCCAGGCCCCTCCAGATGCCCCCGCAAAGACCCGTTCTTTCTTTGCCCTTAGAAATGTCAGTCACCCCCACCATTCCTGAAATTATTGTTTAAAAAAATCTTTATTGGGGCACCTGCATCTGCCTTTGGCTCAGGTCGGGAGCCCGGGGTCCTGGGATCGAGCCCCACATCGGGCTCCCTGCTCAGTGAGGAGCCTGCTTCTCCCTCTCCCTCTGCCACTCGGTCCCCCCACTTGTGTTTTCTCTTTCTGTCAAATGAATACATAAAGTCTTAACAAATATAAAAATAAAAAATAAAATAAAAGCATGTTTACTATACGTGATTTTTTTCCCCTCTCATTGTTATTGGGATATAACTGCGTTAAAGCCTTTTGTGAGTTTAAAGTGCACAGAATGATGATTGACTTACGTACGCTGAAACGAGGACCACAGTAAGTTCCCATCCTCACCTCGTGTCGTTTTGGGGAAGCGGGAGGAAAAAACGTGTTTTTTCTCTCCGACGAGAACTTTCAGGATGTGTACGCCGCTTGCGTATTTCAAATCTGCACTTCAGGGCTAACTAGAACCGTAATGTCACTTATCCCATTCCTGAAACCCTGGGCCTTAGTTTCTCCATCTGTGAATTGGGAATCATGATGCCCAACCTACTTGCCTTACTGGGATTCCTAAGAATCACACGGGGAAGGTGTTTGGAAAAGTTCAGGATTCCTCACTGACATGACAGGGAGCAAACCTCTGCTGGGACTCACCCATCAGGTGACGTTTCATGTCCCCAGGGTGCGGGATCCTGGCCACCCAGCTCTGGAGCCTTCCTCCTCCTCGGGGCTGTGCTGGGGCAGCTCCGTGAGTGGCTTGGTGGGGGGTGCCTAGGGGCCCAGAGGGTGAAGGCAGCACAAATGGGTCATCCTTACTTTCCCTGCCCACCCTCGGTGGCCTCCTTGGTCCTCACGGTGGGCTGTGGGCAGGAATGTCATCATTCCTGTCATGGCCTGATCTGGGCAAGGCACCAAGCTGAGGACAGAAATCACAATCCCACAATCCCGATGACAACAGAAACCAGGGACAGGTGTTGAGAAAGTCACGGTGTTTACCCATGTCCCTTCGCACGTACAGGGCATAAAGTTTATTCTAGCCCTCTAGGGTAGAAAACCATGTTTCTCCGCTTCTCTAAAGCAATTAAGGCTCTTTCAACTTGACTGGTGGGGAGTTCAAGCATTAGTCGTGTTTGGGGAGCCTGCTTTTTCCCTGGGGTGGGGCAGGAATCTTGGGGGTCTTAGGCCAGAACACCTGGAGGGGGGCTCCTGGGTCCTACTCCACACTAGCGACTGTTTGTGGCCAAGTCCATGGGGGCAGGTGGGCAGGGGTATCTCCAGGGGCTCCCAGCTGGGGCTCTCAGAGTGTGGTGCCCCCCAAACCCTTGTCCCTCCTCAGGCTTGGAAAACCTCTGCCCCCAGCCCTCTCAGGGCCCCTTTCCCCCATGCTCCCTCTCCTCCCTCCCACTTGATATGGGGTTTTCTTCTGGGTCCTCGGCAGTTTTTCCTTGCAATCCCGTAATCCAGAAATTTGCCCCACCCCAACCCCAAGGCAAAGGAGCACTGAGGTTGGGTCATCTGCAGAAGGAGCAGTAAAGATGACCTCAGAAAATGAAAAAAAAAAAATCATTATCAGTACAAGGGACCCTATCACAGAGAAGGGGGATTTACAACACATGCCGTTTCCAAGGTTTGCCCTATGTAGAAAAGCAGCCTCTCATACAATGGCCAGACTGCCTTTGGCTTCCTCCTGGGTTGGGTGCGCTGGAGGAGTGCTCTTCGTCCGACGTTGGAGGGCTTGGGAGCCGTGCATGCACTGGGAAGACCATCTCTCCACGAGTTTTCCTGGCCCTCTGGGGGAGGTTCTAAGATGCTTCCTTGCAACTAGGAAAGCTTCTTGAAGGTGGGGAGTGGGTCTCTTCCCTGGCCAGGGTGTGGTGGGGGGTGGGCGCTAAGCCACCTCCAGGGGGCTGTTTTGGGTGTGTTGGGTGAGACTCAAGGGTAAGACTGGGCCGCCCCTGACCTCTGGGCATCCTTTCCTCTTGCAGGACCTGGGCATGGAGTCGACCTCTCTAGACGACGTTCTGTACCGCTACGCCAGCTTCAGGAACCTGGTGGACCCGATCACACACGACCTCATCATCAGCCTGGCCCGCTACATCCACTGCCCCAAGCCGGTAGGGCAGCCGTGGTCTGAGCCAGCCACCTCTGGGGGTGGGAGGCAGGCACCTTTCTGGCCAGAGCGGCTAAGGGTCCAGGGAGGGCTGGTCGCTACTGCCCAGGGCCCAAGGAGGACAAACCAGCGGGGCCTGGGGTGCCCACCCTGTCCTAAGGCCCAGCATCCATGAGCCCAGGTTTTGTTTGACCCGTGGGGGTATTAAATCTGGACTCTTCGCCAACATTTAGAACTCAGACTATTTCACACATTTCTCCCTGTTCAGCTGCCCTTGAATAATGGGACGCTCCTGCAGCAGGGAGCCCTCATTTTATGGGACTGGAGCTGAGTAGCCACCCCTGTGATATGGGCGAGGACCGCCATGGACAGTTGTGTGCGTTGTACCTTGCACAAAGACAGGCACACGCCAAGGTGGCAGGAGACAGTTCAGTTCCAGCCCTCTCTCTGCCACCAACTCACAGGCACTGGCTCAAGCCTGTGTCCGTCTAGTGGTGGACCTCTTCCTATTTGCACAAAGGTGCCATGTAAATCTAGCAGTGACCCCACTTGGTGCTTTCCAGGGCCTCAGTCCTCAGCACTCCCAACGGCCTTCCTCTCGAAGGCTGAATGTCATTTTACACACATCCCCCCACTTTGCTCAAGCCCACGTCTGCCTGGCTTCCAGAGCTGAGAAGGGAGCGCTCCGAGGGCGGGTGATGCTTAGCCAACTTCCAGATGGGAGCGTCTGCCCCCCTCCTCACGGGGTGCCGGGCCAGCTTACCCAGCATGACCCCAGCAGGGAAGGGGAGGGCCAGTGTGGGGGCAGCTCCACTCTGGAGCTCTTCTCTCCCATCCCCAATTTTCCAGCAGCTTCCAAAAGAAGGCGTTCCTCTGTGACAGGGCCAGGAAGCCTAGAGCAGGACCCAGGAGTGCCTGAGGGTAGCTTTTGCTTCCAGAGTAGGATTGAGGAGAAGAGGGAGGGCGTGCTGGTCAAACCCACCCTCCCTTGACCTAAGCGCAGACTTGAACGCGGGCAATATTGTTCTGGAGCTGGGCCTCCATCCGGGCCTCTGTCTGCGGCCTTCTCTCTGGCTCCTGGGGCTGTCTGGGGCCAAGGTTCTGAGGTGAGGAGCTAGCTCTGAAGGGTGGGGGCAGCCATTGGGGGAGGAGGGGTGTTGGGGCTGGTGGTGGGATGCAGCAGAAGGCAAGGATACGGGGCTCAAATAGGGGACGTAAGAAAAAGCGGGTAAGGAGGCTTGGCAGGCTGGGAACCTCGGGGCCTGAGGGAGAGGGGCTGGCGCCAGGAGCCACAGGGGAACCAGCTGGGCCTAGAATCACCTTCCCTTCTCATTCCCATTCTACCTGGCTCAGCCTGGGGAAGCTGTGAGCAGGGTCTGTCCGAGGCCTTGCAGGTGCCAGACCTCTCTCTGCCTTTTCTGGAACATAAATTCAGATGCCCGCAGGTGACAGGGTGACCGATCACAGGGCACTTGGAACAGCTCAATAGGAGGGATGTTATTTTTATGCCCATTTTGGAGTTGAGGAAGACCAAAGTCAGGTAATGAAGCAGTCTGCTAAAAGGGACGCAGGTGTGATTGGACTCAGTTCTGGGTTGGTTGCAGGCTGGTGCTCAGGCACCCGACCCCTATGCTCCCAGTGCTCAGGGTGGGGCCGGGGGGACTTGTGGGGCTGCATCTGGGCCGGAGGAGGAGGGTTTGCAGGTGGGTAACCGCCCATGCAAATCACAGGACACGGGAGGTGCCCTAAGGGGCTCTGGGCTGAGACCTGTCCCCTCCGTCTGGTGGGGAGTACAAGGGCTGTACCTGGGGGGCTCTGAGCTCAGGCCCCTACAACACATTGCCCCTGACTGGGTGGCTTAGAATCAACAGAATGGTATTGCTCACAGTTCTGGAAGCCAGAAGTCCAAGATCAGGGTGCCGGCAAGGTCCAGTTCTGGCGAGAGCCCTCTTCCCAGTTTGCGGACGGCCACCTTCTCATTGTGGCTTCATGTTGGCAGAAAGCAAGCCAGCTGGCTGTTTTCTTCTTCCAACCCTCATGACCTCATCTAATCCTACTTCCCCTCCTAAAGGTCCTACCTCCAGACACCATCATCCGGGTATGGGGTTCAACCTACGAGTTGTGGGGTGGGGGACACAAACATTGCCGCCCAACCCCCCAACCCCCTCCACTCCCCATCTCCCACCCCCCCCACCTTCCCCCATCACGGGGTAGCTTTCTCAGGCCACTTCTTTAGCTGACCTGTGTTTTCCTCAACTCCAAAGGTGCATAACAATACTGTCCCCTGTAGAGCCATAGCTGGGGGGCAGGGTTCAGTGAACTGATTCTCTCCAGAGTGTGCCTGGCAGGACCCTCTACCCAAAAGCTAAGCTGTCCCTAGTCACGGCCAAGCAGGGTGCTCAGACCCAATAGGTCTGTGGTGGGACACTGAGGCAGGGACACTGAGGCAGGGATTGGGCTCAGAGTCTTGGAGAACAAGGGGACGGCCTGGGATTTCCTGATTTCCAGAGCAAGTCAGGGGTGTCAGCCCGGTCGGAGGCCCCGGGTCCTGGCTGGTTCCCCTAGCCATACCCAAGGCCATGTGGCCGGAGAGGCCCTTTGGAAGGACTCTCCTGGTTGTGGTTGAGGCCAGAGCTGAAGGTCCTGGCTCTGGGGCCCCAAAGCTGGTGATAAGGGCAGCCGCTGAGTGCACTCACCCCAAAATGTGAGCTGGCTCGGGGCTGGCCAGGACTTCTGTTCTTAGATCTTTCATCTGAGAACTTCAGATCAGAGATGTCAAAACCATCAACCTCAAGGGGCCGCCTCCCTCAACGGTGATGTGGGACAAAGGAAATAGCCCTTCCTTGTCCAGTCTCGGTGAGGGACCACCAGACCACTAACCCTACAACTAAGACGACCCCCCTTGAATGAGTCCCAGCCTACCCAAAGCCCCGTCTGGTGTCCCACCTGGATATGGGCCTACGCCCTAGATGGGGGTGAGTCTGTGTGTGCCCCGAGAAGGAGGGGACAGGCAAAACCCCATCTCGCCCATGACTGTGTGTTGATTCATCCACAGCCCAGCTTCCAACTCAAAAGTCACCCACCTCTTGGACATTTCTGCCTGGGTGTCCATGAGTCACCACCCCTCCCGCACCCAAACCATCACACCACCAGCACAGATCATGTCGCAGGCAAGTTTAGACACTCCTTCCTCCCCTGGGCCCCGGTGCCAGCCCTGCACATCCCGTCGTGCCTCCCAGCCCTCTGTGCTCTGGGAGCAGCCAGGGAGCAATGTGCAAGGTCAAAATCAATGTGGATCCCCCAAGAACCTTGCTGAGAAACCTCCCACGTGGGCTGGTGTCCTACTTTCACTAAAACCCAACCCCCATCCGTGGCCCCCCACCCACATCTCCTGTATCATTCTCTCCACTCCGCTCACTCAGCAGCTTGGGCCACCTGGGCCTCCTCTCAGCTCCTGGAGCAACCAGATCTCTCCTGCCTCCAGGACCTTGCTGCCTCCACCTCTGCCTGGGCTCCCCAGCTCCTCCATTCAGACTCAGCCTCTCCAGAACCTTCTGTGACCAGCCTCGTCATTGACACGGCTCCCCCGGTCGCCCCGTGTCCTGTTGAGGGCTTCATTTCTCTCACTGGTCTCCCAAGTTATCTGGCTTGTCTCTTTGTCGCCTGACACACGGTTGGCCAGCCCCCGTGAGAACAGTGGTATTGCGAAGGGGGAGGAGATGGCATCTGTCTTGTTCGCAGTGACATCTTGCATCAGGCAGGGCTTAGTACAAGCTGTGACCAGAGCCATGAGAGCTCCCTTCCCAGGATGGTGCTGTGTCTTCTATTGCCGTGTGTCAGATGACCCCAGAACTCCACGCTTTAAACGGTCGGCCTTTATCCCTGGGCAGTCTCTACTGTGTGACTAGGTAATTCTAGCTTGGGGTCCCTCCAGACAGTGGCCAGGGCTCCAAGGATCCACAGGCAGGCCCCCTTCCGAGCTGGCCCACTCTTTGGCTGGTGGCAGGAGGCTTCAGTTTCTTGCCACATGCGTCTTTCCATAGAACCGCTTGAGTTTTCTCTCAACGGCAGCTGGCTTAGCCCAGAGCAGGTGATCCGAGAAAAGAACAAGGCAGACACCACAGTATCTCTTATGACCTTGCCACATTCTATGCATCACCCAGATCAACCCTGATGCAGAGCAGGACACGACAGGAGGGGGCGGTGACAGGAGGCCAGGGTCTATGGGGCGCTCTTGGTGTCTGGCTGCCTCACATGCTGAAGCTGGGAGGGAACGAGAGTAGGAAGGATCCTTCCTCCTGCTCTCTGGTCTCACTCCAATCACTCTCATTAGCTGAACCCAACTGGAAGTCCGGGCAGGAGGCCCCGCGATGCTGTCTATAGCGCTCAAGTCTCCCCATATCCGGAGCAGGATCCAGCTTGTGGGAGGAAGGACGGTCAATAGCTGAAGAATGAGTTTATAAATGAGTGAGGGGGGGCGCCTGGGTGGCTCAGTGGGTTAAGCCTCTGCCTTCGGCTCAGGTCATGATCCCGGGGTCCTGGGATCGAGCCCGCATCTGGCTCTCTGCTCAGCGGGGCGCATGCTTCCCGCCCCTCCCCTGCCTACTTGTGATCTGTCAAATAAATAAAATCTTTAAAAAAAAAAAAAAAAAAAAAGAATGAGTGAGGGAAGCCGTTGGCCGGGGCTAGTGGAGGGCTGTGCTTGTTTGGGGGACTGGGGAAGCCAAGATGGCGGATGGGAGCCCCCATCGGACAGGCGACAGGTGGAGCAGCGTCGGGTGCTGTGGCCCCTCCTGGAGGGGACTGCGGTCTGCCTTGAGCATTCTTCCTGACAAGTCAGCCAGAGTCCCTCAGGGTCCTCTCCAGCCCCCCGGCCCCGGTCAGAGGCAATAGGGGGCCCCAGTGCTTCGGGACCCTCGCTCCACCCTGCAATGCCCAGCTACCTAAGACTTGCATCTTGCCCCTCTCCTTCCTTTCTTGGGTGGCAGGAAGAGCTGCAGAATTAATTCCACAAACTGCCTTTGAGCCCCAGGTGTGGGTGACGAGGGCTTTTTGGTGCCTCAAGCTAGGAAAATAATTTGTCCTGATACCGAGGGCTTTCGTGGGGCCCAAAGACAGCCAAGCTTGTAAGGAGGGGCTAGAAGTACAGACGACACGCTGTGCAGACATCTCTCCACCCCTCCTCTGGGCTCCCCCGGGCCTCACTCTCCATTCCGGGGGGCTGCGAGTCTACAGGTCGGTGTCCGGCCCTGGGAGCAGCGGGGGTGTGCGTCTCGTCGCCAGGAAAGAGCTGATTGGCTGCGCTCCGCCAGTGCCCGCTTCTGGACCAATCAGCTGCAGCGTGGGATGGGGTCTGGTTGCACAAAGGGGCTGCGGGGCCTCACCACTTTGAGGAGCAGAGAGGGGCCCGCAGCCCGCGGAGCGCTGGGTGCGGGGCGCACGGACCGGGTAACTTGTGGGGCCGGTGGTCACACTCCTCGGCCAAGGTTGCACAAGGGGCGCGTGGCTGCTGTTGCTGGAAACCACGCGGGAACGACACTTTCTCCTCCTCTGCCTCCTCCCTCCCCTTCCAGCCCCTGCCTTCCCCACCCTCTCCTTCTCCAGTTTTGAGTCTGTCCTGCTTTGTCCTCTTCTCCGCGGGAGGGAGACCTGGACTGGGACTAGATGGGCTTGCTTAAGACTTTTGCGGGTACAAATGAAACACCTTGAGCCCACCTAAGCAAATGATTTATCCCCAGGAGGGCAGCGCAGGGCGGGAGGGCAGGTTGGGAAGGATGCCAACCCCGGAGCCGGGCTTTGCGTCCTCGTTCCATTTTACACGTTGTGGGGCTTCCCTGTCTAGTCAGCTTCTTTATGCCTCAATTCCCTCCTTTGTAAAGTGGGGTTGATAGTAGCCCCCGTTTCATAGGATCCTTGTGAGTTACAGGACCGTCGTGAGCTCGTGCGCGCACGGCGCAGAGTCGACGCCTAACCTAGTAGACGCGCGGTTAATGTTAGCGGCTGTTTATGTAGCCCAAGCAGACGGAAGCGAGCTCTCCCTTCTATGAGGACACCAGCCCACGCTGAGTCTCAAATCGCCTGTGAGGTGACCGTATCTGTTGTCCTTGTTGGTGAGGAAACAGGCTTGCTCAGTCTCCCGGGCGGGGAACCGCGACGCGCGATCAGCCCATTGCGGCGCCTTGCACACAGCTGCCCCCTTGTGGCAGCGCCGGCGCACTGCGGCGGCTGCTTTGCCGCCTTTTCCTCTTTGTTTCTTCCTTTCTCTGCCCAGTGGCTCAGGCCCAGAGGCTGACACCCCACCCCCACCCCCCACGGAAGTGTTTGAAGGAGCAGCCGAAGCTTTGGAGCTCGGTGCTCATCTGTGGAGCAGGTGCCGCGGGAGAGTGGCAATGTTCTGGCTTTGGGGTGGTCCCAGGAGTGATGCCAGACCGACCACCCAATCCATCCCCAGCCCTGCCCCTCTGAAAGTTTGCCCCGGTCCTTTTCCACCTTGGCGACACAGGAATCATATATGGAGCTTTTAAAAAAAAAAAAAATCTCTGCATGCAAGCTGCCCACTCCTGCTGGGGGTGGCCCAGGCAGGGTTTTTTAAAGCCCCTTGGTAATTCCAGGATGTAAGGACCCCAAGGGAAGAACTACAGCTCTCAAGGCGCCGTCTCTGCTGTCGCCTCCCATCCTCCATTTGGCCTCCAGAGTTGGCCTTCACCAGGGCCCCCACCATGACCTCCCCTCCGTGCGCCTCTTCTGGCCAAGGCCTCCTTATTGGAGGAGAAGCCATGGTGCCCATGGCTACACTGTGCCTTCTCCATCCCTTCCAGTCTGATGTGTCCTCCCCCTGCCCCTTGCTTTCCGCCTCACCTCATTCCACAGCTGGAGGGTAAATCAGAGGCTGATGAGTGTGTCTTGAGCCACAGCCACATAAATCCAGTTACATCTCCCAGGAGGGACTCACAGATACCCTCAGACTCCATGTGGTACCGAGTGAGCGCTCATTCCCCCCGTCTTGCTTTCTCATCCCCTTCTCTCCTGGAGCCCCTTGCCTTCTACCCAGGACCTAAGCCCAAAACCTGGATCCTTCCTCATCCCCGCCCTGCCCACACCCTCTCCATCCTTGGCACTGTTCAGTTTCCATCACTTTCAGGGCTTTCCACAGGCCCAGCACAGAGGCCCCAAACTGCACAAAGCAGATGGACCTGGCCCCGGACCCTGTCTGTCAGAGGGACAGTCCCCAAATGCAAACACGATCCTGCTCTTCTCCCCCGATCGAGCCGCTGCCTGTGGCTCCGGCTTCCCATCACATCACACACAACCGAATGAGGAGGCTTAGCAAGAAACAAAGTCTGGAATCAGAACACGGCAACCCAAACGTTGAGAGTGTAATCGCCTGAAGCGACAGGTGACGTTTGTCAGACAGGCAGGCTGGGGCAGAAGGAAGTGAGGTTCTTGGAGAACCAGAGACCGGAGGTGCTGTCTACACTGATTCTCTTCCATCTTGAACCTCTGTCTCCTGGATCCCTGCTCAGATGCTTTACCTCTTTGGATAGTCAACATTCCCCTTTCCTGCCTCCTCTCTCGTCTCTTGCCTTCAGGGTCTTCTTTTCTTGCCTTTCCAACAGCTCCAGCGCTGCTCTCTGTGCCTCAGTTTCCTCCTCTATAAAATGGGGCTAATGAGAGCAGTTCCGCTCTGGGGTGTCGTGGGAATTCCATGAAGTCCTAGCGTAAGGTCCGTGTGCAACAAACCAGCTGACAGATGATAGTGGCTTGGACCAATGTGGTAACTGTGGAGGTGGTGAGATGTGACCCCAGACTGTCACCTGCTCCCCTGCCTATAACACCCCCAACCTCAAACCGTTGCACACAATTCCTCCTCACCCAGGGATGCCTCGTTTCCTCTCTCCATGCAAAAATCATGAATCCATCCGCCCTGAAAATCCCAATGCACATCTGAGCCTAGGGAGGATTCATCTTCCTCTACCCTGCCAGAGTTTTGCCTGTCGACGTTACTCTTCTCGTTCGGGACATGACTGACACAGTGAGCATAACTGGAGAGCTAGCTGTGTCCTGAGCTATAGTCACAGCCCTGTGCAAATGGGGACTCATTTCATCCTCACAAAATGTCCCGTGCATTGGGACATTATTATCCCTTCACAGAGGAGGACTGAAGGTCAAGTGACTTGCCCAAGGTCACAGAGGAGGTGGCAAAGCAAGGGTTCACACCCACACAGTTTGGCTCTGAGTCCGTGCTCTTACAAACTTAATATGCGTGCTCGCTTTGGCAGCACATATACGAACTTAATATGCTGCATCTCCATTAGCAGAATGTTGATGGTAACAACCATCCACTGGCCTTTATTGAGTGCCCGCTGTGTGCCAGGCACTGGACATGGGCTCAAGGTTGAACCTCACTCACTCTTGGCCCCCCTCCCCCAGGGCTTGGTGACTGTCTATTGAGCTGACTTCCCTTGGGACAGAGGTGGAGTCTCTCTAGCATCTCTCTAAACCCAATGTAAATTTGTCAGGGCCGCCATAACAAAATACCATTTAAACAACAGAAATTCATTTCCTCATAGCTGTGAAGGCTGCAAGTCTAAGATCAAGATGTTCGCAGGGTTGGTTTCTTCTGATTCCTCTTCTTGGCTTGAAGATGACCGGCTTCTCCAGAGTCCTCATGTGGTCTTTCCTCTGTGTGTGTCTGTGACCTAATCCCTTTTCATGAGGACACCAGTCACATTGGATTAGGGCCCACCCCAAATGACCTCATTTTAACTGAATTGCTCTGTGAGGCCCTATTTCTACATACAGTTGTAGTCTGAGATACCTGGGTTTAGGACTTAAATTTAAGAACTTTGGTGGGAGACAATTTAGGACATAATACCCAGGGTTTCTGGGGGCGCCTGGGTGGCTCAGTAGGTTAAAGCCTCTGCCTTTGGCTCAGGTCATGGTCTCAGGGTCCTGGGATTGAGCCCCACATCGGGCTCTCTGCTCAGCGGGGAGCCTGCTTCCCATTCTCTCTCTGCCTGCCTCTCTGCCTACTTGTGATCTCTGTCAAATAAATAAATAAAATCTTTTAAAAAAATTAATACCCAGGATTTCAAACTCAAATGCTGATGGGCCTGCTGCATCTCAATCAGTCAGTAGAGCATGGGACTCTTGTTTTTGGGTTCAAGCCCCACATTGGGTGTAGAACTTAGTCTTTAAAAAAAAAGTGCTGAAGGGCCAGACTAGGATTACAGTAGACAAATGAATTGGGCTGGAAAGGACTTGGATACTCCTTTCTTGTTTCTTTTCCTACTTTTGACATTTTCCCACATGCACCATCATAAAAATATTTCCCTTTCTTCTTTTTGCCTAGAACAATTGTCTGGCGCCTAGAGGTGCTCAGTAAACCTTTGTTGAGCAAATGAGTGAGCAGAACGGCCCTGGCCACTGGGAAGAGGCAGGGACCATGATGAATACTGGCTAAGCACTCAGCTCTGGTCAACTATCAGATTGTGAATGTAGAGTTTTAAGCAAATTTCCATTTTGCCATGATAGCAACTAATTCACAGCCATGTGCAGGTCAGTTTGCAACCAACTGCTTTCTGCTTGGAGGCCCAGAAGGAGGAAGCCTCCCCCAGTTCATCCCTTGGAGAGGGGAAGCCGGAGGGGAGGGCCTGGCCTTTTGGGCCTGTGCCTATGACTCAGGGCCTCCTGCCTGTGGTTGTCTCTGCAGGAAGGCGATGCACTGGGCGCCATGGAGAAGCTATGCCGGCAGCTGACCTACCACCTGAGCCCCCACTCCCAGTGGAGGCGTCACCGGGGGCTGGTGAAGAGGAAGCCGCAGGCCTGGTGAGTCTCAGTCCCCTGGGGCAGACCTGCCCGCCTGCCCCCGCCCCCTCCCCAGGCCTCCTTCCACAAGGGCGGCCCAGAGCGAACCCACGCCAGGCTGGGCTCCACAGTACTCCTTGGGCGGGATGGGGTGGGGGGCTGGAATCAGAGGGGTTGCTCTGGAAGGCGCCTGAAGGAGAAGTCAGAGTTGGGTGGGGAGAGTGGCCAGAGGGCACTCCAGGTGGGCATGAGATATGAGGGGAGCTGCCGGTGGGGCTCTCCTTGCTCTGCGGGATGGGAGCTGGCACATCACCATTCAGAAGGGGTGGGTGGGGAGGAAGACATGAGGAGTTTCTGATTCCTGCTGTGCCGAATGTGGGCACTCCCACTGGATCCCCCACTTCTGGATGTCTCCTAGGGGGGACCCAGGCTCTAGCCATGCCCCTGGGCCATGCAGCAGTGAGAAGCCCTAAGGGTTTTATGGCCCCCTGAAGACTGGGGGCTTGGGGCACATGGGCACAGAACCCATGGGCGAGATAGCTAGCACCACTGGAAGCGAGTAAAGGAGAGCCGGGAAGTTAGGTTTTCTGGAGGGAGCACCCCTGCCTTTCTTGCAAATGACCATGGCGCAGAGCGGCTTGTGTGCTTCCCCTAGACTGGGCAGGGCCAGGACTGCCCTCACTCACTGACAAGAGGTCTGGTTCCTCTTTCTCTTCTGGACTCTTCCACTCCAAAGCCGGATTCCTTCCCAGGTGGAGGAAGAGAGAGTCAAGGATGGGGTTCCAGCTGGGCTGAAGTCAGAGGCTGTGCATGGGGACAGAGCAGAGCAGGAGGACCCGTGGGACCTGGAAGCCATGAGGAGTCTGTGACCTAGTTCTTTAGAATTGAAAACCTCGAAATGTGACCTGGAATCCAGGAGCCTCCTCTTCTCTCTCCCCAACACAGCCACTTGCTTTGTTCTTTCTTCATTTCAAAAGCCTCACTCCCCACATCACACTTGAATGAGATCCAAACGGGGTCCTCTGTGATCGGTGCTCGGCCCCTCTCTGGTCGCTCGCCTCCCATTTCCCCTCGCTGCAACCATGCTGGCCTTCCTGCTGGCTCGGATGCCTCAGGGCCTCTGCCCATGCCTCCCTCTGCTGGAACTTTTACCAGACTCTTCTGAGGGCCCACTTTTTCTTCCAATGTCAGCTCGAATTACGTCCTCAGAGAAGCCTTCCCTGAGTGGCCATGTCCAACCAAGCTCCTCTCACTTCCATCTCATTTGTTGTCTGTTTGGTCCCCCCCATCCCTGGTAGAGTAAAAACAGGGATCATGTCTGTCTTGTCCACGACTAGGACCTCAGTGCCTAGGACAGTGCCTGGCACATAATGGGAGTTTAAAAACACTTGCTGAAGGATTGAATGGGGTAGGGGATATTACTGTTGACATTTGGCCACCATCATCAAGCTGCTGAGTGGCAGGACTGGTTTCAAACCCCAGGCCCAGGTTGTTAACCACATGCTCCCTATCTCTCAGGTGTAATGGGTCTGTGCCTTATTTTACCCTGAACAAAGGGCAGGCAATGTTTCAAGCATTTAGAGGTCACACCCTGAGAGGCAAGATGAGACCGGAAGCCGCCTTCCAGCTTCAGATCTCAAGGATACATGTTTTGCCAAGAAGTCCAAGCCGTGATCCTCGGGCTGCTCATATTGACATATGCTTTTTTTTTTCTTTTTAAAGATTTTATTTGACATAGAGAGAGATCACAAGTAGGCAAAGGCAGGCAGACGTGTGGGGGGGAAGCAGGCTCCCCGCTGAGCGGAGAGCCCGATGTGGGGCTCCATCCCAGGACACTGAAATCATGACCTGAGCCGGAAGCAGAGGCCTAACCCACTGAGACACCCAGGCGCCCCTGACATATGCTCTTGAAACAAGCTGTGAGTCCCCCCCCACCTTCCTCTCTTTCCCACTGTTGGGGTTCCAGGGCTTGCCTGGGGTACCTGGAAACTGGGGAGCTCTGGCCGCAGAGCAAGGTCCAGGAAGACAGAAGAGCAAGGAGTAGCAGACGGCAGCGAGTGAAAGCGTGTACAGAGCCCTGAGCCTCCAGGAGTCAGCACCACCCCCACCCCCTGGCTCAGAGACCCTGCGCCCTCCCCTGCCTGCTGCCCTGCGGGGCTCTCCCTAAGGATTCCCCATCAGGTGGGCGAGACGGGTCTTCAAAGCGCTGCTCTTGGGGAAGCAGGAAGCTCAGTCTAAGTGATTCATAATGGCCACAGCAAATATTCATTCCTCTCTCTGGTACACGAGCACTGTTCTAAATGCTCGGCATCCGTTACCTTATTTCACTTAATAATTCTGTGGTACTTAGCTCCATTGTTCAGGTAAGTGACTGAGGCACAGAGAAGTTAAGGGACCAGAGCTCACACCAGCAGGAAGAAGAGTTAAGATGCAAACCCAGGTGAGTTAAAGAGTTGTTTTAAAATGGTTTCCTTGGGGCGCCTGGGTGGCTCAGTGGGTTAATCCTCTGCCTTCAGCTCAGGTCATGATCTCAGGGTTCTCGGATCAAGCCCCGCACTGGGCTCTCTGCTCAACAGGGAGCCTGCTTCCCCATCTCTCTGCCTACTTGTGATCTCTCACTCAGTCAAATAAATAAATAAAATCTTAAAAAAAAAAAAAAAAAAAAGATGTAAACCCAGGTACTATGGCCCCAGAATGTACCCGTAGTCACTGCAGAAGCCTCTGGGCCTTTCCCCTGGGGTCCCTCAAGCTCTTGGCAGCTGGGCCCAGCCAAGCTGAGATGCGAGGTATCCCCAAAGCACCAGAGGTCTTAGGTTTCTCCCGTCCCTGGAGCTGCAGGGTGGCCACTGCTGCCTCCGGGAGAAGGCTGGCCCCACTTGGTTGAACCTGGCTTGTCCCTTCTCCCCTGCAGCCTCAAGGCTGTCCTGGCTGGGAGCCCTCCAGACAACACCGTGGACCTGTCCGGCATCCCGCTGACCTCCCGGGACCTGGAGCGGGTGACCAGCTACCTGCAGCGCTGTGGGGAGCAGGTGGACAGCGTGGAGCTGGGCTTCACGGGCCTCACCGACGACATGGTCTTGCAGCTGCTGCCTGCGCTCAGCGCGCTGCCCCGCCTCACCACGCTGGCGCTCAACGGCAACCGGCTAACCCGGGCCCTGCTGCGTGACCTCACCGACACCCTCAAAGACCCCAGCAAGTTCCCCAACGTCACGTGGATCGACCTGGGCAACAACGTGGACATCTTTTCATTGCCCCAACCCTTCCTGCTCAGCCTGCGCAAGCGTTCCCCGAAGCAGGGCCACCTCCCCACCATCCTGGAGCTGGGCGAGGGCCCCTGCAGTGGGGAGGAGGCCCGGGATGGGACAGTAGACCAGGAGGACCCTGGGGGAGGCCCTCTGGATCCTGCCAAAGACGAGGGCAGGGAGACTGTAGGTACCGTTCAGACATGACACAGAAGTGGGGGTCCTCACCAGGGAGTCCCGGTGGGGTAGGAGGACTGAGGCAGGCTAGGGGGCCCCCCACCAGCAGCCTCAGGTTATCACCCAAAACTGGCCTGGGCAACCACACTCACCGGAGCCAGACTGTAGCATCTGGGAAGGGGGCTGTGCAGTACTGCTCCAGTCCTCTCCCTTCCCCCTCTTGTCCACCTCCTCTGCCTTTTGGCTCCTGCTCAGTCCTGTATGGCTTGAGAGCGAGCAGCCCTCAAGTCCCCAGATTTGTGGGTGGTCTTGTTTGGAGATGAATGCTTGAGCTACCGTGGGTTAGAAGTTAACCCCAGGCAGGAATTGTGATTTCAGCCCTACATCTAACCCAGTATTTCCTGACGGAACCTTTCTTCTCTGCCCTAACACCTGGCCAGCAGTCTGGAGTAGGGGCCCCAGAGACTCCAAGAACCTAGTCCCCATCTGAGGTGGTGGTCTATCTCCTCCCTGTGAAGCCCTGAGGAACCACTTCTCAGTCTCAGCCTCCACTTAATCCCACACCTCCCCCTGGGGTCCCAGGCCCTGCCCCTGGGACCAGCCCCTGTGTACCCTTCAACAGACCATCCCAGGATGCCTACATACATGGCATACACCCAAAAAACCCAACCCAGACTACCAGACCTTCACTAAGGTTTCAGTGTTCCAAGTCAGAGTACGTCCCTTGAAAAGGATTTTAAAAACCTTTTCCTGTTGCTTATGGAGTCCCCCAGAAAGTCATCAGGGATAGTAGGCTCACTCCCAAAAACCTTCTAATAAACCCCAAACCATGAAAATGAGGTCAGACTTAACTCGTGGCAGATCTAGCAAGACAGCCAGGAGATGGGGATGAACTGGGGGTTTCTTGAATGGTTCTCCCATCTCCCCCTTAATACTACCAGCTAAAAATCCCTTCTAGGCACATTAAGCCCTAAAACCAAGGAAAAGTCTTGAAGTCCAGGGAGAGTGGAGACCAACCTTTAACCTGAGAAAATTTACAGATGTCCACAGTGGTGACCAGAACACAGGCAAACGGCAGACAGTTGAGAAGCATGGCCTGTCAGGCCTCTAGCCAGTGACAGGTAGGTGAGATCCCAACTCAGGAAGGCACCAAGACAGGCTATGTATAAAGCCACACTATGGGGACCCTGCCTGCCACTGCCTGGGTGTTTCAGTGAAGCACAGTGCAGAGCTTCAGAAGGTAGGCAGCTATGCAAAAGGACACAGCCCCAAGTGCTTTGCAACTGTTACCCTCAAGTCTGAAGTTGTTTGAGGGTAAACAGCTTAGGCTGACCTTGGAGAAGTTGACAAGTGCTAATACCTTGACTGCTAATGTGACAGCAGTGACCACAACTTTTTTTCTTCAAATACACGTTTTTAAAAACCAGTACTAAAGACCATCCTTTATTGCAGTTTGTGGTAATTGCACAGAAGTATCAGTTTCAGGAAGAAATATGTTTGCATCTTAAAGAACTCAGACCCTCACCCAACAGAACAAATTCATACAATATTTAAAAGTATAGAAGCTTTCTGGGTAGGAGAGATAAAAATACAGTATTTGTAGTACATTACTAGAAAACTCAAGAATTCAATGACACCAACAGTGCCTACCCTACAGTTTGCCAAACACCCTTGTTGGCTCTTTTTTTAAGATTAAGAGCCACAAGAGTTGGTTCACTTTAAGCACCGTTTCCACACCAACTGTTGAAGCCTGGGTTTTCAGTCCGAACTGATGGTGACCACAGGACTCTGAACCTGCTGCAGCATGGCTGACCATTCTCTGCAAAGACAGCCTGCAAAGAAACTAAGTATCAGTCTCACTTCCTGCTCCAACCAAGTTATTCACAGTGTAAAAAAGGTATCTTCAGAAACCATACATTCACCACTACACAATCTGCCGGTAATTCCAGCTATTTTGGGTGATTTCATCATTTGATAGCCTTTTTCTGAGAATCTATTTTAACAACACTGGCCGTTTATTCATTCTACCACGGGGTAGGGGTCCTTGTCCATGGAAGCTTACCTCTCCTTGGGCTGAGCTGCAGCCACCACGAGCTTTCAAACTCCACACCGCCGATCACCATTCTTCAGCACACAAAACCCAGAGGGGAATGAACCGAGGCATCCCTAGACAGGCAGCAGGTAACAAAGGCAGAGAAAAGAGATTTGCTCATGAGAGCCTCAACTACAAATTCCAGCCCATCCTAACAGAGCCCTTAAGAACCTACTGGAGGTGTTTTTTGGTACATGAAGCCATGTGAAGTCTGTAAGTCCTAACTGGCTTTTCTGGGTGTTGCAACCTCATTTCATCCCATCTTTAACCCCACACACCTAAGCGGTCATCTCCAAGGACGAGGAAAGCTACATCTCAGCAGACAGGCAACTGGGACAGATTTTAGAGGTTATTAGGTGAGCCAGAAAGAAGTGCCACTACCTGACCTAATTGGAAGGTCACATCATCTAACGGCCGGCCATGCAAACTGTTCCACAGACCGAAGCTTACCTTAACCTTAAGGGCAGGCCGGTGCTCCTCCCTCCACTACTCAGCAGCTGGTCTTATCTGATCACACACAGGTGACCCCGCAGCACTCATGTGCAACCTGGGTGAACAGACGAGAAAAGGTCACTGTCCAAACCAGACCAACCTACTCCAGGGCAGCGGCAGCCGGGCAGGACTTGTTGACCGCAGTCAGCCAGGAACGTTATCGTCAGTTATCGCTTCTGACGGCACTTCCTATAGATGATTTCATCAGAGCAGTCAACACCTCCCTGCTCCCCAGCACCGCTCCGGAAACCCGAACGGGACCTGGAACTTAGCCCTGATTGCTTGAGGAACCACTGGGGCACTGGCCGCTTTAAACCAAGCATTTTAACGGAGTTCACCTCTGGTGACAGCCGCGGTAGAACAGCTCAGGGTCAGCAGCCGCCCCCTACCATTGCCACTCGAGCACCAGGCTACGTGTGCAGTGCAACGGGGCACAACTACTGCTCAATGCATCAACCGTGAAGGGGCAGCCAATGCCGCTGCACTTAAGACTAACGAACACGGAAAAGCGAAGGGGTTGGCTGTAGTCCTGCCCACACTGGGTCCTACCTCCGGATGGGAGACCGCTCCTGGCCTGAAGGCGCTGCAAGGGATGTGCCACCTGGAACACGGGAGGGCGACAAGCGTTAAGGGCACGTAGTGGCAGTGATGTTCAACCCGAGCGTTGAGGCTTCCGCGACCGCGGTCAGACAGGCATCAGAGTCGTCAGTTATCACTTCTGACGGCACTTCCTAACCCCAGGATCATCAGAACCGTCGGGCAAGCCCTCCTCGACGTCCCATGCCCCACGCTCCCCCGGGCCGCGCTTACCCAGTCCTCCCGGGTTGGCGCACCTCCCACGCCGCGTCCGGGGAGCAGGGAAGCGGCCTTGGGGGACCTCGGGCTCCGGAGTCGACGGCGGCAGCGGCCCTGCTGGAGACACGCGCGCGGGCCTTGAGCCTCAGTCCCCGGCAGCCCTGCCTCACTCTCCCCAACCGCCGCGCCCGCCCCGAAACCCGGAGACGCGCCATAGGGAGCCTCCCTGCGCCCCCCACAAAGCTTCCCGAAAACAACTTCTCAGAAATTAAGAAACCTTTCGCTCCTTCGCCCTCGCCGCCAGCTACTAGGCCTAGTCACACACCACACTCACCTCCATTTTCACGGTACGGAAAAGAACATCCCTTTCGCGGCCTGGGCCTTTAAGGAGTCGGAACATTCCATTTTTCACAGAAGGGAGGGTAATACTGGCAGAGACTCACGGGAACCTCCAGCCCTTTTCACGACGCAGACTCCGCCTCACCACCCGGGGACACCCCCCTCCGTCAGAGCCTATGGTCTCTTCCACGTCCCCAGGAATTCTGGGTCCCGCGGCGCCCGGGGTGTTCAGGGCGCATGCGCGGGGGCTGGAGCGTACCACTTTAGCTCCGTGGTTTGGAGGAGGTTTCTCCGCCTTTGTGAGCTTCCGATGGCTCGTGTTGTAAATGAAGCTGTCGGCACCGCAGAGGCTGTTTTGAGGATCACATGACACACCATGCTTGAAACCCTGCGGAGCCTTGGCAGGCAGCAAGCATTCATAAAATAGTAGCTGCTTTTCGTTCTTCGGGCTGCCTGTCTCACTTTCCCCACGGCCATTGCCGAATATCCGCGGAGCCTTTCAGAACGCCTGCGCGCCGGCAGCTCGCATCACTCCCCTTGAGAATGACCTCTAAGGAGCGAGCAGACGTGTCAGCTGAAACCGCTTCCATCCCCTCTGCCCCTTCTCTCCTGATTCCTTAGGACTCCTGTATCCGTTCCCCAACCCACCAGCGATGGAAACCTCTCCCACTCCACGAATGCTCTCCTTTCAGCCTTTGCACATGCTGCGGCCTCTGCCACTTAAAAGCCATTCGGTGCAATCGCATTTTATAAACGCTCATTACTCTGAGGGAGAGCAGTTCGTCTGGACGAGAAAACTGGAAAAGCTATCGCGAGCCAACTTTCTGGTCTTAGAATTTTAAGGATTTTAATGGTGGGGCGGGGGCTTCCAGCAAAAGCCAAGTCAGGGGGTTAAATAAACAGGTTCCTCGGTCTGCCCGAAGAATTTGATAAAAGTCCTAAGGAGAGCATGGGGGGGGGGGGGCGGAGTGGCCAGCAAGGGTATCAGGGAAGAGGTGTCTGGAAATTCGGGGTCAAAACCGTGGAGGACTTGGGGAGGCCAGCTAGGGCGTCCTGTGGGCATTGAAGGAGCCTCTTAAGCCTTCAGGGCACAGAAACACCCTAAGATGTTTCTTTTCCTTTTCCATCTTAGGAAGACCCCTCTGCCTGCCCTGCAGAACAGCTTGGAGGGGTAGGAACTGAGCAGGCAGCCCAGAAGAGAAAGAAGCTAGTACTCCAGGGCCTGAAGGAAGCCATGGAGCTCCAAAGCTTTGAAAGAGATCTTGGAGGTGGCTTTAAGGGATGTCCGGAAGCTATGGGAGAGGAAGGAGCGGTGGCTGTGTTTCCTTTGTCTATCAACGCATATCTGTCATGACAGCGGGCACAGCACCCAGGAAAAGGACCACCCTGGGGCTGGGAGTCCCCTGTGCCTGAGTGAGGCTGAGAGTAGCCCAGCCCCAGACAGAGAAATGCTCACCGAGAAGTGCAGATTGTCAACCAGCCCAGGAGCCCATGAACTTCACTTAAATAATGTTTCCAGGAGAGTTAGTGATAAGAAAATATTTATTTACATTTGCCACCGAAGTTCCCTGGAGGTCCAGAGCCACCAGGTAGGGCTGGGAAGGTCCCCTGACTCTGTCCTGAATCTGGGCCATTACTGGGACTTTAAAAGCTGGAGGGGTAGCTGATCTTCCTCTGAGGCAGTGTCCTCCTCTACTTGGGAGGCTGGGGCCGGATTCTTCAAGGTGCCTGTAAAAAGGATGGAGAGCACTGTGGCTTGGCCCTTGGGCTCTGTCCCCAGGAGGACAAACAGGAGGCGGCCACAGCCATGAAAGCACATACTCTGTGTACAGCGGGTAATCCCGAAGTCCCCAACAATCCCTCTCTCTACCTCCCCCTTCCATAAGCATTTCCTGAACTCCTTCCAGAAGTTCAACGTTCCTTGTGGTAGAAATCAGGACACCTGAGACTTGCTGAAGAGCTGGAGGGAAGTGGGAAGTAGGTGTTCAGGGAGCTCTGAGGGAACCCAAGCTGTAAGGAAGGCAGCAGATTTGGACACCCAGAGGAGCGGGAATGACACTTCCACAGAGAGCCAGGGAAAGCAAAGAACAGGGAGCACCGTGCAGGGACCGGCTGTTCCATGGAGGGAGGTGTTGGAAATGGGCGGGATTATAGCATTGGATCTTCACCTCCGCACTGAGGAGTGAGTCCTTCCTAGCAGTGGGAGGCGAGGAGTGTGGGCCTCGTGTAGTTTCTGTCCGCCTCAGAGAGAGAAGCCCAGAGCAGAAAGACTTGTCTAAAGGAGAGGGTGCAGCCCTGAGCCCAGCAGTGGTGCAGAAGGGAGAGAAATGAGGGGACGGGGCAGAGGGGTGAGTGGCTGCCTGGGAGGAGGACATTGAGCAGAGACCTTCAAGGCCTCCTGCCTGAGTGAGGAGGTGTGGGATTGTACACACACTACCTGGTAGGATAACCCCATGGCCGTTCCTATCAGGAATTTCCAGTTGGAAGCCCCAGCTGGCGATGGTATGGGATTGGGGTGTGGAATTCTTGGGGCAAGATGAGGGGCAAGGTGACTTTCAGAGTCTCAGCATTAAAGTGACAGAGTGGCAGGACTCAGGGGAAGGGAGACAAAAAGAGGGCAGGCAGAAAACCTGTGGGTTTGTGAGGGCCATCGTCACCTGGTCACCAGGGACCTAGGAGCCTGGGAGACTAGCAGGCTTTGGAGCCAGAGTCTGGAGGAGTCCCCCCTACACAGGAGCCAGAGGTGATGCAGGTGCTGTCGTGGGGAGGGTTTGAAGTGGGAGCTACTAATGATTCCAGAAAGGACATACTGTGGAGAAAGTTAAGCCTCGGAACAGGCCTCAGGGTAGAGACAGGAGGGGCTGTCCCCACACTAGAATGGACAAGACGCAGTCCACGACAGTGAGGAAGAGCATCAGAAGTGATTTCTCAGGGCTGTGGGGACTGGGGGCTCCTGTAGCCGGGGAAAGCTGGGGATCAACAGGACTGGCCTATCAGTGGGGGCTCAGGGAGATGACCCTGAAGCTGCGGGATAGGGAGGGGGCCCTCTCTAACCTGCTCTCCAGCTGGGTCCCCAGGCTCAGCCCAGGGCTGGCGCTGGAGGGCCCGCTGAATAGGCCCAGAGGCCGGTGGTGCGGGCAGGATTAGGGCTGGAGGCGGGAGGCACCAACAGCTTCAGAGTGTCTCCCAGGTGACTGTCTGAAACAGGCCAGTAAGGAGGTGGGAGTAGAGAAGAAAGGTGGGAAGTGCTTCTTAGTGCGGCAAGCCTTGGACACCGGGGAGGTCCTGGCCTAGGCTCTCCATGGCTGTGTGGCCAAGCAGACTCTCTCTGTCTCTCTCTCTCCAGGGCAGGACTCCGGCCACCACCGCTACTCACCAGGGACGGCTGGCCCTGACGGCTCCTCACAAAGGGACGGCAGTGTCTGTTCCCACGAGGCCCAGTTCACCTCCTCCACCCTGAGGGCCACAGAGCAGCTTTGAGGCTCCGGGAAGCCACCTGTGCCACATGCTCCGCCCCAGGAGAGGGGCGCATGGAGACACAGGGTAGACACAGGGACTGAGAGGAAGATGGGCTGTGGCCACCCCTTCTCCCCAGACACTGAGCCACCCACCATCCCACTGTGCATTTGCCCCCAGGCTCTCTCTCCCGTGGAAGACTTTGTTTTCCGTGGGAGGGTTGTTGCCTCCGTGACAGAGCAGACCAGCCGGGCCAAGGCTAGTGTGCTGTAACCTGAGGGTCCCTCTAGCTTCCTGGCCTCCTAACTGTTCCCCATTTCAGGCCACGGAGTAGGTCAGGAACAGCCAGAGAGGGGACAGGCAGTAAGTGGCAGGCCTGGGCTTATGAGATCCAGCATCCCTGACCTCGCCTGCCTGGGGCAGAGTGTCTGGTGCTCCTAGGCCCTGCCTTTCCCACCAGGCCTGACTCCTGGCAGCTGTCCCCTGGCTTTTAAGAGGGTACGGCTGAAGAAAAATAAAAGAGAGAGTAAGGCTGGGGGCGCCAGTCAGGAGAGCATGTGACTCTTGACCTCCCAGTCATGAGTTCGAGCCCCACATTGGGTACAGAGATTACTAAATAAAAAATTTTTAGGAAGAGTAAGGCTGGGGGCACCTGGGTGACTCAGTGGGTTAAGCCTCTGCCTTTGGCTCAGGTCCTGATCTCAGGGTCTTGGGATCGAGCCCCACATCGGGCTCTCTGCTCGGCAGGGGGCCTGCTTCCCTCTCTCTCTCTGCCTGCCTCTCTGCCTACTTGTGACCTCTGTCTGTCAAATTAAAAAAAATAAATAAATAAAGAGTAAGGCTGGCCTGCCCCACAGCAGCCTCCCTCCCTCACCTGAAGCACCAGCGCTCATCGGGGCTGCCATCCGGCCTGGTGCCAACAGTCAGCTTCACACCGGCCCGCTGCTTCTTCCTCCTGCACCACCAGTAGCCATTCTCCATCTCCAGGACGGAGATGGCTTTCTGCGGACAAAGGACACATGAGACAGTAGCCAGGAGGATACCTCACAGCACTTGACAGTATAACCCAGGGTCTGCTACACAGGTGGATATAGTCTAGCTCCAACATTTGATTACCTGAGGGATGGAAGCCCCCTCAGGACTCCCCTCCCCCAAT
This sequence comes from Mustela erminea, assembly GCF_009829155.1. Classification (NCBI taxonomy): domain Eukaryota; kingdom Metazoa; phylum Chordata; class Mammalia; order Carnivora; family Mustelidae; genus Mustela; species Mustela erminea. Next base: position 9,221,077 of record NC_045631.1, read on the forward strand.
CTCAGTTTCCCCACTTGCAGGTGGACGGGTGTCGATAAGTCAGCCCATAATGTGTGCTCAACAATGACTTGGAGAGTTACAGATTCCAGAATTCCACACCACGAGGTGCAGGGACCTGTCTGCTCTGCCCACACGGAGTCTGCCCCCTGGCATGGGAGGGAATTAGGTGGGGCATGGAACTTGCAGCCCCAAGGTTGATGGTGAATCGGTGAGAGTCCAGCTTCCCAGCAAGGCTCTCGGAGCACCAACTGCCCGCCCCCACCCCCACCCTTCTCTGGAGAAGAAGCAGCTACTACTTTCAAGGTAGGTGGGTGTCACACCAGCCCCAGCTACAGGGACCTCTGCGCCCCAACTCCCGCAGACTGGCCGGTCCCAGGACCGCACGTCCTGCCTCACCCACCAAGGCGACCCCACCAACCGTATGAGAAACACAGAAGGTGAGCTACATGAGGGCAAGGATTCGATCTCGTTCTCTGCCGTGTGGTTCGCACCTAGAACCGAGCCGAGCCTCACGGTAAGCTCTCGGGAAGTTCTTGATCACGATCAAGATCACGATCCTGATTAACATACGGAGCCCTGGGGCACCTGGGTGGCTCAGTTGGTTAAGCAGCTGCCTTCGGCTCAGGTCATGATCCCAGCGTCCTGGGATCGAGTCCCACATCGGGCTCCTTGCTCGGCAGGGAGCCTGCTTCTCCCTCTGTCTCTGCCTACCACTCTGTCTGCCTATGCTCGCTCTCCGTCTCTCTCTCTGACAAATAAAAATAAAATCTTAAAAAAAAAAAAAACAAAAAACATACGGAGCCCCCACTAGGTGCCAGGCACCATCCCAAGGGCTCTAGATCTGTGAGCTTTCTCGATCCTCACAACAGCCCCCGGAAGGAAAGCGTAGGTGAGGGGAGCCCAGACTGCAGATCGTGGGGGAGGGGAGCCGCCCTCAGCACCTGCAGCTTCCAGATGCTCCAGCTGTCGGAGGCAACACTGTTGACAGTCTCGCTCATGAGGGCAATGAGCATGTTGAGCAGCAGGATGTAAGTCAGCAGCACGTAGGCCAGCAGCAGCAGGAGCACGACCCCGCGGAAGCGCAGCTGGTCCTGGAAGGCCAGCTCACCCATGCCGATCGTGAACTTGAACAGCTCCAAGGAAGCGTCCAGGATGCCGCCATATGGGGTGGAGCTGCCTTCCTCCTCTGTCCCTCCTGCCCCAGGCTGTGCTGCTGCCTCCGTGACATTGGGGCCCCTGGGGCCCCTGGGGTCCTGGGCTTCCCGGCTCAGGCTCACCAGGGCTGCCGGAGGGAGGAAGGAGGGATCCTCAGCCTGGGGAGGCCGGGGGCAGCCTCCAGGGCATACGGACCGGGCAAGGGCTGGGCAGGGGCTAGAGGGGCGCCTTTACCTACAGCGAAGCCAAAAAGGAAGACTAAATAGACGAGCAGGAAGCGGAGCAGGTCCCGCAGGATGACCTAGAACACACAAGTGCATCCAGGAGCTGGGGGAGGGGTGTGTGGGCCGTTGGGCCCGACCCCTGACCCCTGCCTCGGCCCACACCACCCACACACACACAAAGGTGTGCATACACGAGGCCTCGAGGAGCCACATGGAGTAGACCAGTCTTTAAAGAAACCTAATCGGGGGGCGCCTGGGTGGCTCAGTGAGTTAAGCCTCTGCCTTTGGCTCTGGTCCATGATCTCAGGGTCCTGGGATGGAGCCCCAAATTGGGCTTTCTGCTCAGCAGGGAGCCTGCTTCTCCCTGTCTCTAAGCCTGCCTCTCTGCCTACTTGTGCTCTCTCTCTCTGTGTCAAATAAATAAATACATAATCTTTAAAAAAAAAAAAAAAGAAAGAAAGAAAGAAATCTAATCAGGGGTGCCTGGACGGCTCAGTCAGTTAGGTGTCCAACTCTGGATTTCATCTCAGGGTCATGAGATCGAGCCCCCAGTCTGCTTAAGATTCTCTCTCTCCCTCTGCCCCCTCCCACTCAGTGTCTCTCTCAAAAAACCTCCCAAAACCATAGAGCAATGTGTAATCTCATCTGTCTCTCTGAGTGTTTTCACTTCCCCTACCACAATGTGCCCTGCAGCAGGACTGATGAGTTGCCCATTTTGTTAGCGACCAAAGGAGCATATTCCAATGCTTTAGAACAGGGCCTGGCCCACAGGACACACTTCCCAAACTTTTGCTGATTACGTAAATGGATGCAGAAAAGTCCACGGGCCCAGATGTTCCAGGACACAGGCATGCAGACGAGCTCCTGTGCACCGTGTCTGCCCCTGGGCTGTGCAAAGATGCACGTCCTCCCTGGGGGTCACATGTCTACTTAACCCGTGCAGAGCTCTGACCCCTGAGGACAGGTGCCTGCACACTCATGCTCTGGCTTGCACTCCGAGAGCGCCTGGCCAGGTGAGCCGTGGAGGAGGGCACCTGTCCACTGAAGCCCAGAGGAGCCCTGCTGGAGGGGTGCCCAGCTTTGTCTGCTCAGGCTACTCCAGGGCCACCCCCGTCTCTCACCTTCTGGATCATGACACTGTAGATGCCCGTGTGTTGCAAGCCACGTGTATAGTAAAGCAGGTTGAGCCAGCCCAGCACCAGCGAGGACACAAGCAGGGGCAGGTACCACTCCACGGCCAGGAAGCACAGCACCTGGGACAGCACCGTGAGCAGGGCCTGGACCAGGCTGTGCAGGGACAGAATCTGGGTCAGTTTGCAGGCTGACCCCTGGCTAGGCTCCCCCTGACCCCCACTGGCCAGCGCTGACCACCGCTGCTTCTCCCGCCACCTCCTGATGGATGGGAAGGCCTCCGTCTGTCTGGGACCGGACCCCATCAGGTGCAGAGCAAGCACTCAGTACGGGGAACTCTCAGGGATGGGAGCGGGAGGGCACTGGAGCCCCAGGCCAGACAGCCTGCGCTTTGGTCCTGGGCCCCTGGCACTCCCTGATGCCGGGTCCCCTCCTCTCAAGCCAGCCTGGAGCCCTTCTGCCACACCAGCCTCTCCGTGGCCTGAGACAGGGGAGGGGAGGGAGGGCCCACGTACAACAGCAGCTCAAAGTAGCTGTCCACGAAGGAGATCCAGATGAAGAGACGGCGCCTCCAGAAATACCACAGCTGTGGGAAAAGGGGCACAGGGGGTGTGAAGTTTGCTCCCCAGGCCACTGAGCACCGAGCAGCCCTGCTGCCTCACTGGGGGGCCTTAGCCCAGGCTCCCCACTGTGCCCCCAGCCTGCGAGCCTGGTTCTGCCACCTCAGGGGCTCAAGCAGCCTCTTGGACTCTGGGAGTTGTGGAACTCATGAGTCCTGCTGATAGCTGAGAGAGCTTTGAAGCCTGTTTCCAGAACGTGTCCCCCCCCCCCGCCCCGCCTCCCGCCCAGACTCCCAGACAATGCCAGGGGCCTCTGAGCTCCCCATGGATCCTGATGAAGAACTTGCTCACTACTCCTGGTGAGGGGAACAGCTCCCTCTCCTCCCCTCCCCGGTCTCTCAGGGACCCTCCTGGATGCCAGCCCACCTGGATCTGGTCCCCAAGTTCTGCCCACTCTGAGGCTCAGTTTCTCCTCAAAAGGCCTTGCTGAGGGAGTTGACCTGAGCCTGCCTGCCCCATCCTGTCTGTGGTTCCCACGTGAGGAAGGAACGGCCCAGCTAAGGGACCTAGGGGCAGGGGCTTCCAGCTCCGTTGTTTGCAGAGCAGAGTTGGCAGAGCCTGAGGAATCACAGAGGCCATGTGCAGAAAGCGCAGCAGGGAGCTGCCAGCCCCAGAACCTGAGGCCCTCAGCTGCCCTGAGGCTGGTGGGGGCCGGACTGGGTAGAGGATTCGGTTTCTGTGGTTTTCAGGGAATGAAGGGATTGTGGTTAACTCCCTGGAAGGCCCCTCCTAGTGGGATTCTACATTTGCTTCTGGGTGGTCCGGGAGCCCATAGAGTTGCGGAGTCATGGGGTCGGGGCTCGGGTTGCGGGGGGCGCGGTGAATGGGAAGAGCCCTTACCTGGCCTGCGAGGATGTAGATGCCCCCAAGCAGAATCAGGATGTGGCCAAGCAGCAGCAGGGAGTCTCCAGCAGTCACTTCCCGGGGGAAGAAGGTCTGCAGAGGAGACAGTCTGGTAGGACCTGGGGCCTGGAGTCCCCTACCAACAGGGAGACTCTCAGCTGAGGGCCGGATCTGAGCACAAGCTGTGGAGAGACGACGCAGAGCAGCACAAGAAGCGCAGGTTCAGCGGCAGGACCCCCACCCCCACCCCGGATTCTAGCCTGTCACAGAGGCACACTGACATGGTTGGTTTTGAGGGTGGGGTCTGGCGCCAGACTGCCCAGGTTCAAATCCCACCCCCCGCACTTAACAGCCTGTGTGACCCTGGGTAAGTTACTTCACCTCTCTGTGCGTCCCTTCCCTCAACTATAAACTGGAGATGGTAACAGCTGCCACCTCTGAGGGTTGTTGTGAGCAATGATTAAGTCAGTTAACGCAAGTTACTTCCTTAGAATACCATCTCCTGTATGGCGAGCCCTGGGCCAGTATCCTTGTTTTCCCCACGGTGCGGGCTTCTGTACCGTTATCCGCTGAGGCCGAGCTCAGGCTTATCACTCAAGCCGTCACAGCCTCGGTGGGAGGATCTGCAGACGGATCTAGCCACCCCACCCTCCACCATCATCCTCCAGGGTCGCTCCCAGGAGGCCTCCCCCAGAATGTGGCCCTCCTGGGCCTTGCCTTCTCCAGGGCCGGCTGGTGGTAGGCAACTAAGGTGAAGAGGACCGTGTAGATCAAGTAACACAGGAAGTTGAAGAAGAATTTGGGGATTAGCAGATCCCACTTCGCCTGCAACAGCTTGTTCAGTGGCTCTAAAATCACCATTCGGTGCCGGTCCTGGGAATGGGAATGCAAGAGCAAGGGTCAGGCTCAGGTCAGGCTCAATGTAAGGGCTGAGGGAAATGGAGGGGAGGTTGGGGGGCAAATGAGCCCTCCCCACCGACCTCCACCCCACCCACATGGTTGTGGGTTGACCGAGCGCCTCATCCTCCAGCCCCAAGCAGGGGCCAGTCAACAGGCCGCCTGTGGTTGCCCCCAGGCCCCCAGCCTGCTCCGCAGGTCAGGTGGGACTGGGGTGTGGAAGGAGCATGGGCCGGGGGGGCCACATCCCCAGTGGCACAGTCCCAGGGCAGCTTTGGTCCCCCGGGCAGCGCTGACGTGTGGACCTTGCAGGGAGCTGGGCCAGGTCCCCTTACGCGCACCTCTGTCCCCCTGGGCTCACCGGGCTTCTGCAATGAAAGGCGATGATCTCCAGCACTGAGTTCTCCTCCCAGCTGTCCACAGAGGCCAGGTCATACAATGACACCCGGACTGGCCCGTAGCACCACTCCGTAAACTTGCGGGAAAGTGACTGGCACGGCTCTGGGAACTCCCGCTGCAAGATGTGCCTGAAAATCTGCAGTGGGGGTGTGGGCACATGAGCTTGGCCTGCATGGCTACCTCCTAGCATTGACCTTGGGTAGGGAGAAGGGGTGGCTGGGAAACAGCACACCGCAGAGCTGCCCCCCACCTGCAGAGCTGCACACAGACACACGCACACACCCAGACACACGGGTCCTTGTGCGTATGAGTGCTCACACATCCTACACGCTCAGCCACGATATAAACACTCCCATCCACTCACATATGCCCAGGTCTCAGGGAACCTGGCTCTTCCTTTCCCACTCCTGTCCCGAGGCCTCTTTCCTGGACTCCCTACTGGCAGAGGGACCACCAGCCCAGGGCTCCTGGAGGCCCCCTGAGATCTGAGCTACACAGATGTGTACACTTCTGTGGTCAGAGCTCAGAGCTTCCGACATACTAGAAAGCATCCCTAAGTCGAACAGGTTAAGAAGTAATTTGGTTTTGGCGTGCCTGGCTGAGTCAGTTGGTGAAGCATGTGGCCTTTGATCTCAGGGTCATGAGTTCAAGCCCCATGCTGGGTGTAGCGATCACTTAAAAAAGAAGAAGCCAGGCACCTTGATGGCTCAGTCGGCTGGACGTCTGAGTTTGGCTCAAGTGATGATCTCAGGGTCCTGGGATTGAGTCCTGCATCAGGCTCCCTGTTCAACGAGGAGTCCGCTTCTCCCTTTCCCTCTGCCCCTCCCCCTTGCTCATTTTCTCTTTCTCAAATAAATAAAAATCTTTAAAAAAAAGAGAGAGATAGAAAAGCAACTTGGTTTTACAAATGAGTAATGGGGAAAGGAAAGGCCACCCAGCCATGCCTCTGGACAACAAAGGGAAGTTCCCTTTGGAACCCAGGTTCCCCAGGAATCTTGGGGAATAAAATAGTAAAACTTCCATTTATGTTTTTTTAATCTTAACCCTTAAAAAGGCCTGTGTTCGAAGCATGGGGCCCTGTGTAAAAGGAACAGGTTGCCCACCGTGAAGCCCCGCTGATAATTAGGCTCAGACAACCTACTGGTTGTCATTTGAAAAAAAAGTAGAGCTGAGTCATGCTTCCTTTTTGTACCAAAATAACTTCCAGACAAATCAGTTTTAGGCATTAAAAATAAAACTGCAAAGTCTGGAGGAAAATATGGATACAGAATATCTATGTATATGGACACACACAAGCTTTTATATATATACATGTATATATGTGTGTATACACACACACACACACACACACACAGCCTTATAGAAGGTATTAAACAGTACCAAAACCAAGGAATTTTAAAGGAGAAGATAATTAGAATTGTGTATATATAGGAAAATGTAAAAATTCTGCAGGGCAAAAATCTCAAAAGAAATGCTTTTATGGGGGCGCCTGGGTGGCTCACTGGGTTAAAGCCTCTGCCTTCGGTTCAGGTCATGATCTCAGGGTCCCGGGATCGAGCCCTGTGTGGGGTTTCCTGCTTAGCAGGGAGTCGGCTTCTCCCTCTTCCTCTTGTGTGCATTGTCTCCCTCTTTCAAATAAATCAATCAAATTAAAAAAAAAAGCGGGGAGACCAGTGATCTATGTAGAAGACCACTCCTGGCTCTTTCTGCAGAAAATTCAGAATAAGTCCTGTTGCTTCCTGGAAAGGTGGGGAAGGAATGGGGGCTAGCTAGGTACTCACCTCGATTTTGCCCTCCTTGGCGGCCAGCTTCAGGGGCGTGAGTCCTTGCAGATTGGGGATGTCCTCGAGCTGCACTGTGGGGCAGAGGTGGGCCCCCTCACGGAGAAGCCTGTCATACATGTCGATCACCAGGGCGCTGTTCTCGGTTGAGTTGTCTGCGATCATCACCAAGGCGTGCAGCACCGTGTTGCCGAGGGAGTCGGCCGCCTGCAGGCTGGCGGGCTGATGCTCGTTTTTTAGCAGGTAGGTCACCACCTCCCACTGGTTGGTGCACGCGGCCAGGGAGAGTGGCAGCTCGCCTGGGGGCCAAGGGGGGCAGCTTGAGCCTCAGGCCTCCCAGCTTCCACCTGTCTACTCCTTATGCTCCTAGGACAGAAGGCCAGACCTCCTTCAGGAGAGACAGCCACCCACAGGAGAGGAGGGAACGCTGCCTTAGGATCCCAGGCCCTCCCAGGTCTGTACTATGAGGGAAGACGGTCCCAGGCACTGTGGAGGGCAGCTGTGCCTTTTCCACAGGTGGCCCTGTCCAGCTCTTGACCCAAGGGAGTGGCGACCATAACTCTTTACCATCTAAAGGAGCAGAACATGGAGCGCCTAGGTGGTGCAGTCGGCTGAGCTTTTGGCTCAGGTGGTGATCTCAGGGTCATGAGATCGAGCCTCGGGCCGGGCTCCACATTCACTGCGGAGTGTGCTAAAGACTCTCTCTCCCTCTCTTTTTGCCGCTCCCCCGCCATGCTCACTTGCTCACTCTCTCTAAAATGAATAAATCTTTAAAAAATTAAAATACAGGACACCTGGGTGGCTTAGCTGTTGGGTGGCTGCCTTCCGCTCAGGTCATGATCCCGGAGTCCTGGGACCGAGTCCTGCATTAGGCTCCCCGCTCCATGGGGAGTCTGCTTCTCCCTCTGACCTTCTACCCTCTCATGCCCTCTCTCACTGTCTCTCTCAAATAAAAATAAATAAAATCTTTAAAAATAAAATAAAATAACCCTGTCTGGTCAGATTTCCCACACACCAGTTCTGCCAGCCCCTTCCCCTCCCCCTGGTCTGGGTGTGGATGTGTGGGGAGCTTCCTTGCTAAAACATCTCCTAAGACAAACTGCTTTTGCAGGCAGTCCAGTGATTAGAAGCATGAGTCCTTGGGGTCAGACAGATCTGGGTTGAAGGGCCAGCTCTGACACACATTACCCAGGTGACCTTGGACATAGCCTTAATCACCTCTGCCCCTCAATTTATCCAAGAAAGTCTCCTCACCAAAGTAGAAGCAAGTCCCCTGGCTCTTTTTCTGGAAGAAGTGTCCACAGGCCCGGGCATGTACATTGGCCCCATTCTCCACCAAGAGCTGCACACACTGCAGGCTCCTCTTCTCGATGGCAATGTGCAGGGCACTGTGGCCTCGGTAGTACTCATCTGTGCATTGGGCGTTGACCAGGGGCTGGGGATTGCCAGAGTCCCGGTCGATCTGGAGCAAGGGCAGGATGCAGGCGTTGGCTCCATCCCGAAGGTTCAACACAGCCTTCATCAGGCACGTCTTGCCCGTGGAGCCCTCTGTGGGAGAAGGAGAGGGGAAGGGGCACCAGAGTGCTCAGGTGGGGAGTCGCTGGGCTGCCCACGAGCCTGCACAGCGAGCCCACAGGGGAATAAAAAAAGATTGCCACACAGGGCTGGTGGAACCAGAGTCATGCTGCACGGTTACTAAGTCTTGAGCCAACAGGTATCCAACAGGGGGCGCCTGGGTGGCTCAGTCGTTAAGCGGCTGCCAAATCCCAGCCAGGGTGGTGGGATCAAGCCCTGCATCAGGCTCCCTGCTCACCAGGAAACCTGCTTCTCCCTCTCTCTCTCACTCCCCCTGCTTGTGCTCCCTCTCTCACTGTCTTTCTCTGTCTGTCAAATAAATAAAGAAAATCTTTAAAAATAAATAAATAAATAAAATACCTACAGATATGACTTAATTTCTGTCTCAAAGATAAGTTTCTAAGACATAATTTGTTGTACGTGCAACACAGTCTACACAAGACCATTCAGAGCTACGTTAGGTGGCTCTACCCCTTAATGGCTCTGTCTCCTTGGGCAGGTCACACGGCCTTTCTTAACCTCAGTTTTCCTGGCTGTAAAATGGGACTATTCCAGGGTTGTTCTAAGGGCCCAACCTTATATATAGAATTTTTAGCACCCAGAGGGCCTGGCACAGAGTATGTGGAGGCCAAAAACGACACACAACCTTAAATGGCCATCATTAAGGAATTCATTAACTAAACTGTGGTAAATGTACACAACGGAAACCTCTGTGGTTGAAAAAGTGACTGACTTAGAGGTCTGTGTACTGAAGTGGAAATTAGGAGATGTAGCATATGGCACGATCCATCACGTAAGTATGTACCTAATATATTTAAACACTTTGAAAAGATAGACGTCAAATCATTAATGTGGATGCGGGATGTCCTTCTCTTTTACCCTCAGCTTTATACATGCCATTACTACCTGAATCTTCTAGAATACACAAATCTTGTTTTTCTAACCAGACCAAGATACTTTGATCTGGGGCAAAAAATGTTCTGAGATGGGTCAAGTGTATGGTATGTGTATTACACCTCAACAACGCTGTTATACAAAAAGAAAAGAAAAAGAAAACAATGTACCGCGGAAGCCTGTGAGTATCCATTTGGCTAATGAAATGGGCTGAGGACGGCAGAGGTAGGCCAGGAGCCCGTGGGGTGGGTGGATATGGGAGGCACAGCCATGACCAAAACGAGGCTTTCAGGCTGGAGGGTTGCTGAGAAGTGCCCCTTGGCTCTTGACCAAGGCCAAGGCCAACCCGTCTGCCAAGTCTCGGCACAGCGGTCAGGGCGCAGGGGCTCTGGTCCGCAGGACAGACCTACCTGTGTACTCTGGGTCGGTGAGGTACTTGCTGGTCCGGGACAGGTACTCTGGTAACCCAGCCAGATCCTTGGGGACACCCCGGGCAACCGCGCTGAAGAGCCGATCACGGTCAAAGCGGTTTGGGTCCGGCTGGCTGTGGGGATATGACTTGTGTCTGGTGCTATGGAAGAACCATGGCCCCCTCGGGAAGCCCCCATTCTAGGGAGCCCTTTCATGGAGTCCTGTGTGCACCTTGCAGGCTCATGAGCCTGGGGGAGCCTTTCTGAGGAGCTCTTCCTCCCAGGGCAGACCGAGGACTCACTGAGAGGCCCGAGAAAGGGAGACGGGCCTGTCCGTCTGTCCGGGGCACTAACCCCCAGCACCCCCATGACTCCAGGCAGAGCAAATGGAGTCTGGTCTCAGTATCAGGTGCTTATCATTTGCTGGTTGACTTGATGATTTCACAACAGGCTCCTGATCCCAGAGGGAGGATTTCCGCACAGGAACGTGTCATGCCCTTGACCTGGAATCCGGGTCGGGATGGGACCACATGTGCAGAACTGGAGCTCACGTGGAGGGGGAGGGGTGTCTAACTAACTCCAGACCCTGACTGCTAACCTCCAGGCAGAGTCTAGGCTAGGCAGACAGAGGTTTCTCAGAGACATGGGGGCCCAGCGCTGAAACCTATCAGATGCTCGCCAGAGTTTGACTGAGAAGCCACATTTTGGGGAAATGCTATAACTCTTTAGCATTTAGAAGTTTCTGGTGACAGGGAAGGGGAAGGAGCTGGGGACCCCTCCTGGGGATGCCCCCCATACTGGGGGCTCCTGGAACCATGGTCAGCAGATATGAAGGGACAAACAAAGGTGGGGGACTCTCTGATTCCCTGGAGAGTCTCAGGTTCTTGCTTCACCAAGGAAGGTTTTGGTGACTCTGATGAATGGGGGATTGTTGGGCTCAGTCATGTGTTAAAGCTATAGCTGTGCGACTGAGAGAGCCAGGCCCTGTCTCCTCCACGGCAGGAAGCTGGGTGTCCGCCTGGCCTGGCCAGACACACCCTCATCTCCCCAGCAGGCCACGTGGCTACACCATGACTGAGAGGGCCGTGCGGGTGACTAGGGAGCCCTATGGGCAGTCCGGCTGGGGGAATTGGCCATTTGGACAAAACACTTCCTGTCACAGGGTGGCATCACCGTCTTGGAGTAGGGCAGCCCAGCGAGAGCACAGACTGGGCAGTGCGGGGCCTATTCTGCCTGTCAGGGAGGCTCCCCGGCTCCCAGAAGCCTCATGCACATCCTCTCCTGGACTGGTCTGAATCTGACCATGGCCTTCCAACACCAGTGATACGGCGGGGGAGGGCAGCGGTGGTCTCCGGACTGGGCAGCCAAGGGCTGGTGCCCCATTTCAGGCACAAGGATGGAGGAAGGTGCTTTCCTGACGGGGTCCTGCCTTGTCAGCCTCATGCATCGGACTTCACACCGAGGGGGGAGACTGGGCAAACCACACACATACCCGAAGGGCACTGGGGCTGGGCCAGGCCACCAAATCTGACTCAGGGTCTTCCACTGGAGGTGAGCACCCCCCCGCTCTGAGTCCCACCCCCGTTTGATGCCTCACCTGACACCTGCTGGTTTGCGGTACTTGAGGTTCACTTTGATCTGAGGGGAGGACTTCCGGTCCTCCCCCTGGAATGGCGACTCCATGGGGGGTGGCCCATCCCCATGGCCAGGCTTTTCTCTGTCCACCTCACCGCCATCTTCTTGGTCTCCATCCCATGTCTGGAGCCTGAAAGCCGGAGGGCTGGAGGGCGAGGCCATCCTAGGGCGAGGAGGCTGCTCTGTCTGGCTCAAACCTTGGCGACAGAGCTGTCAGAAGCTCCTTCTTCTTCCCAGCCTGGGTAGGGGAGGTCCAGCTGAGGCCTGCAAAAAGAGAAGTTTAGAAGATGAGTCCAAGTAGACCCGCCCACCGAGTCAGCCCAATGGGACAGGGAATGAGCCGTGAGGGAGGCAGGCAGAGGGTGAGGAGAGAGAAGGAGGTCCCTGGTGTGAGCTTGGAACATGGGAAGTACAGGGACCCAACAGGTCTGCCTGTTGACACAGTCCCACAGGAAGGGTTGAGATTGTCCCTGACTGTCCCTCCGGGACTTCCTGGGATCTGAGAGACCACAGCTGCTGATCCAGGAAAACAAACTCTCGAGTTCACAGCATGAACCTTTTTCTACATCACATCTTGTCTAGTGGCCGATAACTCACAGCAGATAAGAGTGCCGTTGTAGGCTAGAGGCGGGTCATTTAACCTCTTGCCACAGAAACGGTTGGAAAACCAGTCTACTAAACCTCTTATTTTGTTACCAGGACGACTAAGGCCCAGAAAGGGGAAGTGACTTCCTCAAGGTGGTCAGCTGTTGGCAGACCCTGGTCCAAAACCACAGACAGCTCGCTACCATGACTTCTTCAGTTCTCAGTATCTCCCGGGGCCCATCCCTGTTTTCAGTCTGATTCATCTCTGAAGGCGTCAGATGCCACCTCTCTCTGTGATTTTGGGTCTGTGGGGGCTTCAGAGTGGGGAGGGAGACCTCTCACTGGAGACCCAAGCTCCCCCTAACAGACAAGCCCACCTCAGGTCCTAGATGGGGCTCAGGGCTTTGGCATCTCTTCACAGGAGAATCGAAACCATAGTCCCCACCGCATGGCAAGGCGTGGGGCCCCAGTAGGGGGTGCGGTTAGGGGGAAAACTATGTGCCCACCGGTGGGTAGGAACAGGAAGAAGGAATAAGAGCAAGCGGTGAGTGGGGGGACAGCTGGGTGGCAGAAGGGGGCAGGGAGCAGAGAAGAGCATGGGAAAGGAAAAGAAAGGCCAGAAGTAGAGAGGGTGGATGGTGGCAGGGCTTGGGCTGTGTCCCGTCCAGCTTCAGGCTCCCACAGCCCTCAGGGGCCTGGAGGTGGGGGTGGGGAGGCATTTTCCCACAGAAGCTGGGGAGGCTGGGACCTGGCTGACTGCCTCCACATGCAGGGTTTTTTTGTTGTTGTTATTTAGCTTGGTTTTGGTTTTTTACTTCAACGTGAGCCACCATCTTTCTGTCCAATCTGGGGCATCCTCCCCAAGCCACACACCATTTAGCCGGCGTGTGTCCCTAACCATCTCCCCTGACCCCGAGTCTGCCTCCCCGGAGGCCCCCCAGCTCACCATTGCCAAGCGTCAGCAGCAACAACTACCTGTTCAGCCCCCGCCCCCATCCTGGGGGCCTGACCCTCACCGGGTGGGAGGAAGGGGTCCAGCAGTCCAGGTGGAAGCCGGAGCCCCTCGAAGACCCTGGCTTGGGGCTGAAGAAGCAGGGAGCCCCAGCCCTCGGGCTTCGCTGTCCTGATCAGTCACTGTCGGGTCAAGGCCGCCCCCTCCCCAGATGTGCCGGGATCGCCCACCGACTTACCCGGCAGGGCGGCCGAGGCTAGGGCGCGGCGTCCGGGGCCACGGACCGCTGGGATCCCGGGCCTCCGGGGCTGCAGGGGCTGCTGGAGGAAGTGAAGCCGGGAGGGCGGCGGGCGCTGACAGCCCGGAGCCGCAGCACCTCCCCAAGTCTGCTCTGATCTCCGCCAGCGGGCTGCGGTCTCAGGGTCTCGGGGTCTCCGCACCCTCAGCGCACCCGGCCCGCCGGCATGGTGTGGGGTAGGGGGATCTCTCCCGGGTCGGGATAGGAGGGCCATCAGTGAGTGACCATTTGGACCACTGGCCACACCCTGCTCTCGGGAGACACGCCCCGCCTCCCCACCCCCACTGTCTAGCCAAGGAGGGCCCCGGTGGGGGTGGGGCAACCAGAGGCAACCCTTGGGTGCTGGGGCCTTGCCTCCGGTGGGATCCGGCATGGAGTGGGGGGTTCTTGCCCCACGGTGCTGACGTCTACCTCCTTCCGCGCCCTACCACAGGGCTTCCAGAGGCCATGTGGCTCAGACTGGGAACTGGTGGAACCCATCACTGGGCGGATAGAACGAATGCGCACGGGCCCCGGGGACAGGAGAGACGCAGCCCAGCACACGACCCTGGGAATGCACGCCATCCAACCAACTTGCAGTTTGCGGGGATTTTCCCACCTGCCGGGGCTTTCCCCCAGCCCCTCAGCCGGGGTGGGGGGTGGGGGCCTGTCAGTGGCACACTTCCTTTCGTGACAGGCGCTTCCAGCACCAACCAGCAGGGGGCGACAGGGAAGCCCCCAGGTAACGCCGAAATCATAACTCCGGGCCACGCCCTGGTAGGGAGGAATTCCACACTAAGGTTTAGGAACTCAGTCACCCTCCAAGGAGACCTAGGACACCTTCCTCTTCCCAGCTCCCTAAAATCCAGTCCCCTCCCCAAACCTACCAAATTGTCTCTTTCTGCCCGAAACAACTATTATCTCTCCTCGGGGAAACTGCAGCCATCCCCCAACTGGTCTCTCTGCTTCACACCAACCCTACCCTCCTACTCCATTCTCCCTACAGCAACTGGAAGGATCTTTGGATCTTTGGAAAACCTGATCACCCCCACTCCCCTGCTTAATCCCACCTCCCACCCCCAACCCATCGCTTCCCCTGGGCTTCAAATAAAATGCAAACTCTACACCATAACCCTGTGCAGTCTAGATGTTTTTCTCCACCTTCATCTCTCAGCGCAACCCTGTCTTGCAGGTTACACGCTAGACCTGCGCTGTCCAATTGGGTAGTCACTAACCATAGGGGCTATTTAAATGTAAATCAATTATAATGAAACAAAATTAAACATTTAGTTCTCCAGTCATGGCAGCCACATTTTGATTGCTCAATAGTCACATGTGGTTACTGGCTACCATATTGGACCGCACAGATATAGAACTTCTCCATCATTGCAGAGAATCCCAGTGGACACGTGGCTCTAGACATTGGAACGCATTTCAGTCTCTCCAGTATGCCATGCCCCTTTCTGTTGCCTCCAACCCTTGCACAAGTTGGTGCACCTGCCAGGAACAACCCTCGCTGCCCATCCCCCCCCCAAACACTGCCCTTGTTCTAGCCAACTCCTACTCATCTGTTGTCTCTCCATTTAAACATCGGTTCCTCTGGGTAGCCTTTCCTAGACCCTGGACCAGGTTGGGGGGCCCCATTATGTGCTTTCATGACACTTAGTACTTCTCTGATCATGATTCACTATCCATTATTGTTAACATCTGCCTGGCTTCACCTTTAACAATAACAGATGCCTATAAGCGCTCAGCACGGGCCAGACACTGTGCCTAGTGCTTTACATGCAACTCCCAGAGCAACCTTATTTCACAGACTGGCAAACTGAGGCTGGGCAGGGTTAGGAACCTTGTCCAAAGCCAGAGGGCTGGGATGAGACAAAGCAAGGTTTGAAATCCAGGGCCACATGCTTATACACCAAGCTCTACAACGGACAAAGTTTTGCTTTTTTTTTTTTTTTTCTCTTTTCTCCATATCCTCAGGACCCAGCAGCCTGCTTGTGCTCAAGAAGCCCCCCGCCCAAGAAGGCTTTGAATGATTGGGTGGCTAATCACAATGCAGAGGAAATTACTGTGTTGGGGAAAAACTGAGGAGTGAGTGGATACACTCACATCCTTCGGAGGCATCACCACATCAGGTGACCCTGACGACTGGGCTGAAAACCCCAGTTGCAAATGCGGTTTATAAAAAGTTCTCAGATTTAAAAAAAAAAAAAAAAGTTCTCTGATCATCAGCCATCACGGAAAGACAAATAAAAACCACAATGAGGGATGCCTGGGTGGTTCCATGGGTTAAAGCCTCTGCCTTCAGCTCAGGTCATGATCCCAGGGTCCTGGGATCCAGCCCCGTATTGGGCTCTCTGCTCAGCAGGGAGCCTGCTTCCTTCTCTCTCTCTCTGCCTGCCTCTCCGCCTACTTGTGATCTCTCTCTCTGACAAATAAAT
Source organism: Mustela erminea (assembly GCF_009829155.1). Classification (NCBI taxonomy): domain Eukaryota; kingdom Metazoa; phylum Chordata; class Mammalia; order Carnivora; family Mustelidae; genus Mustela; species Mustela erminea. The sequence goes on from NC_045631.1 coordinate 9,236,899, forward strand.
AAATAAAATCTTAAAAAAAAAAAAAACCACAATGAGATAGATACCACTTCACACCCACTGGGATGGCTATCACCAAAAACAGATAATAACAAGTGTTGGTAAGCATGTGGAGAAATTGGAATGCTCACACACTGTTGATGAACCATAAAATGGTGCAGCCATTTTGGAGAAGAGCCTAGCTGTAACGTGAAAAATTAAACACACGGAGCACCTGGATGGCTCGGTTAGAAGAGCATGTGACTCTTGATCTCTGGGTCCTGAGTTCGAGCCCCATGTTAGGTGTAGAGATTATGAATAAAGAAATAAACTTCTAGTTACCAAACGACCCAGCTATTCCACTCATTTCCAGAGGAATGTAAATATATGTCCACACAGATACTTGTACACAAATGTTTACAGCAGCGTTATTCATAATGGCCAAGTGGAAACAACCCAGACATCCACCAACTGATGAATAGGTAAATAACATGTGGTTTGTGCGTACAATAAAATATTATTCAGTCATGAAAAGGAATGAAGAAGTTTCACATGCTACAACATGGATACACCTTGAAAAAATTAGGCTAAGTGAAAGATGCCAGTCACAAAAAAATCTCATATTGCTTGATTCCGTTTATGTGAAACGTCTAGAATAGGGAAATCTATGGAGACAGGAGATAGATTAGTGGTTGATGAGGGCAAAAGGGCTTGGGGAATATGGGGAGCTCAAATGTACAGGGCTGGGGCTCCTGGGTGGTTCAGTGATTAAGCATCTGCCTTCGGCTCAGGCCACGAGCCCCAAGTTAGGATCCCTGCTCAGTGGGAAGCCTGTTTCTCCCTCTTGCACTCCCCCTGCTTGTGTTCCCTCTCTGGCTGTGTCTCTCTCTGTCAAATAAATAAATAAAATCTTTAAAAAATAGAAATAAAATGTACAGGGCTTCTTTTGGAGGAAATAAAAATGTCCTCAACTTGACTGTGATGACAGTGGCACACCTGTAAATAAAGACCATTGAATTGTACACTTTAAATTGGTGAACTGTACACACATTCTACCTTACAAAAAAAAAACAAAAAGTCCTCTGAGCAGGAAAGAATGCCTGTGTTTTTAGCAGAAAATGAATCAGGCAGAGAAGCAAGTCTTCCTCAATTCCAAGGTTACTGGACTTCTATTTCAAGAAACTTGCCCATTCTAGTCTCCATGTAAGGAAAATCTCCTCTAAGTAAGTAAAAAATCTCCTTTACACCTCTGTGTTTCATTTCACACTTAGCTACTTTTTATAAAGGCATGTTTCTTTCATTTGAATTTAATTTCATAATCAATTTTAACAAAAACAAGAAAAGGGTCACAAAAATGTTTAACAAAGGTATCTTTGGGAGGAGGGAGTTAAGAATCAAGGATGGGGGACACCTGGCTGGCTCAGTCAGTAAACTCAGGATCCTGAGTTCAAGCCCTAGTTTGGGTGTAAAGCTTACCAAAAAAAAAAAAAAAGGGGGGGGGGATCAAGAATGGGAAAGCAACTTCCTTTTCAATGTGTATCTTTTATACTATTTTATTTTTTTCCATTGACTTTTAAAAAAATATGGAATCTCTTGTTGAGTTAAAGCAATCCAACTCACATATGCAAGATATGGCCAAACTCTGTGCATAATTAATGTAAATTCTAAAGAGAGGTGGGTGAGAGGCGTTCAGAGTCTGGAAGGTGGGAATTGTTCTGGCCTTAGAGGGAAGGAAGGGTAGGACTTGGGGAGAGCCAGATGGACAAGCCAGGAGCCATGCCTAAAGCTTTTGCTTCTCCTTGTGCCAACCCCAAAATTTAGTCCAGAGCCTGGGCTGGGCAATGTTTACTGGCCAGATAAATTCAGCTTCCCTGAACATCTCTGTATCTGGAACTGACAGAAAAGGCATAGACATATGCCTGTTCAGGAACCTGGACAATCTTCCTGGTACAACACAGACAGAGACAGGAGTTTAGCAAGTTCACAGTGGGAGAAAAAAAATGCTAGGTGAGGTGACCCTGGTCATCAGGGAGACAGGGACCGTTAGAGGGCCACCAAGGCCAAGAGCTCCTCCAGGAGAAGGGGACTAAAGTCCTGCCAGTGTGGTACAGCCTGCTGGCCTGGGAGAATTCTCCCTCTCATGGAAAGTGAGCTGACTCTTCCCACACTGCCTCTGAACCCCAGAGGCCACTGCTTGGCCAGACCCCTATGTGGGATCTTTCCCCCCAGGATCCAGAACAGCGACATCCAGGCCCCGGGCTAAATCTGGGAGCCCAGTCCCAGGTCCGGTCAGCTCTAGGGAATTTCCCCAACCTTGGGCTGGAGCTGGGCCCCGTTCTCAAAAGGCCCTGCTACTGGCTAATGGAGTTTTGATTTTATTAATGAAAAGATTAGGAGAAAGGGAAGTCATCTGACAGGCCAGAACTGAGAAAGGGGGGGGGGGGTAAGGGTGTGGAGCCCGAGTCAAGATAAAGATGCGGCAGAGAGAGGAAGCGCGTGTCTCAGAGACAGGACAGAGAAGAGAGCCACAGCCTGAGGCAGGACAGGCCAGAACCCGCGACAAGGACGAGGCGAAAGGGCAGACGCGTGCAGGGTCGGTCCGGGCCGAGAACCGAGAATGCATCAGAGAGGCTGACTGAGATCAAGGATGACCCGCGCTGCGTGGGAGGCAGAGTCTAGAACTCGGCTGCCGGTGGCGGAAGGGTGGATGCGGGTCAGAACACCGAGCCTGGAACCAGAGGGGAGACTCCACCCCCGCACCGCCCCGCCACCACCCCAGGCCTCCTCCCCCACCCGGCCTCAGCCTCGTCTCCGCGACAGTTTCGGGGACGGCCCCAGGTGCAGCCCCGCCCCCTTTCCCTAAGCGAGCACGCACCCCCGCCCCGGCCACGCCCCCCCCTGCGGAGCCGCGGTCCCGCAGTCGGAGCTAAGTCTCCCATGACCACGTGGGGGCGCTGCGGAGCTTCCCCTTGTTTGCGGGCGGCGCGCGCGTCCTGCCCCACTCCTTTCCGCAAGGGACAGAGTAGGACGGTGAGGGGTCAGGGCCTGGGGCGTCAGCCTCCGTGAGGAAGCGGGCTGGTCCTAAAGGGATGCACCCTAGAGATGGGAACGCGAGTAAGCTTGGAGGGCGCTGCCTCAAAGCTGGAAGGCTGCGCTTGCGCCGTGAACCAGGCGCTTTAAGGGTTTTTTGTTTTTGTTTTTCCTTTCCCAAGATTTTATTTTTAAGTAATCTACACCCAGTATGGGGCTGGAACTCACCAGCCCGAGGTCAAGAGTCCCACAGTCCACAGACTGAGCCAGCCAGGCGCCCCTGGGCATCTTCTTTCATAATCCTTATCGCTCCCCCCTGGAAGACAGATCTGTTGATAGTTCCATTTGAGAGACGGGGAAACAGAGTCAGAGATGAAGTAACTGGTTTGCTCAAGACCGGCACAGTTTGCAAGTGACGGGTGGGATTTGAACCCACACCGTCTGATCGCTCTTTGCCTTCCCATCTCTCTCTCTCTCTCTTTTTTTTTTTTTTTTTTTTTCTTTTAAAAAGTCATTTGGAACGCCTGGAACGCCTGGGTGGCGGCTCAGGTCATGATCCGGGCGTTTTGGGGATCGAGACCCACGTCAGGCTCCTTGCTCCGCTGGAAACTTGCTTCTCCCTCTCCCACTCCCCCTGCTCGTGCTCCCCGTCTCGGTGTTTCTCTCTCTGACAAGTAAATAAATTAAATCTTTTTTTTTTAATCAGATTTATTGTGGTATTATTTACACGCTTTAAAATTTTAATTTACTTTGGGGCGCCTGGGTGGCTCAGTGGGTTAAGCCGCTGCCTTCGGCTCAGGTCATGATCTCAGGGTCCTGGAATCGAGTCCCGCATGGGGCTCTCTGCTCAGCAGGGAGCCTGCTTCCTCCTCTCTCTCTCTGCCTGCCTCTCTGCCTACCTGTGGTCTCTCTCTGTCAAATAAATAAATAAAATCTTTTAAAAAATTTTTTAAAATTTACTTCATAATTTTAAAAATTTACATTCTTTTTTTTTTTTTAAAGATTTTATTTATTTATTTGACAGAGAGAAATCACAAGTAGACGGAGAGGCAGGCAGAGAGAGAGAGGGAAGCAGGCTCCCCGCTGAGCAGAGAGCCCGATGCGGGACTCGATCCCAGGACCCTGATATCATGACCTGAGCCGAAGGCAGCGGCTTAACCCACTGAGCCACCCAGGCGCCCAAAATTTACATTCTTTTTAAGCGGACAGCTTAAAGAATGTTGACAGAAGTGTGTAATCTTATGATAACTATGGGTATCAAGACATCAAGAGCATTTTGATCACTGCAAAATGAGTTCTGGTCCCCCTTTTCTCCTTCCTTCCCCCACCGCCATGCTCTGATTTGATTTTTTTTATTCCTGTAGCTCTGGCATTTCCAGAATGTGAGGTGAATGTAATTGTACCATACATCTCCTGGCTTCCTGTTCCTGCTTTGGTGCCCCTTGGCAGTGACCGGCCCCCTCTCAGAGCCCTAGACTTTGAGGGAAGTTTGGCGCTGCTTCCTGGGGCTGGTGCAGGCCTAGAAAAGGCAGAACGGGCTTTTGAAGGTGTATTAGTGCCTTCCGGCTGTTGTAACAAAATATCACAGACCGGCTGACTTATTAACAACAGGAATTTATTTATCCTAGTTGTAGGATCTGGAAAGTCCAGGTCAAGGCCCTGGCATGGTTGCCTCCTACTCAGGGCCCTTGTCCTGCTTCATATCCAGCACCTTCTCCCTGTGTCCTCACCTGATTGAAGAGGCAGGGGATCGCTCTGAGTCTCTTTTATAAAAAACGGACACCAATGTCACTCATGAGGACTCCACCCTCGTGATCTAAGCACCTTCTGAAGACCCGGCCTCCTGATCCCATCACATTGGGCATTAGGAATTTTGCGGGGTTGGGGGGGACACAAACGTTCTGATCATAGCAAAGGGAATAAGAGGTTGACTAAAGAATCAGGGGCAAGAGTTCAGAACGAGAGGTTATGATTTGAGTGTTAGACCCTCCCTCAGAGCCCTAGAGACCTCAAGGGCTGCCCCATTGCTGCAAAAGCCAATCTCCTTTTTTTTTTTTTTTTTTTCTTTTAGAGTGGGGAGAAGGGCAGAAAGAGAATCCCAAGCAGCCTCCATGCCCAGCATAGAGCCCAACAAGGGGCTCAATCTCACAATGCCGAGATCATGACCAGAGCCGAAATCAAGAGTCTGATGCTTAACCTCCTGAGCCATGCAGGTGCCCCTATGAAAGCCTAGGTAAGGAGAAAAGTTGTCCAGATCTGGGTGTCCAGGACACACATTGCCAGATACTAGCACTTGGGGTCCAGAGAGTTAGCGAATGGGTAAACACTCTTCAGAGTTTCCTTTGTTTTCTTTGTATTGTCTCCTTTTGTCCCTGTTTTTTTTTAAATATTTTATTTCTTTATTTGACAGAAAGAGATCACAAGTAGACAGAGAAGCAGGCAGAGAGAGAAGGAAGGGAAGCAGGCTCCCTGCTGAGCAGAGAGCCCAATGCGGGGCTTGATCCCAGGACCCTGGGATCATGACCTGACCCAAAGGCAGAGACTTTAACCCACTAGAGCCACCCAGGCGCCCCTGTCTCTGTTTTTGTAGGTTTCTGCCTTTCACAGTAGAAGCTCTCCTCAAATGTGAGCTACCAAAAAGCCAGATGCATGGCTGGGGGTTCACCGAGCTTCCCCCAAGGGTGAGGTTGTGGTTCCCCCAGTGTCCTATGCCGATGTCCTCTTCATTCCTCCTGGGAGGCAGGCTCTCATCTGTGCATGGGTCCCCAGGGCACCAAGGTCTTGGCTTCTCTGTGGAGTTCTGAGTCAGTATCGGTGGTTCATGGTGTCTCTGCCCGGTCTCCTTTCACCCTCTTTGTCCTTGTGGGCTCACACCATTTTGATTTCTTTGTGATCCTTTTATTTTATTTTATTTTATTTTATTTTTTAAAAGAGATTTTATTTATTTATTTGTCAGAGAACGAGAGAGCACAAGCAGGCAGAGAGGCAGGCAGAGAGAGGAAGGCAAGCAGGCTCCCTGCTAAGCGAGGAGCCTGATGCAGGACTCGATTCCCAGACCCTGGGATCATGACCTGAGCTGAAGGCAGCCGCCCAACTGACTGAGCCACCCAGGCGTCCCCTTTGTGACCCTTTTAGAGGGGTTTGTGGAGGAAAGCATTTTTAAACTGGAAGCCCAACCATAGCTGGGACATTTTATTTCTTTTTTTTAAGACGTTCTGGAATCTTCCTCTCCTACTTCTGAAGAGTGAAAAAGTTGAAGATGAGCCAAAGTGCAGACTACCCTTTGGAGGCAGTTCATTATTTAGGGAAGCAGAAAGGTGGGACACTAACAAGGAGATGTGGGGTCAAGGTCGGGGCAGGCTTTGTGTAAAGAAAAAAGAGTCAGGGGCGCCTGGGTGGCTCAGTGGGTTGGGCCACTGCCTTCGGCTCGGGTCATGATCTCCGGGTCCTGGGATCGAGTCCCGCATCGGGCTCTCTGCTCAGCGGGGAGCCTGCTTCCTCCTCTCTCTGCCTGCCTCTCTGCCTACTTGTGATCTCTCTCTGTCAAATAAATAAATAAAATCTTAAAAAAAAAAAAAAAAAAAGAAAAAGAAAAAAGAGTCAATCACCTCTCAGAGAAATGGAATAGAACTATAGGGCAGTGCTTTATGTTTTTGGGTTTCATGATTATGAATTTAAAATGAAACTGGTCAGCTTTGGTGTGTGTGTGTGTGTGTGTGTGTGTGTGTGTTTTTACACTCTCAGTTGAGTCCAGGCAGGGAGAAGGCAGTGTGGGACTCACCCATGCTGGGGTTTGCGCTAGGTGACCAGGAAAGAGGAAGAAGTTTATTTCCCAGGGAGGGATTGTACTGAGGATTCAGACCATCTCTTCCCTGCCCACACAGAGGTACCATTTCAGATGCGAGGGATGATCAGCAGCTCCCAGGGTCCTGTTATACCCCAAGGTTAGTGCGGTTCCCAACCTCTACTTTAACCCCCAATCCGTCCCATGTACCACTTGACAGCTGGTGCACAGAACTCCCTAAGCCTGAGAAATGCAGAAAAATCTCAGAGAAGGGAAAAGATAAAAGGTGATTTCCAAAGGCTGGAGTGGAGGTCATTTACCTTGAACTGAAAGAGTTGATCTTGCCAGAGCGTTATTATTTTTTGAAGATTTTATTTATTTATTTGTGTGTGAGAGAGAGAGATCACAAGCAGGGGGAGCTACAGGCAAAGGCAGAGGGAGAAGCAGCTCCCAGCTGAGCAAGGAGCCTGGTGCAGGGCTCGATCCCAGGACCCCACATCATGATCTGAGCCAAAGGCAGATGCTTAACTGACTGAGCCACCCAGGCGTCCTGAACTTGTCAGGTTAGAGATTCAGGTTAGAGATGGTCTTCTACCAGGGAAGGCGCGAGTAGGGGTGTGCTGGGGCTCAGAATTCATTTTTTTTTTTTAAAGATTTTATGTATTTACTTGACAGAGAGAAATCACAAGTAGATGGAGAGGCAGGCAGAGAGAGAGAGGGAAGCAGGCTCCCTGCTGAGCAGAGAGCCCGATGTGGGACTCGATCCCAGGACCCTGAGATCATGACCTGAGCGGAAGACAGCGGCTTAACCCACTGAGCACCCAGGCGCCCCTAGAATTCATTTTTTTTAGATGGATATTTATTTTATTTTTATTTTTATTTTTTTAACTCATTTCTGTACCACTAACCTATAGATGTGCAAAGGCCCTTCCTTGGTATCTACTCAGCTCTGAACCCACATGGAAGTTACTTTAATTCTGACTTCAATTACTGGTTTTATGATATATTTCCTCTTTTTCTTTGATCTTAGCTATTTTCTTTTTAAAGATTTTATTTATTTGAGCGAGAGAGCAAGAGAGCACAAGCAGGGGGAGGGGCAGAGGCAGAGGGAGAAGCAGGATCCCCCCGAGCAGAGAGCCTGATAGGAGTTTGATCCCAGGACCCTAAGATCATGACCTGAGCTGAAGGCAGACACTTAACCAAGTGAGCCACCCAGGCGCCCCACCTGTCCTCATTCTGCTGTTTATTCAACAGAATATTTGAATACTGTTCTTTAGTCAACGACTATATGTTCAATCTAGTATTTCTGATTGGTTCTTTTTGATGTTTTTGTGTTCTTGTGTTACAGCTTCAATATTTTCCTTATACCTTTGCACCGTTTATTGGTCCAAGATTCTTTTTTTTTTTTTTTAAGATTTTATTTATTTATTTATTTATTTGAGAGAGACAGAGAGAATGTACACAAGCAGGGGCAAGGGCAGAGGGAGAGGCAGGCTCCCCGATGAGCAGGGAGCCCGCGGAACTCGATCCCTGGACCCTGAGATCATGACCTGAGCTGAAGGCAGACGCCTAACGACTGAGCCACCCAGGCGTGCCTGGTCTAAGATTCTTATTCTGAAGAGAATACAGTTTCTAGTTTTTCCTCCTCAAAGTGGTGATGCCCTTCCCCTGTGAGACCTGATGCTAACTCCAGTCAGATAGCATCAGAGTTGACTTAAATTGTAGGACACCAGGCTGGTGTTTCTGAATTGGGGGGTGCGGATAGAAAAACCTGCATATTAGAAGCAACAGGAGTGAAAGACTGAGAGTAGAGGAGGTCCCCACCCCCACTTCTATAGTCCCTAGGAATACTCTGTATTAGTAGATAATCCCTAGAAGAACTCACCAGAAAAGTACAGCCCGATGCTTCTCGACCCACAAAACAACTTTCAGGACACGTTTCCACACTTTGCTCTCCGGGGAGAAGCAGCATTAGGACTCACCCCTAAGGGGGACAAGATGGCGGGGGAGTAGGAGGAGGCACCTTTTCAGCCGGTACCCCAAAGTGAGCTTATTACCTACCAAAGAACTCCAATCACCCATGAAATCAGCCTGAGATCAGAATTATACACGGCTTGATCTCTACAGGGGCAGAAGACGCCAGTGGGCAGGTAAAGCGGAGTGGGAACGTCGGACTGATATCAGAAGATAAACAAAAGGGGGAGGGAGCCACCAGAGGCGACCGGTTGGAAAGGACTCACCCCTAAAATGTCATTCCCTGAATGGTTAAAGTGGGGGGATGAGTAGGCAACCACCGGAAGTCAGTCAGTCAGCACCTGTTTTCTTGGAGTCTCCAAAACACTGAGGCCTGGGCTGCCCTGATTTGACTCCGGGCACACTTGGAGCACACTTGGAGCACTTCTGAGTCACAGAAGAGGTGGAGGCAAGGACTGTGGGTCCCAAGGCCATGGTGGGGAAGGAACAAGAGCGAAACTCCACCCTTTCTTGTGGGTTACCCATCCCGGAACACCTCATCCCTCCCCAGGACCCCAAGAGATTTTTCATACTTTTCCCTCCCCTCTCCTGGGGAGGAGCCAACAGCTGAGTGTGACCCGGACCCACACCATATGCGGCATCCCCAGTTACAAGTTTCTGTTTACTTGCCTGTTTCCACTCACTGACTGACAGCAGGTTTGTCTGGGGAGCCCTAGCACTTTGCACATGGTAAGGAAGACCAATTTTATTTCTTTCTGTCTTTCTTTTTTAAGACAGTTTTTATTTATTTGAAACACAGAGAGAAAGAGGGAGAAGGAAAGGGAGAAGCCGACTCCCCACCTAGCAAGGAGCCTGATGTGGGACTCGAACCCAGGACCCCGAGATCATGACCTGAGCTGAAGGCCGTGGCTTAACCGACTGAGCCACCCAGGGGGTCCCCATTTCTATAAATATGAGGCTTTAGAGTAAGTCTTAGAACAACAGTCTCATTTCCTCAGATGTTTTTGGGCCCAGATTCACACAGAGCTTTGGCCGCACCTTTTTAGAACGCAAGGCATGATAATTATCTGCTTCCGGGCATACCCAAACCATGCCCCACAGAAAGTTTGTGTCTCTACCTCCTCTTCTTACATTCTGTGGTTTGGGTCACCTAAGAGAGCCCGGCCAGATGTCCAATTTACTTTGTGGTATGTTTTTTAGTCACAAGCCCTTAATTTCATTAAAATTTTCTATGTTAAAAAAGAAATTTCTGTGTTAGAGGCCATGCTCATCTGAACCAGGATGGAACTTGGAGTCTCGCTGGGCTGCTTAGGCCTGAAATACAAGTTTGGGAGGACAGAGTTGGAAGCAAAGCGAGTGAGTCATTTTCGGCAGCCGCAGTCAGTCTGCAGGCCGGTGGCCACTTAGAGGAAATCACCAGCACATTACCGGAAGCCAGAGCAGCCTCAAGTTCATGTTCTTGCAGAAAAGAGTAGACAGTAGATGTGTCAGCAGCTCCAGGAAAACCCGGGCCCAGTACACCATGTGCAGTGCAGTGTCTCTTATCTCTCTGTCTTCTTATCTCTGGAGGTCTCTGTTTTTCCCAAGCTCCTCTAGTCATGCCCTGGGATGGCTCCGTGCCCCCTCCCTTCTCAAGGTCATGATTGGTGCGGGGACTGGAGCCATATTGTTCCAGTAAACCTTGCCAAGCTGCTTCCAGGAAAAGCTCAGGGGAGGAGGGAGAGGGGGTAAGTTTACCTAAAAGGCCAGGAGAGAGCTTCTGAATCAAAGCTTTGGCTGCTAAAGAGAACAGGCTGCCTCAGCTTTTAGAAGAAATTATGTTCAGGTCTGATGCTGGGAAGAACCACTTTCACAGGCGTGGGAAGGGCTGAAGGGCTGCTTCCCAGGAGGTCAAGGGGAACCAGGGGGTGTTGGAGGCTGCCAGCTGATCTGCGAATTGAGAGGTGGTGACCTTGGTCTGCTAGGTATGATGGGAAGACGGTGTTCTCCCATGGCCATAAAGACTTCCTCAGATAAGAGTGAAAGGCCCTTCTCTTCCCCAGGGATTTGCACATTCTCTTTGCTGAATGCTCCAGTTTCTTCCACTCGGATTCCGGGGAAAGAGCAAGAAGGTCTGGGCCACGTATTGGAGGGGTCTAAAGGGTGGGTCTCTTGTGCTCTGCCTGCCGTTCCCAGCACAGCCGCTTAGTCCCAGTGCTCACTCACCATCTTCCAGCAGGAAGTTCACGTCCATCCCTACAGCACTGAAGGATGCCTGGCTCTGCCAAGCTTGCCTTTTTTCAGGATCCTTTGGATGCCACCTGTTGATGAAGCCTAGACCCTTGCTCCAGTGCCAGGAGCAGTGAGGGAAGACTGCAGCTCTGGGACCACTCAAGAAGCTGGTAAATAACACCTAATAATACAAATACCCATTGGTGTGGATGGAAAATCACGGGAAAAGGTGACATTGTGTCTTTAGGATCCTGGCAAACGGCCTTAAATGCCTCGTAATTATGGGGAAACTCCTGAAAGTCTAAAATGCAAGCAGTAAACAAAATTGCAATACTTGCAGCAAAGAGTAAATATATATATTTCAAGATTTTATTTATTTATTTGAGAGAGAGAATGAGACGGATTGCGGGAGAGGGGGGAGAGTCAGAGGTTGAAGCAGACTCCCCGCTGAGCTGGGAGCCCAATGAGGGACTCCATCCTGGACTCCAGGATCGTGACCCGAGCGGAAGGCAGTCACTCAACCAACTGAGCCACCCAGGCCCCCAAGAATAAATATCCTTAACCTACAATGAGTTCTTACAAACCAATAACACAGCAGAACAAAATTTTTAAAAATTGAGTCTATGAGGGGCACCTGGGTGGGCTCAGTGAGTTGAGCATCCGACTCTTGATTTCGGCTCAGGTCGCAATCTCGGGGTTGTGGGATCAATCCCTGCATCAGGCTCCTCAATTACCTGGAAGTCTGCCAGAGATTCTCTCTCTCCCTCTCCCATTGACCCTTCCCCACCCCACCTACCCCTTACCAGCTCTCTCTTTCTCTAGAATAAATAAATATATATATTTTAAAAATTGAGGATATGAACAGAGGGTTCACAAAAGGAAAAACAAAGGGTGCTAAATCTCACTCATCAAATAAATATGAATTTTTAAGTATTTATTTACTTGAATAGATAATATCTACCCATGTTGAAAATGTAAGCAGTTTAAAAGATATTACATAATGTAAAGGATGTATCCCTTCCCATTTCTCTTCTTGGAACCAACCACCATCAGCAATTTCTTATGTATCCTTCTAGAATTATATTATGTGTATGCAAAATCATTAAAGTATAAATATCCTCTTGTTCAGGTAAGTGGGAACACATTTACTCACTTCTATTCACATGTAGTTTGTTTTTAGTGCTATTATTAGTTTGTTTTTATTGCTATTATTAACAATACGGCAGGGACCATCTGTGTTCATGTTTCTTTGTCTACATTTGTAATAGTATCAGATCCCTAGAAGTAGAATTGCATATAAAGCGTTATGTGCTTTAAAAATGTTCATAGTTGGAAATCCTTGGGTGGCTCAGTCAGTTAAGCATGGGACTCTTGATTTCTGGGCTCAGGTCATGATCTCAGGGTGGTGAGACTAAGCCCCGCCTTGGGCTCCACCCTCAGCTGGAGACCCCTTGAGATCCTTTCTCTCCCTCTGTCTCTGCCCCTCCCCACACTGCTGGAGCTCAATGACTCTCTAAAAAACTGTGTTATGGGGGTGCCTGAGTGGCTCAGTGGGTTAAAGCCTCTGCCTTTCACTCAGGTCATGATCCCAGGGTCCTGGGATCAAACTCCGCATTGGGCTCTCTGCTCTGCGGGGAGCCTGCTTCCTCCTCTCTCTCTGCCTGCCTCTCTGCCTACTTGTGATCTCTGTCAAATAAATAAAGAAATAAAATCTTTAAAAAAATAAAAATAAAAAATTTTTAAAAATCTCTTATGAATAGCTACTTCTAGTTGGCGGGAATTCAGGTAAATCAAATATTTTTGTTTTCTTCTTTTTGCCATTCTAGATTATCTAATGTTTTTATTTTTATTTTTATTTTAAATATTTTGCTTATTTATTTGACAGAGATCACAAGTAGTCTGAGAGGCAGGCAGAGAGAGAGGAGGAAGCAGGCTCCCCGCTGAGCAGAGAGCCCGATGCGGGGCTTGATCCGAGGACCCTGACATCATGACCTGAGCTGAAGGCAGCAGCTTAACCCACTGAGCCACCCAGGCACCTTCTAATTTTTTTTAAATTATGAATATGTGTTGTGTTGGCCCCTTGAGAAGTAACAAATATGAATCAGGCTGTTTCAATTTAAAAAAATAAGAAGTAAAAACTCAAGCCCAAAACATCAGTAAGGACAAGATAGCAAAGACATACCATTTTTAAAAAAGATTTTATGTATTTACTTGAGAGAGAGAACACAGGAGGAAAGAGGGGCATAGGGATAAGGAGAAACAGACTCCCTACTGGGCAGGGAGCCCCATGTGAGACTCGATCCTAGGATCCCGGGATCATGACCTGAGCTGAAGGCAGACGCTTAACCGATTGAGCCACCCAGGCACCCCAAAGTTGTGCTTTTTTAAAACATACTTATTTTAACTTATAAAGAAGCATGGGGCTATCACAGGAGCGATAAGTAACAATTTCAATAGTGTTCAGGTAAGGCAAGGTATAGTGGCAAGGTATAGTTATGTAATATAAAAAGCACATGTCAGGAATGCCTGGGTAGCTCAGTGGGCAAAACCACTGACTCCTGATTTCGGCTCAGATCATGATCTCAGGATTGTGGGATTGAGCCCGGTGCTGGGCTCTGTGCTCAGTGTGGAGTCTACCATCTTTCACCCTCTGCTCCTCCCTCTGCTCTCGCTCTTGAATAAATACATACTTACATAAATAAGATCTTTAAAAAAAGAAAGTGTATGTTGGGGCGCCTGGGTGGGTCAGAGGGTTAAGCCTCTCTGCCTTCAGCTCAGGTCATGATCTCAGGGTCCTGGAATCGAGTCCTGCATCGGGCTCTTTGCTCAGCGGGGAGCCTGCTTTTGCCTCTCTCTCTGCCTGCCTTCTTGGGGTCTCTCACTCTCTATCAAATAAATAAATAAAATCTTAAAAAATAAAAATTAAAAAATAAAGTGTATGTCAAAGTCACTGTTGACATTGGAGCTATTAATCAGTAGATACTTAATGGCTCCAAAGAGTCTGTCACTCATTTGTTGATCCTTGGGGGCCAAAATGTTATTATGATCTGGAAATCCTGCGTTTGGTAGTTTCCTCTTCCTGAAACACTCCTGTCCCAGAATGGTGAGAAGCATTATGTAATCTCCTTTTTAAAAAAATGTGAGTTATAAATAGTTATTAAAAGCCTTACATATTCAGTTATTTTTCTGGCCCAGAAGCCATAAAGAAAAAGATTGCCCAATTTGTTTTCTTTTTCTTTTTCTTTTTTAAAAGATTTCTTTATTATTTTAGAGACAGAGAACACAGTGGGGAGGGGCAAAGGAAGAGAATCTGGAGCAGACACACCCCCACCCCCCCACCCCCACTGAGCAGGAGAGCTGCGTCCCATGACCATGAGATCATGATCTGACCCAAAATCACCAGTGGCTTGCTCAACCAACTGAACCACCCAGGGGTCCCACCAGATTCTTTTTCAAATTCAAAACTTCCTGGGGTACCTGGTGGGCTCGGTCTCGGTGGAACTCTTGGGACTCTTGATCTCAGGGCTATGAGTTCAAACCCCACATTGTATGTAGAGATACCTTTTTTTCTAAGCTTTTTTTTGTTTTTGTTTTTGTTTTTTTTTTGGACAGAGATCGCAAGTAAGCAGAGAGGCAGGCAGAAAGAGAGGAGGAAGCAGGCTCCCCGCTGAGCAGAGAGCCCGATGCGGGGCTCAATCCCAGGACCCTGAGATCATGACCTGAGCCGAAGGCAGAAGCTTTAACCCACTGAGCCACCCAGGCACCCTAAGTAATACTATTTTTATAGATGAGGAACTGACTGGATATGTACTGACAGGATAGTACAGATGATGTACTGACAGGATAAATTAGTTGCCCAAGGTTACAGTAGGTGGTAGAGCGATTTGAACTCAAGTAGTCTTGTCTCCAGAGCCATACTCTGAATCAACCCACTGCAACATTTTTACACACCAAGGGCATATAATCTTTTAAAATTATGTAAAATTTACTGTGCTGTTGTTTTTTCATTTCACCAAGAACTAACAAAGACTATCTTGGAGTGGAATCAGCATAGACTAGGACCTGGGACCAATTGCCTTCAGTAAACCAAGGAAGTATTCAGCCCTTTAAAAAATTTTTTATTATTTATTTATTTCTAAAGGTTTTATTTATTTATCTGACAGACAGAGATCACAAGTAGGCAGAGAGGCAGGCAGAGAGACGGGGGGGACATGCTCCCCGCTGAGCAGAGAGCCTGATGCAGGGCTTGATCCCAGGACTGAGATCATGACCTGAGCTGAAGGCAGAGGCTTTAACCCACTGAGCCACCCAGGCGCCCCATATTTTTTTTTTAATCTTTTAACTAATCTCTACCCCCAACATGAGGCTCGACCTCCCAACTCCCAAGATGAAGAGTTGCATGCTCTACTGACTGAACGAGCCAGGGGTCCCTCTTTTAGCACATCTTTGCACACAGGTATGAGCACTGTTTCGGAAGAAATGTATTAAAAGAAACCCTGCTTTTACTGGATTCGAAGTAGAGGGCAAACATTTTCTTAAGGGGCCGGTGTGGTACTTTCACCACAGGCCGTGGCAGAACACAGGTCTCTCTCTTCCCATGGGCTCTTAGGCATCTAGACTAACAGCGCAATTGAGAACTGTATCTCTTGCAGCTAGATGAGGGACTAACTCTAGGAGGACAAAGAACATTAAGTTGACTAGGTGATAAACATGAGTTATCTTGGAGGGGCGCCTGGGTGGCTCAGTGGGTTAAAGCCTCTGCCTTCAGTTCAGGTCATGGTCCCAGGGTCCTGGGATTGAGCCCCGCATCGGGCTCTCTGCTCAGCAGGGAGCCTGCTGCTTCCCTTCCTCTCTCTCTCTGCCTGCCTCTCTGCCTACTTGTGATCTGCCTACTTGTGATCTCTGTCAAATAAATAAATAAAATATATTTTTTTAAGATTTTATTTATTCATTTGATAGAGATAGATCACAAGTAGGCAGAGAGGCAGGCAGAGAGAGAGGGAAGCAGGCCCCCTGCTGAGCAGAGAGCCCGATGTGGGACTCGATCCCAGGACCCTGAGATCATGACCTGAGCCGAAGGCAGCGGCTTAACCCACTGAGCCACCCAGGTGCCCCAATAAATAAAATCTTTAAAAAAAAATGAGTTATCTTGGATTCAGATACATGAATACATCTTTATCACCCCTCCCATCCCTTTCTAGAACATCCCCAAAGCAAAACCCCACTCCCAGTCACATTCCCCCCCCCCCCCCGGCATTGCCCGTGCCTTACCAGTGGTCAAGAGAAACGAACAGGAGCCACACACTACAACTGGCCTCAATTTTGTTCAATGTAGAGCAAGGTTTGAGGCCACAAGTGATGAACTCATTTCCCAAACTCAACTGAGAGCACAGGTTGTTGAAGACCAACACACAGAGAGCATTTCTCTCGGTCACATTTCAAGTGGTGTGCAGAGAGGATTTGCTCAACCATGAATTCATAGGGAACCCCTACAGAAGAGACCCTGAGAAAATTAAACAGCGTAAGCTTTATCTTTTATTCTTGAGATCCACAAGACTATGTAAAGCAGCCAACTGTCAAGACAGTGAAGATTTGGGAGAAATAATACACTGTTCAAGTCCTAATGCCCAAACCACCGCTGGGTTTTTATTCAGTGAAATACTTTTATTCTCCAGGTTTTCTAATCAAGGGTTTTAAGTGTAAAGGAAAGTCCAGGAAAGAATCAAGACTTATCTTCGAAACCTAGCTTCACTAGAAAAAGGCGTTTTCTAACTCTGAATATTCAGCAAAACGCCACCTTAAAAACACTAGTTTGAGGACAAAAACAGTGTCAGTTTTGAGGTATCTAACTCCTAGTTGACAGGACACTTGGATTTGAGTTCTTGGCTTGAACTAAAAAATAGGCATTGAGCAAGTCAACCATAAAATGTTGGGACTGGGGGCACCTGGCAGGTCATGATCCCAGGGTCGTGTAATTGAGCCCCACATCAGGCTCCCTGCTCTGCGGGAAGCCTGCTTCTCCTTCTCCCACTTCCCCTGCTTGTATTCCCTCTGGCTGTCTGTCAAAAAAAAAAAAAAAAAAATGTTGTGACTGGAGAGGATATCACCTTCTAGTATCAAGATCTTCCCATCTCAAAGTGAATGTTGTTTCCTTAAATCTAAAGTGAGTTTTCCAAATTCCCAATTTTCCAAATTCCAAAACTCCAGAAGTTTAACATAGCTGTTTTGCCCTTTCTAGCTCAAACATTACCATTCTAGGGTGTTGAAATACTGAAAACAGCCCACTAAATATTATTTCCATAGTCCAGTTTAGAACGAAAACCTTGGTTCAGTGCTCCAACTTAGTATTTCATACTCAAATTTAAGTAAATTTCTAGGGCAGAAATTAATAAACTACAGCTAAAACGGAGTTCCCAGAATTATGCAGCAAGCCAGCCACTGTCAGGTATACCTACAGACTGAGGCCTGTTTCTAGGCATAATGTATAGCTTTGTCATCACATGCCTCTGGATGATTTAAGATGTTCCTACTCCCGTGGGTGCCTGGCTGGTTCAGTCCGGTGTGTCTTTGGCTTGGGTCATGTCAGAGCGCTGGATTGAGCCCCAGGACAGGACTCCTCAGCAGGAAGCCTACTTCTCATTCTGCTTCTTTCCCTGCCCTGCTGTTCTTTAAGTTCTTGTTCTTACTCCTAACAGCACACTTGAAATCATGTTTTTGCACCAGAAGTTATTTTCCTACTAGTGTCAATTTGGGAAAACCCAAGAGGGCTTCCAACTTCTCCCCCTTACATTGCACTCCCTTCAACTCCCAATTTTGTCCCAAGTTGAAAACAGCTTTCATTCTTAAGTTCCCCTACAGGGTATTGTGAATGCAGGAGAAAGAACTTAAGTTATCATTAACAATGAAGGGTACCCTCTCATCCAGGTAAGGTTCTTATTCCATTTTATTGGAAACATGTTTTATTAGTATGGATGTGGAAGAACTACTTGCATCTGGCTGGCTCTCTAGTGAAGGTTTTTGTCAAGTCTCAGCTCATTTGCTGCTATTTTACTGGTTCTCCTTAAAAAAATGTGGTTATTAAGGACCAATGAGGCACCTAGCAATTGGCAGAGCATGCCATTTGATCTCAACAGCTATGAAGAGTTCAAACCCCATGTTTAGGCAGAGCTAACTTTTAGGAATCCCCTTCATTTGTTGCCTAAGACCAAAGTCAACAAGTTGCCTTGATCAGGTCATTCCTCAAACCCGAATTCTTCCAAATCTGTTGACGAGGACTCCACTTGGTTTGAAGCTCATGCACTGCAGAGAAATTAGGGTTTCGTAATCTATGGTCAGAACCTGAATGGAAGGCACTTGACAGCCAACAAGATCAGTCAACCAGTAATCAAAATACTTGATGACACACCTTAGCAGCCTCAACCAAAATCTCCTCTGTAATGCTTCATTAGCTTTGTTTACCACTATTTAAAAGAAAGATAGTAATTAAGTTTGCTTCCCCTCAGCAAGCCTCCATATTTAGCAACTTTTAATTGTGCAATACTTATGAAATGGTTCCCCCGTACATCAAGATCACTAAGACAGACCTTGAATAAAGAAAAAATTCCCCGTAACACACCCTTTCCTCAACCAAAATGACTTCGTGCTGATGAAACTGACTTTCTGAATGCTAAGTCCCTTCTTTGAACATGGTTTTAATCAGGTAATAGTCCCCACACCACTACATAATTTCACGACAGACACCAGATATGCTACCATGCAACGAAACTTTTATTAACATTTTGAACAGCTATTGAGAAAACCAGTGACTCAGTTATTACTGAAACTGGTAATTTCTAAACTTAAATTGGGGCAAAATGGCTATAGTGCAGAGCAATGCCATCATTGGGCACTATGAATTCAAAACTGAAGAATTAACAGCCACCCCTCAGACGGAGAACCAGGTGGAGAGTTGACTCTTTCTGGATGTTGTAATCAGAAAGAGTGCGGCCATCTTCTAGCTGCTTGCCGGCAAAGATAAGCCTCTGCTGGTCAGGGGGGATGCCCTCCTTATCTTGGATCTTGGCCTTTACATTTTCAATGGTGTCACTAGGCTCCACCTCCAGGGTTATGGTCTTGCCAGTCAGGGTCTTCACGAAGATCTGCATGCCACCCCTCAGGCGCAGGACCAGGTGCAGGGTGGACTCTTTCTGGATGTTGTAATCAGAAAGAGTGCGGCCATCTTCCAACTGCTTGCCAGCAAAGATAAGCCTCTGCTGGTCAGGGGGGATGCCTTCTTTGTCTTGGATCTTGGCCTTTACATTTTCAATGGTGTCACTAGGCTCCACCTCCAGAGTGATGGTCTTGCCAGTCAGGGTCTTCACGAAGATCTGCATGCCACCTCTCAGCCGAAGGACCAGATGCAGAGTGGATTCTTTCTGGATGTTGTAATCAGAAAGAGTACGGCCATCTTCCAGCTGCTTGCCAGCAAAGATAAGCCTCTGCTGGTCAGGGGGGATGCCCTCCTTATCTTGGATCTTGGCTTTCACATTTTCGATGGTGTCACTAGGCTCCACCTCCAGAGTGATGGTCTTGCCAGTCAGGGTCTTCACGAAGATCTGCATGCCACCCCTCAGGCGCAGGACCAGGTGCAGGGTGGACTCTTTCTGGATGTTGTAATCAGAAAGAGTGCGGCCATCTTCCAGCTGCTTGCCAGCAAAGATAAGCCTCTGCTGGTCGGGGGGGATGCCCTCTTTGTCTTGGATCTTGGCCTTCACATTCTCGATGGTGTCACTGGGCTCCACCTCCAGGGTGATGGTCTTGCCGGTCAGGGTCTTCACGAAAATCTGCATTCTGACCTAGATTTTAAGGGAAAAAAAAAAAAGGAAAAAAAAAGCGTAACATCTCAAGATCTTTGTATTAGAGGGGTGCCTGGGTGACTCAGTGGGTTAAGTGCCTTCACTCAGGACACCCACTTAGATCATCAGAGTCGTGGGAGAGAGCCCCGGCAGAGTCAGGATCTGTGCTAAACATGGAGACTGCTTGGGATTCTCCCCCCTCTCCCCACCCCGCCTCTGAACTAAGTATCTTAAAAATCTATTACCCACACCTATAATCCATTCTCCAAAGCGAACAATTAACTTCATCTTCCAAGTGCTTGAACCACGTTAACATCGCTCACAACTCCCCCCCCCGTCGTATTCCTGAATCAGCCGCTGAATGAAAAATTCAATCAAGGCTTCAACTTAAACGAAAAAAAAAAAATACAAGAAACAAAAAAAAACCCCAAAGGTTTATATCCAGAACCTTACTCTACAGTCTTCTAAATAGTCTTCCCCCGCACCCTTTGAATTTCCCCAAAACCTGAAGATACGTAGAATTAAAAAAAAAAAAAAAACCCGAATCTCGGTAAATAAAAATTACCGTCTTAAGAAAAAAGTGAGGTGGGACCCTTTCGCCGCGCGGGGATTCAAAACTCAAGACAGTTCTAGAAAGCACACTAAACTACCTCTTTTCCTCCTTCCCCCCCTGAAGCAGACGCGATGGAATCTCCATTGGTTAATTGTCGGTTGGTCTCTGTGGGCGGGCGCGCGCGCCAACCGCCCCCGCTCCCTCCACGTAAACAAGGCCCACTCTTCCGGAAAGGCCCGGCGCAGCAGCGCCGCGTCACCTCGCCCTCCCCTCCCCCAACCCCTTTCCCTGAGGCGCCCCCCCCCACCTCCCAATCCGTCAGCCTGGTCTCGCTTGGAGCCCCTCTCCGCTCCTCCTAGGTCTCGAAAGATGCCAGCCAGTACCTGTTAGCGAGTGAAGGACACTGAACGCAATCACGTCGACTCACTCAAACGCCAAGACACCCACACCCGACAATGCCAGCCGCTCCTGAACGCTGGCGGCTCCGCGGGGCTGAAATTTATGCAGCGTCTGTTGCGTCACTCATCACTGCCTACGTAGCCGCCGTGTCCGTACGCGGCTGAAAGTAGTTCGCGCGGCCCCACCTCCCGCGGCCCGATTAGGCCCTTCCACTGAGCCCCAAGTTCCTCAGAGCCGAAGAAAAAACCCTGAAAAGTCAGCTCCCCTTTCTTCCAGGCGACCCTTCTCCTCCCTTAGGAAAAAGTAGGAAAATTATCTGGCGGATGGATTTGAGTTAAGGGGACCTTCCTCGAAAGCTCTCGAAACTTCCTTGCAGCGCCGGCACTGATTGGTGAAGCGGGTGAAGGCGAGGCCGACGCTGATTGGTGGGATACGCGGCGGCTCGGTTGTTGCTGGGCTCCAAACTGGGTGGGTTAGCGCCGACGTTGCTAAGTAACTCAGTGCGCGTGCGCCACAGAGGCGCGCCATTGAGAGAGAGGGGTACTTCCGGCCGGTGGGGGAGGAGGGGTAGTTTGCTCACGCCTCCGAAATCCCAAACCCCTCTAAGTCTTAGGTTTTTCCCGCGTTAGGTGGGGAAAAGGGTCTTCCGCATCGACTTTCCCGGAGGGGGGGCACCCCGGTTCGGGTTCGGAGGCGCTCAGGAGCGGCGCGGCACGCCGCTGTGTTTTGTCAGTTTCTGCAGCGGAAGCACACCTTCCCACCCCCATCTTAACGCGAGCCCGTACGGGTTGGTTTCATTTTTCGCCGTTGGTTATAGCAGAATGAAGGAGCTTTAATGCCACTTTTTTTAGAGTCAGAATGCTTTTGTCTTTTTCAGTTCCCGAGGAGAATCCGTACGCTAGACTCTGGGGTCGGGACATGTGGGGTGGGGGGCCGGCCTCCTTCCGTCCCCCACCCCGCCCCCCTCCAAGGAGGCCCAGAGAGACTCTGCTCGGGCTCCCGGTGACCACGACGGTGGGCAGAAACCTGCAGTCTCTTTCACCTCCTTGCTGTTTCCCCGAACTCTGGTTGGGGGGAAAAAAGAGAGCTGCGGATCGGGAAGCCGAAAACCCGCTTTGGGAGACGAGGAATTCGTGTACAAGAAAGTAGTGTTTTTCCTCTAAACGTGCAACCCTGTAAGGTGGCATTTCCCAGCTACGACCCCTCTAGCTGGTTTCCCTACGCCGTGGGTGTGGCCCCATGTCCCGCAAGGAGATAACCCGAGGAACGCCACTAAGGCAGGGGCGTTGGGTCTGGGTGACACGTGGCCCCGAGTCTGAGTCATGGAGCTGGGGGTGGAAATAAACAAGCAGAGGGTTGTTTGTGGCGCAATAACCAGCCTCCCTAACTGAGGAGTAGTCTGCGGATGAGCACGTTAATGCAAATCATCGACAATACCCCTCAGAAAAGGTCGTCAGTCATTGAAATACAGCGTTTCTAAGCGTCCTTTTCCAAAACGGTGTCCGTGAGTTAACAGTATAGACAGGTAAATGAGTTTGACAACAGCTTAAGTTAAATGAACTAAAACTGGGTAAGGTCTGTTTACTAGAATAACATAAAAATATGTTTCTTTAAATTAATTTTGGACTTGGAGGTCGATGATGAAAAATTTTAAAATTTTTTATTTGTTTTTTGTTAAACTTAGAATGAGTCTGAGTTTGTGTCACGAACTGGCAGCTTCTCCTGAGTCATTGAGTTTGGGTGGTAGAATAATCTAGAACGGAGAGCTCCTGATGGATAGGATGACATCATTTGGGGGGTTCTAGCAATTGCCAGAACCAAGTTAGTCATACAGCTTCCTGGTTTAATGTTTTCCCAAAGTGGGGCATTTGGTAACCTCAACAAAGCAAAATGTTTTCAGAGGGAAGACAAGTGGTGTCCTTGTAAAACAAGGTGAATTTTTTATGGTCTGTTTATAAGTGAACATTTTAGTCATAATGTAATTTCCGGCAGTGAATTGTAAAAGATGATTTGTAAACAAATTAGAGAATAGAATGACAAAATCCCAAAGACCAGGAATTTGATATTTTAGCACAATACCTGGCATTGTGTTCAATACATGTTCAGTGAATGTTAGCAGTTTTACCTTTGTTCAACCGGGGGGGGGGGGGGCAGGGCACCCCAATTTAGTGACAGCCTCAGGCACCAAAATACAAAGCAAAAAACCAGAGTTAATTTTCCACAGAGAAAATGTTTTTTTGCGTAGGCAGTTCCTTTGGAAAAAAACAAAGATTCTAAGTAATTTCACTTGGCTAGATGTCTTTTAATAAAAATCTGTGCGAAAACTGCTTCCAATGCTAAATTCACAGTTGTTTTCTTGACATTATCATCTGATATTTAAAATCCAGAGTTAATAAGTGGTTTGTCATTTCCTCATTTGGCTATTTATTTCAATAGAATTATGAAACTCCTGATTCATTACCAGCAAGTTAGAAACTGATATTGAATGTCCACACGAACACAGGGAGAAAGTCTGTATTGTCTTTACATTTGGGCCTTAAAATTATGAAATCTGTCCAATAAAACATAGCTACTTTAAAATGTTTACTATGGGGCGCCTGGGTGGCTCAATAGGTTAAAGCCTCTGCCTTCAGCTCAGATCATGGGCTCAGAGTCCTGGGATGGAGCCCCACCAGCTTCCTCCTCTCTCTTTCTCTGCCTCTCTGCTACTTGTGATCTCTGTCAAATAATAAATAAAAATATTTTTTTAAATGTTTACTATGGAATATTACATAAATGAAAGTTGGAGATAATAAATATAACCAACCACATAATCCACCCAACTTTATTAAATCCAAACATTTTGTTACTTGCTTTAGCTCCCCCCACCCCGCAAAAAAACCAGCATACTATAAAACTTATCCTCTTTCCAGTTTTAAGTGTACAGTTAAGTAGTATTAATTATATTTCACATTACTGTGACTTGTAGATTTCTAGAATTTTTTCAACTTTTAAAAAAAATTTTATTCATTGACAGAGAGCACAAGCAGGGAGGGGAAGCAGCAGAGGGAGAAGCAGGCTCTTCTGTTAAGCAGGGAACCCAATGCGACACATGATCACTGGGATCAGGACCTGAGCAAAAAGCAGATTGACAGAGAGCACAAGCAGGGAGGGGAAGCAGCAGAGGGAGAAGCAGGCTCTTCTGTTAAGCAGGGAACCCAATGCGACACATGATCACTGGGATCAGGACCTGAGCAAAAAGCAGACGCTCCACTGACTGAGCCACCCTGGGGCGGGGGTGGGGGGGGTGGGGGGGGTGGGGGGGGTGGGGGGGTGGCGGATAGAGTTTTACATCTCCCGAAGCTGAAACCCTGTATCCACTTAACAACTACTCCCCATTTCTCCCTGCCCCCAGGCCCTGGTAACCACTATTCTACCTTCTGTTTCTATGATTTTGACCACTTTAGATACCTTATAAAAGTGGATTCGTATAGTATTTGTTTTCACTTGGCAACTGGCTTATTTCATTTAGTATAATGCCTTCAGGGTTCATCCATACATGTGACAAATTTTTTTTTTTTTAAGATTTTATTTATTCATTTGACACAGAGAGATCACAAGTAGGCAGAGAGAGAGAGAGAGGAGGAAGCAGGCTCCCCGCGGAGCAGAGAACCCGATGCGGGACTCGATCCCAGGACCCTGAGATCATGACCTGAGCCGAAGGCAGCGGCTTAACCCACTGAGCCACCCAGGCGCCCAGACAAATGTGTTTTTTAAGGCTAATAGTCCATTGTATGTATATACTACATTGTGTGTATCTACTTATCTGTCTGTGGATATTTGGATCTCTTCCACCTCTTGGCTATTGTGAAAAATGTTGCAATGAGTATGGCTGTGCAAATATCTCTCTGAGATCCTGCTTTTAATTCTTTTGGATATATACTCAGAAGCAGGATTGCTGGATTATATGGTAATTCTGTTTTAAGTTTTTTTTTTTTTTTTTTTTTTTTAATTTATCAGAGAGAGAGAGAGAGCAAGCACAGGCAGACAGAATGGCAGGCAGAGGCAGAGGGAGAAGCAGGCTCCCTGACGAGCAAGGAGCCCGATGTGGGACTCGATCCCAGGACGCTGGGATCATGACCTGAGCCGAAGGCAGCTGCTTAACCAACTGAGCCACCCAGGCGTCCCCTGTTTTAAGTTTTTATGGTAATTCTGTTTTTAAGTTTTCCATAATGGTTACACCATTTTACATAACCACAAGCCATGTACAAGGGTTCCAATTTCTCCACATCCTACCAATATTTGTTACTAATGGGTGTGAGGTGATATCCTACTGTGGTTTTGATTTGCATTTCCCTACTGATTTATTATTTTTATTTTTAAAATATTTATTTGAGAGAGTGAGCGCACAAGAGTTGGGGAGGGTCAGAGGGAGAAGAGAAGCAGATGCCCCTCTGAGCAGGGAGTCAACATGGGGCTCAATCCCAGGACCCCAAGATCATGACCTGAGCTGAAGGCAGATGCTTAACAAATGAGCCACCCAGGTGCCCCTCAATGACATTTTATTTATTTTATTTATTTTTTTTAAAGATTTTATTTATTTATTTGACAGACAGAGATCACAAGTAGGCAGAGATGCAGGCAGAGAAAGAGGAGGAAACAGGCTCTCCGCGGAGCAGAAAGCCCGATTCGTGGCTCGGTCCTGGACCCTGGGATCATGACTTGAGCCGAAGGCAGAGGCTTTAACCCACTGAGCCATCCTCCTCAATGACATTTTAAACTTTTCTTCATTGTGTCTAATAAGTGAAACTTATTTGCTGTCAAGTCAAAGAATAATAGCTAGACAAAAGATGGAGATGGTTTTATAAGTTGATGTGTTGTTTTTGTGAGCTGTGAGAACACTTCAACACACATCAGATTTATTGTGGGAGCTGTCTTGGAAGCAGCTCTTTGCCCCATTTTGGTCGGTTAGTACATCTTCTGATATATAATACAATCTCTGAAATATAAAGGAATTACCCTACCTCACATTTGAAAATGCAGCAAATATGCATGTGAAGTTAGCCTTTATATTAGTCAGTTCTCATAGGTATATATTTACTACAACAGATTTATATTCCATTATAATAATTTTCTCAAAGCAACTGTTTCTGGGCACTGTATGCTCTTGATTTGTGAGTCAAGAAAAAAAAAACACTGGGTCTGCTAGTTCATTCATCCATCCAGCAGACATTTGTTCAGCAATTTCTGGGTGTAGGAAACATTGGGATTATTGACTGGGACAGGACCTGGGCTCCACCCAAGGAAGTTCTGGTCTCAGTGCCAGTGAGGGGGTTGGTGAGGACTTAGTGTCTACCTCAGAGAGTTGTAGGGTGCAGTAAGTTCATGCACGTCAAGAGTTGGGAAGCCTGGCACATAGGGAGAGCTTCATGAGTGTTAGCCACTGTTCTCAATCTTGAAAGGCAAAAGGCCTTTGTGGTTAAAATACAAGCTGTACTGTCTGGGTTGGAATCCTGACTGCTGTTTCCTCATTGTGTAACTGGGGATGAATGATGTCACTTCTCTGGGCCTCTGTTTCTTCATCTGTATCGTAGAGTCAGTAATAATTTCTTGCTCATCGATGTTTTGAGGATTATAAATGGACCTGCCTCATAAAGTGGAGTATACAGGTAAAGTGCTTGGAATAGTGCCTGCCGTATAGAAAGCACTCAGGAAATGCTAGCTATATAAAAAAACTGGAAGTACGTACAGACTTCTAGGAAGGCCCAGAGGAGGAAGGAGCAGTCTGGTGCCTGGAGGAGGGTAGGAGAGGAAGCCAAAGGTTTTGTTGGAGGTATTATTTAGAAACCCAGTCACCAGGAGTAGGTTCATCAGGAGGGAGCAGGTGCAAAATGAGAAGGCATGGCACGTTGAAGAAAGAGTGGGGTAGCTGTGCATGTCTGGGATTTAGGGTGCCTACATGTAGGTCCATGGTTTGGGAAATGAGGCTGGAGAAGCAGGCAGAGCTCAACTGTCCAGCAACTTCTGTCCCTTCCGCCATGCTGGCCATCCAAGCTTTCTCCCACTTCTGGACCTTTGCACTTGATGTTTCCCTGGCCAAAGCCTTTCCCATGGCCATTTCTTTGTCATAATTCAAGCACTATAAATATCACCTCCTCGGAGCACCTGGATGGCTCAGTGGGTTAAATAAAGCCTCTGCCTTCGGCTCAGGTCGTGATCCCTGGGTCCTGGGATAGAGCCCCGCATCGGGCTCTCTGTTCAGCGGGGAGCCTGCTTCCTCCTCCCTCTCTCTCTGCCTACCTCTCTGCCTACTTGTGATCTCTGTCAAAAAATAAATAAAAATCTTTAAATAAAAAAGAATGTCACCCCCTCAAAGGGGCCACCTCTGCCATCCACCCTTGCTCTCAGAACTCAGTCACAGCACCCTGGTTACTTAATAACAATTTCATGTTTACTCAGTTTATCATTATATTGTGCACATTTTAAAAAAATCTCTGTTTGTCTCCCTGCTAGAATATAAATTCCATGATGGTACAGGCCACATCTCTCCAGTTTGTCACCATGTCTCCAAACATAGCCAGCCAGCATAGAGCCTGATACATAATCAGTGCTCAGTAAATATTTGTTGAAAGAATGAGTGACTAATGAGTTGCCTTATCATGCCAAGGACTTTAGATTCTTTGGGTAGGTGTTTTGTGTGGGAATGACATGATCAGATTTCTGCTGTAGAATGATAGTCTGGTGACATCATAGCAGGTGAACAGAAGGGAGATGAGCTCAGAGACCAGGACTCCGGAGATGGCGGCAGCTGTCTAAGCAGGAAATGATGAACATCTGTAAGTAAGTAGATCAAGTCAACAAAATCCAGCATCCCTAAAGAAAACAGGAAGAAGTGGTAAAATCAAATAAAAAACTGGACATTATTTAGTTGTACTTGATCCTTACTTCAGAAAAGAACTGAGATGACTGACTTAAATGTACGTGACAAAATTAAAAGATAAGAGAATGTGGGAACTTACAACAAAAGAAGAAAGAAGAGAAAATTAAATTAGCGAGATGAGGGGCGCCTGGGTGGCTCAGTGGGTTAAAGCCTCTGCCTTCGGCTCAGGTCATGATCTCAGGGTCCTGGGATCTAGCCCCGCGTCGGGCTCTCTGCTCAGCAGGGAGCCTGCTTCCCTTCCTCTCTCTCTGCCTGCCTCTCTGCCTACTTGTAATCTCTGTCACATAAATAAATAAAATCTTTTAAAAAAATAAATTAATTAATAAATAAATTAGTGAGATGAGTATAGAACATGCTGGCATTAAAGTCTGTCCTTTTGCTAGAGGTGGGCCACAGGTTTAGTGTTTTGCTTTCGTTGTTTTTCCAGACAGTCCCCCCCCCAAACTGTATGGAGAGAGACAATTACGTAAATTCATTCGATGAGGAAAACTGTAGTATAGCCATACAATGGACTACTACTCAGAAATAAAAAGAAATGAACCATGTAGACACATAAGAACATGGACGAATCTCAAGATACTTCTGGAAAATGCAAACTAATCTATCAAGAGGAAAAGCAGATCAATGGTCAATTTGGGATGGAGGCAGGAAGAAGGAGTGAGGTGGGATGGGTTATGAAAGGCAGGAGAGGGCACCTGGGTGGCTCCGTCCTTAAGCGGCTGTCTTCCGCTCAGGTCATGATCCCGGGGTTCTGGGATCGAGGCCTGCATCGGACTCCCTGCTAGGTGGGAAGCCTGCTTCTCCCTCTCCCACTCCCCACTGCTTGTGTTCCCTCCCTCTGTGTCTCTCTCTGTCAAATAAATAAAATCTTAAAAAAAAAAAAAAAAGAAAGGCAGGAGAAACTCTGGGAGGGCGAGGGAAATGTTTACTATCTTGATTTTGGTGCTTGTCTCATGGGTATAAGCACATATCCAAACTTACCGATTTATAGAGTTTAAATATGTACAATTTATCGTGCATCATTTATTCCTCAGTAAAGCTATAATAAAGTTAAATTAAGCAAACATCTGGCAGAGCAAATCCGTGAGATAGCTCAGGTAAATCCTTAAAGAGCACAAAGATGTCTCAGGAAGTGAAAGGAGACTGATTCCAGCAATTAAAAAAAGATTAAAAATGGTTCTTAAAAGATAAATGTTACAGGGGCGCCTGGGTGGCTCAGTCGTAAGCATCTGCCTCAGGTGCTGATCCCAGGGTTCTGGGATGGAGCCCGTGTTTGGCTCCCTGCTGGGTGGGAAGTCCGCTTCTCCCTCTCCCACTCCCAGTGCTGTGTTCCCTCTCTCACTGTGTCTGTCTCTGTCAAATAAATCTTTTAAAAAAAGAAAAAAAGAAGAAAATAAATGTTACAGTCTCCTTTTATAAAATACAAAGATGTATTTACCCGGTTTGAGACTTATTATGTTAATGTTTCAGACATTAGTGTCACCCTAATAGATCTTCTCTCTTTGAATTTATTTGACCCCAAAAGGAAGGTAAAGAACAGGTTCCTTAATTACTATGGAATTAAGAACTGCCCTTTGAATCCAAACAGGTCTGTTGTCAGAGGACATATCAGAAGACATGAATAGTAACAACTGTATGATGACCAGTGACCAAGGGTCACCCTAAGTAACGAATGCCTGATCAGGACGTGCTCCTTTCCATGTTTTCTTAATCCTGTGAGACGTGTAAGATACGCTCGCTTGCTCTGCCGTGTGTCTTGAGAGGAAGAACCGTCCATATGCAGATTTAATGATCACTACGGTGTTTTCTGGAGCCTCTTAATTATACCTCTAGAAAAGGGTATAGATAGCAGATTTTTTAAAATGGCTAATCAAAGTAATTTACACATTTCTGAGGTGGGAAACGTATGTGTGTTGCTTCACCTTAGAGCACACACAACTGGTTAACGTCGAGTGAAAGGATTACGATTTTGCTGATAGTTGTGCCAGGCCCTATGTTTATCACTGTATGCCCTAATCTTACCAACAAAATAACTTCCCAAAGTAAATACTGTGATTGTGTCTGTTTTTACATACTCCTGGGGTAAAAAACAGGTAAGTGGCCTCTAGTCACATGGCTAGGAGTGGCAGAAGTGAGATTTCAACCCAGGTTTGCCAAAGTCTAGAGCCCTCTGAATCTCTGTGCTGATGGTCTCCAGGGGTCCTTTATGGTTACTAGATCAGGTGCTAAGCTTCCTACGTGGCCAAAGCAAAGAGAAAAACATGATTAGGCATATGTCACACTGTCCCTAAGATCCAGACAGACTGATTTGTTCAAGAGAAACAGAACTTGTTCTTAGACAAATGTCTAATATAGGTGTAATCTGTGGCGAATGGATAATGCTCTCTCTTACATCCCTCCAGGGGAGAGAATCCAGAATTCTGCTGCCCTAAGACGGAGAAGTTCTGGGGTTCTGTCTAATGTGGAACATGTTGACTAAAGGTAACGATACTCTATTGTACACTTAAAAGTTGCTGAGAGTAAATCTGAAATCATCTTGATCATCGTAAGTCATCACATTGTATGTCTTAAACTCACGCAATATTATTTGTTGATTATATCACAGCTGGAAAGAAAAAAAGAATTTTACTACAGTGATTACCTGTGCTGGTCCTT
Source organism: Mustela erminea (assembly GCF_009829155.1). Classification (NCBI taxonomy): domain Eukaryota; kingdom Metazoa; phylum Chordata; class Mammalia; order Carnivora; family Mustelidae; genus Mustela; species Mustela erminea. The sequence continues at coordinate 9,267,234 of NC_045631.1, forward strand.
GATGGAGAGACTCGAGTCTCGCTGATCTGGGAGGGTCCAACCCAGCTGATCCAAGATCTCAAATGGTGTGGCTTAGAACAAAGAAAACATTATATTTGGATGGAGCTGGGCCATATATGCACTGTCAATGCTTTGTCAAAAGCAGTCTTTGTGGGCGCCTGGGTGGCTCAGTGGGTTGAGCCGCTGCCTTCGGCTCAGGTCATGATCTCAGGTCCTGGGATCGAGTCCCACATCGGGCTCTCTGCTCGGCAGGGAGCCTGCTTCCTCCTCTCTCTCTGCCTGCCTCTCTGCCTACTTGTCAAATCTCTCTCTGTCAAATAAATAAATAAAATCTTTAAAAAAAAAAAAAAAAGCAGTCTTTGTAAGAATGGGACTGCAAATAATTGCTCCAGAAACAATCCAAATTTCCTCATACTTAAGGTTGTCTTTAATCATAACCCCATAGATATTCACCCAACCAGTCATCTGTGACCCCAGAATACAGCACAGTTAAACAACTTGGTGTCTTTCCTCAAGTAGCTGTAAATGACTCCAACACCATATGAGAAACACTGTAGTAGAGGAGCTTATAAGAAATGGGGGTGACATACCCCCATATTGCTGGACATACCAGCCATAGCTGGTAGGAGTGGGAAAGTTTTCCTTGGGCAGACCCTTGAGTTGGATTCACCAGGATGTCAAGGTGAAGTTCAAACCTCCTAGCTCAGACACACAGCCCCAGTGTGGGCTGATACCCATGTAGGTAGCCACAGGCTTTGAGGTCTCATTGTTTATTGGGAGGCGTCTACGATCTCACCGTTGTTGGACTCCCTAGCTATATTGGAGATGGTTTTTCTGATGCCTCTTCTGCATTCAAGCCTCCCAGCCCCAAGTCAAGGACAGTAAAATCAGAGTGGGCATGGTCCTTGGTTGAAGAATCTAGGAATTCGAATTACATCACTCACGGCCGGTCACTCCTCTGCTTCCTATTACACCTACAGTAAACTCCAGATTCCTTACCATGGCCTATAAGCCCAGCATGGTCAATTCATACATACCTCTCTCTCCACTTCAACCGCCTCCACATCCCCTTCAGTCCCGTTAATCCTGCCATGACAACCTTCCTTCCATCTGGCAGACCAGCCAAGTTCATGCTCATTGCGGTATGTGTGCTATTCCTTCCCTTTTTCTCACCTCCTTGGGGAGGAAGACATTTTTCCTCTATCCAAGGTTCCAGCTGGACTAAGAATTAAATTTACCCAAATTCCGGTGGCGGAGTGGTGGATGAACCAGTGTCTGGCAAAAATGGAGCTTGAGGTCATGAGCAGACACACCAGGTCCAGTGAACCCTGCTGTCTTCCCCCATCTGACTGCGGTGCTGTTGGCAATTGGCATGTTCTTTACCTCCTGGTTCTTCCTTTATGAGGTCACCTCCACCAAGTACACAAGTCCTCATCTCCTTGGTGGCCTCGATCTTCATGGGCTTTGGAGTCCTCTTCCTGCTGCTCTGGGTTGGCATCTACGTATGAGCTCCCAAGGGTTCCAACCAGACGACTTCACTGAACTCCCGCTTTTATAAATTAATTTTTTTTACTGTTACTGGAAGTGTCCCACCCACTGCTTCCAATAAAGGCAGATGGGTAACCGTCCAAAAAATGAAAATAAATAAATTTAACCGAAACAGATTAACAGGAGAAAATAAAATTTAGTTACGCTCACGGGGAATCCACACCGACATGAAATTCCCAAGACCGTCAGGCAAAATGAGGCATTTCCATCCATCATCCTGAGCTCAGGATGGAGGTGGGAGTCTGGGAGTGCAAAGGAGAAGAAGGCATTAGCAGGAAGGTGAAAGGAAAAGCTTGGAAAAGGAGGTTTGCCCGAAGCAGATAAGTCTCTTAGATCAGTTCAGGGGCTCCTGGGTGGCTCAGTCGGTTGGGTGTCTGCCTTCAGCTCAGGTCGTGGTCCTGGGGTCCTGGGATCAAGTTCCACGTCAGGCTCCTTGCTCAGCTGGGAGCCTGCTTCTCCCTCTGCCTGCCACTTCTCCTGTTTGTGCTCTCTCTCTGAAAAATAAATTTAAATTAAAAAAAAATCTGTTTAATACAGGCCCTTTATCTAAATTCTTTCTAGGCATTTGTTCGTGGGTGTGTGGGGGGGGGTATAGGTCAGTTTCTTCCTGAGTCTTTTGGACCTTGATTGTTTTCAAATGAAAATAATGGACATGTCATTGTCGCCCATCTTGGGAGTGGCCTGCCTTTGGCCCACAGCATTCGTCCACAGTACTGCAGACATAAAATTCCTTGGTTCCTGGTTGAATGAATTAATATGGAGTACATAGGACTCTGAGGGAAGCCTCAAGAAATATAAAAAAAGGCCAGTTATTAAGGGGACCAGTGGGGGTTCAGGCCCCATAATGCTCCCAAGAAACCACAGGACTAAAAAACAAGAAAGTGATCCAGAGGAAAAGGAAACTGACCTTTTTTATTTTTCCTTAAATAATAAAACCAAACTTCAATTTTAGGCCTCTATTGAAGTGAGGACTGAAAACAGGGATGGTTATAGCCCAGTAAACCATACTCATCAGCCCCTAAACAAGCTGGAATAAGAATAAGGAAAGAAAAATCTATTAATTTGCCCAAACGTTTACAAATTGAAGTGTTCAACGTTAAGATGACAATTCTCCCCAAATTTATCTATAGGCCCAATGCAATCCCAGCAAGCTTTTTTTTTTTTTTTTAAAGATTTTATTTATTTATTTGACAGAGATCACAAGCAGGCAGAGAGGCAGGCAGAGAGAGAGAGGGAAGCAGGCTCCCCACCGAGCAGAGAGCCCGATGCGGGGCTCGATCCCTGGACCCTGGGATCATGACCTGAGCTGAAGGCAGAGGCTTTAATCCACTGAGCCACCCAGGTGCCCCACCCTTTTTTTATTTTTTAAAGATTTTATTTATTTATTTGAGAGAGAGAAGGGAGCACAAGCAGGAGCGAGAGGGAGAAGCAGACTTCCTGCTCAGCAGCGAGCCCAATGAGGGCACAATCCCAGGACCCCAAGATCATGACCCGAGCCGAGGGCAAATGCTTAACCGAATGAGCCACCCAGGGGCCCTGACCCCAGCAGGCTTTTAAAAGTTAGGAATTGGTGAGCTGATCATAAAGTTTATATGGAAACTGAAAGGACCTAGAATAGCCAAAAATGAACAGAGTTGGAGTCCTTACCTGACTGGGCGCTTACTATAAACACTCAGTTAATCAAGACTGTCTTGTTGGCATAAGGATGGGAATAATAGATTAATGTAACAGAATGAAGTCCAGAGATAGATCTTTCCATTAAAAAAAAATAGTTTAGTACTTTTTTTCAATAATCCTTTATACCCAAGATGGGGCTTGAACTCACAACCGCAAGATCAAGAGTTGTAAGCTCTTCGTCCTGAGCCAGCTAGGCACCCCAGATCTTTGCATTTATTAGCAACTGATTTTCACCAAAGGCTCCGAGGAAATTTAATGGAGAAAGTGTGAGGCATCCTGATCTGGCAAAGATTGGTGGTACAGGCCCTGAAATAGTTCACTCAGGGCAAACAAAGGACATAGAAGTTTATTGAATAATCTGCACTGGACGGGACAGCAAAGGAGAAACCGTCTGCCATGAGGCGGTCGTGAGGGGCCCCAGTGATAGGGAAGAGTGAGGGAATACGGAATCATCTGGAATTTTTCCTTTATTGGTAACTGGGCCTGGTCGTAAGTAGCCCATGGGTCGGTTAGGGCCTATGACTCAATGAACCTGTTTGCATTCAGCTTGGCAGTCCCTGTGGGCCCTTCTACCTCGTTTCCCATTGCTCAAGACTGTTGCCTAAAAGCAGCCTTTACAGAAAGGATTGTTGGGCTCCCTTGGTGCCTCAGGGGGGTAAGCCTCTGATTTCAGTTCAAGTTGAACCCTGTGTCGAGCCCCACATCAGGCTCCCCACTCGGTAGGGAATATTGGCTTGTCCCTCTGCCCTTCCCCTAGCTCGTGCTCTGTCTCAGATAAATAAATGTCCTTTACTTATTTTATAAATTTTATTTATTTATTTATTAGAGAGAGAGAGAGAGAGAGCACAAGCAGGGGGAGCCGCAGGCAGAGGGAGAGGCAGGCTCCCCGCTGAGCAAGGAGCCAGATGTGGGGCTCAATCCCAGAACCCTGAGATCATTACCTGAGCCAAAGGCAGACACTTAAGTGATTGAGCCACCCAGGCATCCCATAAATCTTTTTTTTTTATTTAAAGAAAGGATTATTTTGAAGGAATGGTGTTGGAGCAACTGGATATCCATAAGCAAACAGACCTCGCCCTCGCACCGGAAATAACTCAAGACGGATCATAGACCTAAATGTAATGAGAACTTGAAATCTTCTGGAAGAAAGTAGGTTTTTTTTTTTTTTTTTAAAGATTTTATTTATTTATTTGACAGAGATGATAAGCAGGCAGAGAGGCAGGTGGAGAGAGAGGAGGCAGCGGGCTCCCTGCTGAGCAGAGAGCCCAACTCTGGGCTCCATTCCAGGACCCTGATATCATGACCTGAGCCGAAGGCAGCGGCTTAACCCACTGAGCCACCCAGACGCCCCCTTCTGGAAGAAAGTAAAAAGCTTTTGTGACCTGGGTTAGGTAAATTTCTTATGATACCACAAATGGAATCCATGAGATATTGATGAATCAGAATTAAGTCAACCTGCCCATCCAAATATGGGTGATATATTTGCAAATAAGACTCTAAAACCACTGGGTGCGGCACCTGAGCGCCTCATTTGGCTAACCAGCTGCTTTAAGGTCAGGTCATGCTATCAAGGTCCTGGGATAGAGCCCCACATCAGGCTCCTGGCTCAGCAAGGAGTCTGCTTCTCCTTCTCCCTCTGCCACCCCCAACTCATGCTCTCTCAAATAAATAAAGTAAAATAAATGTTTTTAAAAAAAAAGAGAAAAAAAAAGTATTTCGGTGCTTAAATAGTTTTGGGAAATCTTTAGGGATTGGTAGAGCTTGGATAGAGTTTTTACTAAAATGGGTAAGCACTAGCGAAATATTTCTAACACTTATTCATCTGTTTTTTTGTTTTGTTTTGTTTTAAGTTTTTATTTATTTGAGGGGTGCCTGGGTCGCTCAGTCGTTGGGTTTCTGCCTTTGGCTTCGGTCATGATCCGAGGGTTCTGGGATCAAGCCCAGCCCTGCTCAGCAGGAAGCCTGCTTCTCCCTCTCCCACTTCCTCTGCTTGTGTTCCCTCTCTTGACATCTTTCTCTGTCAAATAAATAAACAAAATCTTAAAAAAAAAAAAAAAGATTTTGAGAGGGAGCACAAATGGGGCAGAGGCAGGAGGAGAAGCAAACCCTGCTAAGCTGGTTGCCCGACACAGGGCTCGATCCTAGGACCTTGAGATCATGACCTGGGCTAAAAGCAGGTCATGAGCTGAGCTGAAGGCAGACGCTTAACAGACTGAGTCACCCAGGTGCCCCTGTTTTCTTTCTTTTTCTTTATAAAGATTTTTTAAAATGTATCTTATATATTTATTTAAAGAATGTGTGTTGGGGGGGGTTGGTGGGGGAAGAGGCAGAGGGAAAGAGAGAATCTTAAGCAGACTTTGCTCTAAACTCAGAGCCCTACATAGAGCTTGATCTGAGAACCCTGAGACCAGACACTTACCCAACTGAGCCACTCAGGGGCCCATCATCTTAATTTAATGAAAAATTTTTAAAGATTTTATTTACGGGCGCCTGGGTGGCTCAGTGGGTTAAGCCGCTGCCTTCGGCTCAGGTCATGATCTCAGAGTCCTGGGATCGAGTCCCACATCGGGCTCCCTGCTCAGCAGAGAGACTGCTTCCCTCTCTCTCTCTCTGCCTGCCTCTCCATCTACTTGTGATTTCCCTCTGTCAAATAAATAAATAAAATCTTTAAAAAAAAAAAAAATAAAAAAATAAAGATTTTATTTACTTATGACAGAGACAGCAAGACAAGGAACACAGCAGGGGAAGCTGGAGAGGGAGAAGCAGACACCAAGTAGGGAGCCCATATGGGGCTCGATCCCAGGACCCTCAGATCATGACCTGAGCTGAAGGCAGAGGCTTTAACCCACTGAGCCACCCAGGAACCCCTCATTTTTTTTTAAGAATTTATTTATTAAAAAAGAAAAGAATGTATTTATTTATTTGAGAGAGAGAGAGAGAGAGAGCATGAGAGGGGAGAGGTCAGCAGGAGAAGCAGACTCCCCACCAAGCAGGGAACCCAATGTGGGACTCCATTCTGGGGCTCCAGGATCATGACCTGAGCCGAAGGCAGTCGCTCAACCAACTGAGCCACTCAGGCGCCCTACTCATTTATTTTTAATCATGTCTTAAAGATGTTTTTAAAAGATTTTTCATCTATTTACTTGTCAGAAAGAGAGCTCGAGAGAGAGCACGAGCAGGGGACAGACAGAGGGAGAGGGAGAAGTGGAATCCACTGAGCAGGGAGCCAGACTTGGGGCTACATCCCAGGACCCTGCGATCAGGACCTGAGCCAAAGGCAGACAGTTAACCTACTGAGCCTCCTGGGCGCCCCTATTTAGTTTTAATTATAATCACATATTGGTGAAGGATGGTTGGAAGAAAGGCAGGCAGGGACAAAGCTGTCCCCCCCCCCAAGGGGAAACCACCCTTAAAAGGATTTTATACCACCTAGGAAGGAGCCCTCCTCCCTTTCCCACATGACAACCTGATTGGATGACAGGCACAAGGAGTATTAATCATTTTTTTAAAAGATTTTATTTATTTATTTGACAGAGATCACAAGTAGACAGGCAGGCAGAGAGAGGAGGAAGCAGGCTCCCTGCTGAGCAGAGAGCCCGATGATGGGCTGGATCCCAGGTTTCCAGGATCATGACCTGAGCGAAGGCAGAGGCTTTAACCCACTGAGCCTCCCAGGTGCCCCAGTATTAATCATTTTAAAACCACCCACCGATCTGATAAAAACCCACAGATCCAGAAACTCCTGCAGCAACCCTCTTGGGGCCCCTCCCTCTTCAGGAACTTTGTACTATCACTGAATCAATTTTGCTTTGTTGGCCACCACTCTTTGGTCTAGCTCTACATTCTTCAAAGAGGCGTGAGCAAGAACCACGCATGCTAAAGGAAAAGAAATCCTGTAACACCGTGACTAGCAGCTTCCATAATGGATAGCTCAGATCTAGTTTTAAAGGACAAAAAAGAAGAAATAGGACGGAACAAACACCAGTCGCTCAATCAGATTGGTAATCTGGAATACGCAAATTAAAACCGTGATGAGGGGCGCCTGGGTGGCTCAGTGTGTTGGGGCCTCTGCCTTCAGCTCAGGTCATGGTCCCGGGGTCCTGGGATCGAGCCCCGCATCGGGCTCTCTGCTCAGCAGGGAGCCTGCTTCCTCCTCTCTCTCGGCCTGCTGCTCTGCCTCCTTGTGATCTCTCTGTGTCCAATAAATAAAATAAAATCCTTAAAAAAAAACGCAAGGAGATATCACTTGAAAGCCTCCAAATGTGCAGAAATTAAAAAGTCAGATAATATCCATTGTGGGATAGGATGTGGGGCAATAGGAACTCTCACCCACAGTGGTTAGGGTATAAATTGATACAACCCCTTTGGAACATAAAATTGAACACGTGTATTTCCTAGATCTAGCAACTCTGCTTCTATTAAAAAGAAAACCAAGATCCCAAATGGGCTGACTAATGCTAGGCCATGTTACCAAACTTTAGTCTTAATACCCAACCCAAATACAGTCTCAACCTCCTCCAGAAATACAGTCTTTTTTTTTTTTTTTTTTTTTAAAGATTTTATGGGGCGTTGGGGCGCCTGGGTGGCTCAGTGGGTTAAAGCCTCTGCCTTCAGCTCAGGTCGTGATCTCAAGGTCCTGGGATCAAGCCCCGCATCGGACTCTCTGCTTGGCAGGGAGCCGGCTTCCTCCTCCCTCTCTCTCTCTCTCTCTGCCTACGTACCTGTGATCTCTGTCTGTCAAATAAATAAATAAAATCTTTAAAAAGAAAAAAAAAAGATTTTATGGGGCGCCCGGGTGGCTCAGTGGGTTAAGCCTCTGCCTTCAGCTCAGGTCATGATCCCAGGGTCTTGGGATCAAGGCCCACATCGGGCTCTCTGTTCAGCAGGGAGCCTGCTTTCCCCTCTCTTTCTGCCTGTCTCTATGCCCACTTGTGATCTCTCTGTCAAGTAAATAAATAAAATCTTAAAAAAAAAGATTTTATTTATTTATTGGATGAGACACAGCAAGAGAGGGAACATAAGCAGGGGGCATGGGAGAGGGAGAAGCAGGCTTCCCGCCGAGCAGGGAGCTTGGTGCGGGGCTCGATCCCAGGGTCCTGGAATCATGACCTGAGCGCGAGGTAGACACCTAACGACCGAGCCACTGAGGCGCCCCTAGAAATGTAGTCTTAACTAGAAGTCAGGAATTTTCCAGTCAGCACCAATGAGGAAATCTTGTCATATGTCAATCTTTCCACCCACCCCAACAAAGGAAGATGAAGGTAACCCACCTAATAAGACCCCTGTCTTTCTGCCTAAGGCAAGGCATATGAAATAATCCTTTCTTTTCTTTGGCCTTCCATTTCGTACAGCACCTGGGAGTTCTCCACTTATTAGATGGGATGCTGCCGGATTCATGAACCGATTAATAAAGCCGATTAGATCTTTCAAATCTACAGGGTCGAATTTTTGTTATTTAACACTTAAATTATTAGAGAAGAAAAACTGTCTTAAACATGGCGGGGGGGTGATGCTAATTCACAGCCCCCTCTGGGAAGCCAGTAGCATTGCTGATAAAATATTTAAGCAATTTTATGGAGTATCATAATGAAATTAAAATTTCTTCTGAGAAACTAAATACCCATCTGCTAACGTTTACTGCCAGCTATCAGTCAAGAGTCTGAAGATTATTGACTGATTGATTTAAAAGTAGGCTCCATGCCCAACATGGGATTTGAACTCACAACCCTGAGATCAAGAGTCACATGTTCTATGACTGAGACAGCCAGGCACCCCCAAGAGTCAAAAGATCTTTAATGAGACATTTCTTTTGTATACAATCTAATCATGATTACTAAATGTAATTTATCATAAGAAATTCGTCTTAGGGGGTACCCGGGTGGCTCAGTAGGTTAAAGCCTCTGCCTTCGGCTCAGGTCATGATCCCTGGGTCCTGGGATCAAGCCCCACATCAGGCTCTCTGCTTAGCAGGGAGCCTGCTTCCCTTCCTCTCTCTCTGCCTGCCTCTCTGCCAACTTGTGATCTCTGTCAAATAAATAAATAAAATCTTAAAAAAGAAAAAAAAAAAAAAGAAATTCGTCTTAGTCCCAGTTCCTATCACGGAGCTCCTAAAACCCTTGGAATTTCCTAAGTGGTCAGTGTGGTAAAGATGTCTTTTGTTATTCATAACAAGCTTCTTTCAACCAACCCCAGAGTTTATGTTAGTGAGGTCGTTGTGGGAAAGATTGTTAGGGTTTGAAACCTATGGCCAAGAAAGAATTCTTGAGACGCCTCTGGTGCAAAAAGGTCGTTTTATTAAAGCACAGGGACAGGACCCATAGATACCAGGGTCATGAGGAGTGGCCCATTATATACTTTCCAGTCTGGAGAAGATTAGGGATAGCGAATGTCTCTAAGGAATTTTGGAAGCAAGGTTTCCAGGACTTTGAGAGGGCTAGCTATTGTTGGAAAAAGGTCATTTATTACTGTCTAATAAAACCTCAGTCATGAGACCCTTCGTATATCGGTGGACCATATGCTTGGGGGATGATTGCCAACACGTATCTTCAAGGGAGGGTTTAGAGGTAAAGGAAATTTCTAAAGGAAGTTTTATATGTTAAAGTAGACTACAGGAAAAAAAAAAAAAAAGAAAGTAAAAAATAAAAAATAGGGCACCTGGGTGGCTCAGTGGGTTAAGCCTCTGCCTGTGGCTCAGGTCATGATCTCAGGGTCCTGGGATTGAGTCCCGCATGGGCTCTCTGCTCAGCAGGGAGCCTGCTTCCTCCTCTCTCTCCGCCTGCCTCTCTGCCTACTTGTGATCTCTCTCTGTCAAATAAATAAATAAAATCTTAAGAAAAAAAAAAGAAATAAAAAATAAAGTAGACTACAGGACCCTAGGGTAAGGGGTCAGACTAGGACTGCCTTTTACCCTTACCAAAGTATGAACATGGAGGAGTCCCTAGAAGAATGTCACTCTACCTGTTTCAAGGACCTGTCAGTGGGCTCTAGGTAGTAAAGAAATTTAATAATTTTTCTTCTGCCTTTGCTTCCCACATCAAGGTGACTTTTGGAAAACCCTTAATTTAAATTGGGGGGCTGATTGCATGGAAACCAACCATGTTGGAAGGTTCCAAATGTTTGCCCTACTTCCCCATCCCTGGGTAAGGGGAAAGGGATTGGAGATGAATTAATTATCAATGGCCAATGATTTCATCGATCATGCCTATGGAATGAAGCCTCTATAAAAATCCCAAAAGTCATGGGTTTGCAGACCTTCTGGCTGGTGGACAGACGGAGGTGGGAGAGTGGTGTGCCCAGAGGGAGCATGGAAGCTCTATGCCTTCACCTGCCTTGCCCAATGCGTCTCTTCCGTTTGGCTGTTCCTGACCTAGGTCCTTTGTAATAAACTGGTGATCTAGTAAGTATACGTTTCTTTTATTTGTTTGAAGTCTACTGTTTTTGTGAATTCTGAGAGCCTATATAAGAAGTTCATTGAACACCAGGAGGGGCTAGTGGGAACTTCTGATTATAGCCAGCAGATCAGTACAGGTGACAGTTGAGACTTGCTGTTGGTATCTGACATGGGGGTGGGGAGGGGACCATCTTGTGGGCTGAGCTCTTTTTTTTTTTTAAGATTTTATTTATTTGGCAGAGAACACAAGCAGGGGCAGCGGCAGACAGAGGGAGAGGGAGAAGTTGGCCCTCCGCCCCCCATGGAGCAGGAAGCCCACTGCAGGGTTCCATCCCAGGGCCCCGGGATCATGACCTGGGCCACAGGCAGATGCTTAACGACTGAGCCACCCGGGTTCTGCATTGCAGGCTGAGATCTTAACTTGTGGGGTAACCTCAGGTAGATGGCATCAGAATTGAGTTAAATGGTAGCACCCCCCAGCTGGTGTCAGAGAATTACTTGGTATGGGATCCTCCCTCCCCACCTGGTGTCAGAAGTACTCAAGTATTGAGAGTAACAGAGAAATACAGAAAAGTATTTTTTCCTTTAAATTACCTAGTCATTTTTCTCCCTTTAGGTGTTTCTACCAAGAGAGAAATCTTTGACCTGCTCTGTCAGAAGCCATTCTTGTTACAGTAAGACTATAATAAAACCTTGGTGCCTGCTCATAATTTAATGGTCCAAAGAGATTTGTAAACGCTTTGTATCCTAGGGAAGCCTTTGTGCACATCTGTAAGGAGATAGGAACAAGAATGTTTATATAAACATTTACGGTAGCCAAAACTAAACATATATATCTACCAAAAATGAAATGGACCTGGGTGGTTCAGCCTTGGCCTTCAGCTCAAGTCATGATCCCAGAGTACTGGGATCAAGTCCCGTATCGGGCTCCTTGCTCAGCCGGGAGAGTGCTTGTCCCTCTCCTTCTGCCTCGCGCGCTCATGCTCTCTCTCTGTCTCTCAAATAAATTAATAAATAAAATCTTAAAAAAAAAAAAAGGACATTGTGGAATGTTCATATAATGGAATACTATGCAACAATGAACACATCAATTCTAACTGTACACATCAGCGGGGACAAATCACGAAAAGATAGTCTCAGAAGAATGCATACCATGTCCTTTCATTTCTATAGAGTTCAAAACTAGACAAGGCTAAATATATATATTTTTAATTTTTAATTTTTTTTTTTAGAGAGAGAAGGGATGTGAGCAAGGAGAGGGGCAGAGGGAGAGGGGATCAAGCAGGGTCCCCGTTGACCTGACACGGGGCTTGACCTCACAACCCTGAGATCATGACCTGAGCCAAAATCAAGAGCCCAACACTTAACTGAGCCACCAAGGCGCCCCAAGACTAAATATCTTATTATTTAGATATACACGTATGTGTGATAAAGATTAGTGTGTTTGAGCCCCACATTGGGTGTAGAGATTAAAAAAAAAAAAGACTAGCGCAAAAGTCAGGATGGTAGTTACCTCTTAGGGGGCCAGGAGGGTGATGTGAGGGAACAGTGGGAGAAATTGATAAAGCTTCATTCCTTAGCCTAGTTGGGCCTTATTTTTATTATAACCCAAACACTACAAATCCATTATTACATTCATTAGCATGACAATAAAGAGTTTTTAAAAATCACTCTTACTATAGTGGGGGGGGTAGACGGGGAGGAGGGGGACTCGGAGAGTTCCTATGAAAGGCTTTTGCAACAGCTGGGACCCCCCCTAGTGCAATGGGCGGGGGAAATTTAGGGCAACCAAGGTCATTGCTCCTCCCTTTGGTGTGAGCTCTACCTGCTGGCCGTGTGCTGCTTGAACTCACACCCAGGTTCTTATCAGAAAAACGTGGACAGTAGTAGTGGCTGCCTTGTGGTCACACAAGACTAGACAAGATGTGCGTGCAAAGACCCGGGGGTTCCAAATAGACCAGGCTCCGTTCCTTGCGGCTGACAAAATCCAAAGGCAGAGAGTCCAGTGGTGGTGAATCAAGAGAAGGATTTATTTCAGGGAGGTCAACACCACAAAGGCAGCAGACTAGCCCCCTCGAAGACAGTCTCTGCAAAGTGGTGAAAATACCTCTGGGTTCATATAGGAAAATGAGGGGTGTGGGTAGGCGGTGAAAGTCAAATCCTGGATCACTGTCTTGGGGTCAGTTGTGGCCGGGGTCTTGCTGGCTCAGGAAAGTCCTTATTGCTGGAGGGGGTAGTTTTCGGTTCCCATGGTGGGGAGGTGGAATGGGGGGATGATTTGCCCTGGGGGTCTTCCACCTGAGCCAAGAGCCAAGCTGGAAAGGAGCACCCAACCAGCAAATCTGAGGTTAAAATGGAGGCAGCTGAAACCCTCCATACGCACAGCATCTGGTACTCAGTAAGCACTCAGGACGCTCACCGAGGGCAGTTCAGGAAGGGCGGATCTTTTTCTTTCTTTCTTTCTTTCTTTTTTAAAGATTTTATTTATTTATTTGACAGAGAGATATCCAGAGAACACAAGCAGGGGAAGCGGCAGCGGGAGAGAGAGAGATGCCAGCTCCCAGCTGAGCAGAAGCCCATGTGCGGCTTGATCCTGGGACCCTGGGATCAAGACCTGAGCTGAAGGCAGAGGCTTAATCATTGAGCCACCCAGGCGCCCCAAGAGCATCTTTTTCTAACCTACCGAGAACCATCAGTCAGCTCGCCAAATGCTTTGCCTGCCAGCCCTGTCTGCCCAGAACAGACTTCTTTTTCTAGCTGGCACAAAAGCTAGCGGTTCCCCCTGAAAATGCTCAGGAAACAATTTACCACGGGCACCTAAGCAGGAGGGATCTCGGTACTGAGATAAAAATCACCAGGGAAAGAAATCAGCTCTGTCACAGGAGCTGAGAAATTTGGATGCTCCTCCTGGGGGTTGAGAGAGAGGACAGAATGGGCAGTACACCCGAATTTCTGGCAACTACTTTTCCTGCTTGAGGGGAGCTGGAGAGTCTGCGGGCCCCGGAAGACTGAGGGTACAAAATTATGCCCCCAAGAGCATTCACTCCCTGCGGCAGCACCTACCTGATTGCTACCACACGGGGTCTCCTGCTCCCTGGTGGCGACAGGGGATTCTGCACACTCCCAGGAGCTAAAGGATCCCTAATTCCCTGGGCTGGGGAGCAGGGCCAGGGACTGGTCACAGACAGATCATACCTGAAAAGCACGTTTGCATATGAGGGCACCATTATTTACTCTCTTCTGCTTCCATAGACTTCTAGCAATTCTGTCCCAAATCATGGGAACTTTCCCTTCAGAAAAAAAGGAAATCAAACACACAATACCATTTTCAGATTCCGTTCATGTATTTATTTTTATTTTTTATAGATATTTATTTATTAGCAGGAGGTAGGGGCAGAGGGAGAGGGAGAAGCAGACTCGCCACTGAGCAGGGAGCCTGACACGGGGCTCAATCCCAGGACCCCGGGATCATGACCTGAGCTGAAGGCAGATGCTTAACTGACTGAGCCACCCAGGCACCCCTCCAGATTTTTTTTTTTTTTTAATTCTATACAAATTTGCCCTGGTTATTTGTGTTTTCCCCTTGGAGCTGAGTGTTGTGTGTGTCCCACTTCCGCGAGCACATAAACGTACCGCATCTCTTTCTCCACATCCTGAGTCACCAGAGACTTCATAGTGTTTGTTTTAGAGGGCCAAAGCTAGAACCCCAAATGCCCACTTAACACAACTTTTAAAGGTTATGGTAAAATGTACAGAACATAAATTTTTGTCATTGTCACCATTTTTTAAAAAGATTTTATTTATTTGACAGACAAAGATCACAAGTAGGCAGAGAGGCAGGCAGAGAGAGAGAGAGGGGAGGCAGGCTCCCCTTGGAGGAGAGAGCCCGATGAGGGGCTCGATCCCAGGACCCCGGGATAATGACCTGAGCCGAAGGCAGAGGCTTAACCCATTGAGCCACCCAGGCGTCCCCATTGTCACCATTTTTGACTGTTAGTGTTCAGTGGCATTAGGTACATTGATGCTGTTGTGACACCATCACTGTCATCCGCCTCTGGGATGCCTTCCATTTTCCCCTTCGGAATGCTGTCGTTGGGCACCTGGGCAGCTCTGTTGGTTGAGCAACTGCCTTTGGCTCAGGTCATGATGCCGAGAGTCCAGGGGTCGAGCCCCGCATCGGGCTCCCTGCTCCATGGGGAGTCTGCTTTTCCCTCTGACCTTCTCCCCTCACATGCTCTCTCTCATTGTCTCTCTCTAAAATAAATAAATAAATAAAATCTTTAAAAAAAGAAAGAAACTCTGTCCTCACTAAACTCCTCATTTCCTAGCAACCACCATTCTGCTTTCTGACTCTACAAATTGGGCTACTCTGGGCACAAAAATGCCCACTTCTGAGTTTCGCAGATGTGCTTTTGTATTGTGAATCTGCTGTCATATTATATATCCGCCATGGGAAAATTCCGAGTTCTTCACTTTATATTTTTTGCTTGTGTTTTAAAAATCTAGGAAGGATTTTTTTTTAATTGCGATAAAATATACATAAGATTTACCATAACTTTTAAAAAAAGATTTTATTTCTTTATTTGACAGAGGGAGAGAGATCACAAGTAGGCAGAGAGGCAGGCAGAGAGAGAGGGAAGCAGGCTCCCTGCTGAGCAGAGAGAGCGATGCGGGGCTCGAGCCCAGGACTGGGATCATGACCCAAGCTGAAGGCAGAGGCTTAACCCACCGAGCCACCGAGGCGCCCCCCAATTTAACTTAAAAAAATATATTTTATTTATTTACTTTTATAAGAAAGAGAGCGTGAATGAGGCTTGGGGCCGGAGGGACAGAGAGAGAAGCAGTCTCCCTGCTGAGCAGGGAGCCAGATGCGAGCTTGATTCCAGGACCCCTGGATTTGGACTGAGCCGAAGGCAGACGCTCAACGGACTGAGGCACCCAGGTGTCTGCAATTTAACTCTTTGCCTAATTCAGTGGCAGAAGTACACAACTGTGTCCACTATCCATTACCAGAAGTTTTCCATCATCTAGAGTGTGACATTCTGTTTCCATTAAACAGTAAGTCTCCATCTTCTACCCCAACACCCACCAGCTCCTGGTAACCTCTATTCTACTTTCTGTTCCTATGAACTTGAATCCAGGAAGAAGTTTAAGGTCATTTCTGCTCTATTCTTACTTTAAGTAAGCTCTACGCCCAACGTGGGACTTGAACTCATGACCATGAGATCAAGAGTCACGTGCTCTACCAACTGAGCCAGCCAGGCTCCCCAGTGTCATTTCCGGTAGGGAAAGTTGCTCATGTTAGATTGGCTATAGGAGTGGATAGGGTTCCCACTGTCCACATGTGACACTTTAGTTCAGGAGATGACCAATATTAAATAAAGTTATGATTTAGCAAATCTTTTTTTTTCTTAACAAATCTTAACAAGCCTCTACAACCTGATGGATGCTACTGAAGGGTTCAGTTCCCAGTGATGATGAAAATACTTTCCAATTAAGAGCCTAAGATGGGTACCTGGCTGGCTCAGTGGGTAGACCATGGGACTTGATTTCCAGGTCATGAGTTCAAACCCTGCATTGGGCCTTGAACTTACTTTAAAAAAGAAAGAAAGATGGGGCTCTTGGGTGGCTCAGTGGGTTAAAGCCTCTGCTTTTGGCTGGGGTCATGATCCTGGGGTCCTGGGATCAAGCCCCGCATTGGGCTCTCTGCTCCGCGGGGAGCCTGCTTCCTCCTCTCTCTCTGCCTGCCTCTCTGTCTACTGTGATCTCTGTCAGATAAATAAATAAAATCTTTAAAAAAAAAAAAAGAAAGAAAGAGCTTAAGAGAGCATATGAGATCCTGTGATAAGTCTTTGAGCTAATCGATTCTGTAGTTGTACTTCATTTTTAATGTATAAATGTGTACTTTGTTTCTTTTTTTTTTTTCATATATCAGGCTTGATAAACCTTGATTGTGTTTATCTTGCTGACACCCCCCGACAGTAGTAAAAATAATAAAGATACACATGTTCACACATCCTGGCAAAATTCCTGAACTTCGTGGGTGACAGGAGCAGTATACAAATTTTCACACGGAAGGAAGAGGCTATTTTTAAATAGGAAAGCAGGGTTGCCTGGGTGGCTTAGTTTGGTGAGCACCAGACTCTTGATTTGAGCTCAGATTATGATCTCAGGGTCCTGAGATAGAGTTTCAGGTGGGGCTTCAAGCTGGGTGTGGGGCCTGCTTGGGATTCCCTGTCTCCCAGGATGCCGGTTGGTTCAATCAGTTGAGTGTCTGCCTGACTTCAGCTCAGGTCATGATCCCAGGGTCCTGGAGCCTGGGATCCCCGCATTGGGCTCCCCACTCAGCTGGGAGTCTGCTTCTCCCTCTCCCTCTGCCCCTCCCCACTCCACTCTCTGTCAAAAAAAAAAAAAAAAAAAAAAAAGGAAAGCAAATAAAACTAGCCTGAGAAGTCTCATTTGCTGCACTGGAAATGGAAAGTAATATCTACAAACAGAAAGGAAACTGCAACTCAGAGCCCAAAGTCCTATTCCTGGACAAAATGTCATTCATCTTTTGGGACTCAAGAAAGACAATCTTAGATACTCAAGGGCTCAATATATTGCCCGGAGATGCTAGCTAAGAAAATACTCAAAAGTTCTCTAGCCAACTGATAATTATATTAGAAAAGAGATCTCAATATTGGGCAGGTGAAGAGTACAGTACTTGTGAATAATTCATTTTTTTAAAGGTTTTTTTGGTTGTTGTTAGATTGAGAGAGAGCACAAGCACAAGCAAGGGGAAAGTCAGGCAGAGAAAAAGGAGGCTCCCTGCTGAGCATGGAACCACAGGATCTGAAAGCTTAAGGCAAATGCAAGGTTTCAAGCTAAGGTTTAAAACGAATGCAAATTAATGGATAGAATAAAGCACAACAGATTCCAGGTTAGTAAGTGCAAATAAGCCTAATTCTCCTATTTAGAAAACCAAAGACAACAGATTGAGTTGTTACAAACCCACCTGTTAATGATTTGCATTTAAAGTGTTAAAAACAGGAAGCCTGGATGGCTCAGTCAATTAGGCAGCTGCCTTGGGCTCAGATCATGATCCCAGGGTCCCATGATTGAGCCCTGCACGGGGCTTCCTGCTTGGGGGTTGGGAGAGCCTGCTTCTCTCTCTCCCTCTGCTGCTTCCCCTACTTGTTCTCTTTCTCTTTGAAAACCAATACAGATCATAAAAATACAAGTAAGAAGAGGTACCTGGGTGGCTCAGTTGGTTATGCATCTGACTTTAGCTCAGGTCCTGATCTCCAGGTCCTGGGATGGAGCCCTGCCTCAGGCTCTCTGTACTCAGTGGGGAATCTGGTTGTCCCTCTGTGCTCTTTCTCTCAAACAAATAAATAAAAGCTTTAAAAAAATACAAACAAAAGGAAAGCAGGAATGAGATATTGTCATCAGATAAAATTAAAATTAAGGCCAGATACATTAAAAACATCAAAAATGCTATCATTTAATAAGAACACATAATACTGTACATGTATGTATAACGTAACATATTTTCCATATTTGTAAGTAAAATTAATAATGATCCATAATCTGTAAAGACAACCTGAGTCATAGATGTTTATGAACCAAACACGGGTAAATGAATAAATAATATTCATTTTCACAATTTAACTGAATTTCATTTAATTTGGCAAAAAAGCAAATCATAGAGGAATTGTATAATACAGTTCGTAAGCTTGATTTAACAGCAAGAACACTTTCTAATCTACAGAGAATATACACTCTTTATGTCCATAGAAATCAATTATGTACCTGGCCATAAAGAATATGATGACAAATTTTAGGGGCGCCTGGGAGGCTCAATGGGTTAAGCCTCTGCCGTTGGCTCAGGTCATGATCTCAGGGTCCTATGATAGATGCCCCGCATCGGGCTCTCTGCTTGGTGGGGAGCCTGCTTCCCCCTCTCTCTCTGCCTGCCTCTCTGCCGACTTGTGATTTCTCTGTCAAGTAAATAAATAAAATCTTAAAAAAAAAAAGAATATGATGACAAATATTTAAATCCCAGGAGATTCTGTAATTCAGAAACTTTAATTATAGCCCAATATAAATAGAAATTAACCACAGAATGGTTTTCTAAAATTTTGCTTGGGAATTAAGAAACAATTTCTCAGATCTAAGAGATAATCAAAAGTATTAGGACAAATATGTGAACTTAGCAAAGTCAGTGGATATAAGGTCAGTATAACAAAACCCAACTGTTTTCTATATACTAGCAACAAACTATTGGAGAATGAAATTTCCAAAGACCATTTATAATAGTATCAAAATATTTATGAACACATTTAGCAAGAGATGTATTAAATTTACTACAAAACATTGTTGACAGAAATTAAGTATCTTTACTCTCATAAATGGAGACATATACTTATGGATTGGAAGACAGTGTTGTTAAGAAGTCAGTTCTTTCCATGTTGGTCTGTAGATTCAATGCAATTTCAATCCTGAATCCTAGCAGGCTTTTTCCTTACTTTTTCAAGATTTTATTTTATTTTACTTATCTCTCTCTTTTTTTTTTAAGATTTTATTTATTTATTTGACAGAGAGAAATCACAAGTAGATAGAGAAGCAGGGAGAGAGAGAGGGAAGCAGGCTCCCTGCTGAGCAGAGAGCCCGATGCGGGACTCGATCCCAGGACCCTGAGATCATGACCTGAGCCTAAGGCAGCGGCTTAACCCACTGAGCCACCCAGGCGCCCTCTCTCTTTTTTAAAAAGATTTTATTTATTTGACAGAGAGAGATCACAAGTAAGCAGAGAGGCAGGCGCAGAGAAAGAGAGAGAGAGAGAGAGAGAGAGAGAGTAGGAAGCAGGCTCCCTGCTGAGCAGAGTCTGATTCAGGACTCTATCCCAGGTACCCCGAGATCATGACCTGAGCCAAAGGCAGAGGCTTAACCCACTGAGCCACCCAGGTGCCCCTATTTATCTCTTTTTAAAAAAGATTTCTATTTTTTTGAGAGAGTGAGAGGAGGGACAGAGGGAGAGGGAGAAGCCGACTCCTTGCTGAGCAGGGAGCCTGATGCAGGGCTTGATCCCAGGATCATGACCTGAGTCCAAGGCAGATGCTTAACCAACTGAGCCACCCAGGTGCCCTTACTTATCCCTTTGACAGAGAGAGAGCACAAGCAAGGGAAGTGGCAGGCAGAGGGAGACGGAGAGGGAGAAGCAGACTCCCTTATGAGCATGGCGCCCGACAGGTGGTTAGATCCCAGGACCCTGGGATCATGACCTGAGTAAAAGGCAGACACTTAACTGTCTTAATCTCCACCCAGGTGACCTTTATTTATTTATTTATTTTTTGGATATTAAAATATATAGGCTCGCCTGGGTGGCTCAGTGGGTTAAAGCCTCTGCCTTCGGCTCAGGTCATGATCTCCGGATCCTGGGATCGAGCTCCACGACTCACTCCCTGCTTAGTGGGGAGTCTGCTTCTCTCTCTCCCTCTGCGCCATCCACCTCATGTTCTCTCTCTCAAATAAATAAATAAAATCCTTTAAAAAAAATAAGCAGGTGTATGCCTGGGGGTGCCTGGGTGACTCAGTTGGTTGAGCATCAGACTCTTGGTTTAGGCTCAGGTGGTGGTCTTAGAGTCCTGGGATTGAGCCCAGCGTCAGGCTGCCTGCTCAGTGTGCTTCTCTCCCTCTCCCTTTGGCCCTCCTCCTGCTTGTTCTCTCTAAAATAAGTAAATAAAATCTTTTTTTTTTTTTATGTGCCTGGAACAGTCTGACTCTAGGAATGAAGCTGACTTGATTCAATCAAGGAATGATTAAAATAATAGGAAAGGTAGTTGGTCTCCCTCCAGGAAGAGAATAAAAGTTAAAGGAACAAAGTTAGGAATATTTAAAGAATTGAGTGATTTTCATAGGAGTATCGTTGATAGCAGAGTATCAAACAGATCTTTTTTGCTAGAAATTAACAGTTGATTCTTTTTTTTAAAAGATTTTATTTATTTATTTGAGAGAGAGCATGAGACTGGGTGAGTGGCAGAGGGAGAAGCAGACTCCCTACTGAGCAGAGAGCCGATGCGGGACTCCATCCCAGGACCCTGAGAGATCATGACCTGAGCTGAAGGCAGATGCTCAGCTGCCTTCAGCTGAGCCACCCAGGCACCCCTCACAGCTGGTTCTGTACTTTATATGGAAATGCACAGGAGTGGGACTGTGGTGAGTGCCTGAATGGCTCAGTTGGTTAAGCATCTGCCTTGGGCTCAGGTCAGGATCCCACGATTCTGGGATCAATTCTGCATTGGGCTCCCTCCTTAGCGGGGAGTCTGTTTCTCCCTTTGTCTCTACCTGCTGCTCTCCCTGCTTGTGCTCTTTCGCTCTCTCTCTGACAAACAAATAAATGAAATCTAAAAAAAAAAAAAAAAAAGCTTAAGGTTTGTTAAAAAAAAAAAATAGGAAATGCACAGGACTTAGAAAGTCTAAGACAATCTCAAAGAACAAGTCTGGAGGGCTTACTGGGATTTCAAGACAAAGCAAGCTAAATAAGACAGAGTGGTCAGTGTAAGAAAAGGTAAGTAGGTATCTACTGGATATCTATATGAAAATAAGATGAATCTGGCCTCTGTCTCACACTATATACAAAAATTAATTTGAGATAGATCATACACTTAAGTACAAAAGCTTCTAGAAGAAAAGATAAGAGAAATTCTTCATGACCTTTGGGGTAGGAGATTTTTTCTTTTAAGGTGACACGAAAAACACTAACCAAAAAATAAAAACATCTCCACTCATCAAAAGATATTAGAGGGAAAAGGAAAGCCACAACTGGGAGTATATGTTCTAAATATATACATATGGCAAAGAACTCTTATCCAGACATGAAGAATTCCTATATATCAAACAAGCCAGGTTATAAAATGGGCTAATTCTCAGGGGAGTGTCTGTCAACAGGCACTTTACAAAAGAAGCTATCCCAATGGTCAAAAAGAACATGATAAGGAGCTTCACTTCTCTACAGGTCAAGGACACGCAAAGAATACCGCAAGGAGATATCACTAGGCACATAGCAGAAAGGCTACACTTAAAAAGACTGACAAGGGGTGCACGGGTGGCTCAGTTGGTTAAGTGTCTGCCTTTGGCTTAGGTTATGATCCTGGGATAGAGTCTCACATCGGGATCCCTGCTCAGTGGGGAAGAGCCTGCTTTTCCCTCTGCCTGCCGCCCCTCCTGCTTCTGCTCGCTCTCCCACAAATAAATAACATCTTAAAAAGACTGAGGATGCCTAGTGTTGCGAGGGTGTGGAGCAACCGCCACTCACACACCCATTGCTAGTGGCGTATAAAATGGTACAGGCACTGTGCAAAACTGTTTGGCGATCCTTATACAAATATAATCCGTGATCCAGCAGCTCCACTCCCGCATGTATACTGAAATGAGTTCACAAAAAGACTTTTACACGAAAGTAAACAGCAGCTTTATTCATAGTTGTCCCCAAGTTGGAAACAACCCAAATGTCCATCAACAGGAGGATAAACTGTTTGTATTTATAAACCAAATATTACATAGTGACCAAGAAACAATCGGCACACAGAACAACAGGGATGTTTGAAGAACATTATATTGAGCGAAAGACGGGAAACGAGCTTTTTTTTTTTTTTTTAAGGATTTTATTTTTATTTATTCATGAGAGACAGAGGCAGAGGGAGAAGCAGACTCCCCACCCCCCAGCAGAAAGTCCAGAGAGTCAGGAGAGATCCCAAAACCCTGGGATCATGACCTGAGCCAAAGGCAGACACTTAACTGAGCCACCCAGGTACAGCCTAACAAGCTGTTTTTATTTTTATTTTTTAAAAGATTTTATTTATTTATTTGACAGAGATCACAAGTAGGCGGAGAGGCAGGCAGAGAGAGAGGGGGTTAGCAGGCTCTCCGCTGAGCAGAGAGCAAGATGCGGCCTCGACCCCAGAACCCTGGGATCATGACCTGAGCCGAAGGCAGAGGCTTTAGTCTACTGAGCCAGGAAGGCACCCAACAAGCTGTTTTTAAATGACGTTCAGGGGCGCCTGGGTGGCTCAGTGGGTTAAGCCTCTGGCTTCGGCTCAGGTCATGATCCCAGGGTCCTGGGATCGAGCCCCACATCAGGCTCTCTGCTCCGCAAGGAGCCTGCTTCCCTTCCTCTCTCTCTGCCTGACTCTCTGCCTAATTGTGATCTCTGTCTGTCAAATAAATAAAATCTTAAAAAAAAATGACATTCAAAAATAGGTAAAATTAACCTGTAGGATAGAAGTCAGGATAGCGATCCCCTGTTTTCTCTGGAGGTTTGAACTGGTGGTGGTTACATAGGCTTTGCTTTCAAAACACACGCGTTTTGGGACTTTGGGGGGCTCCGGTCCTGATCTCTGGGTCTGGGATAGAGCCCTGAGTTGGGCTCTCTGCTCAGCAGGGAGTCTGCTTCTCCTGCTGCCCCTCCCACCCTGCTCCTACACTCTTTCTCACTGGCTCTCAAATAAATTTTTTAAAATGTGCATTTTGGGGCACCTGGGTTGCTCCGTTGTTAAGTGTCTGCCTTCAGCTCAGGTCCTGAGCCCAGGACCCTGAGATCAAGCCCCACATCTGGCTCCCTGCTCAGCGGGAACCCTGCTTCTCCCTCTCCCACTCCCTCTGCTTGTGTTCCCTCTCTCACTGTGTCTCTCTGTGTCAAATAAATAAAATCTTTTTAAAAACGTGCATTTTGCTTTATGTGAAATATCTACACCTTCAATAAAGAAAACAGGAAAAACAAACTACAGATCGTCTGGAAATTTTTAAGAAAAAACACTTCATATGAAACACTAATGGACACAGTTTTAGCCATACTCAGAGGGACATCTATACTCATTAATCCTGTGATTACCAAAAAATAGTAAAAGTAAAGAAAGTGTATTTAATCCAATAAACTACTAAACCAATAAGATAAGCAAAAATAGCGTTTAAATAGAGGAAAGTTGAAAGTAAGGAAGTATAAAATGAAACAGTAAAAAGTAAGTAAAAGAAAATGTTATTTCTTTAAAGGGACGAATAACATAGAGCAACGAACAGGTTTTGAAAATACCTGGGGTCCATCAGCGGTTCTTGTGATTTTTGTCTCGAGACTTCGGTGCTGCGTTCCCATAGCAATGGAACTTGGTGAGGTTCATTCATTTATCACATGTTAAAGAATCTGTTGGACATCGAAATCCTCAAGCCACGGTTTTATGATCTGGTAAGAGAGACCAAGAGGTACAGCAGATTTCAGCTGCTTTGCGCGTGGCAGAGAGCAGGTGCCTGGCCATGTACGTACCTTAGAACTCTTCAGGGGCACGACGGCTCCCATAAGGTAGGTACTGCCCTCATCTTGGAGACGAAGTTAACCCAGCTTGGCCGCTCGGGTTGCGGCTGTGAAATCAGGGCTGACCCTGGACTCCGCAGACCAGGAAGGTAGGAAGAAGCGCTCTGGATTCAGAGGCGACGGAGGCGCCTCCGCAGGTGCCCATGGTCTCTGGGTGTCGCGAGCGGAGGCCTGAGGCGCGGTCCCGTTAGGCCTGCGGGATGGAGCGGGCAGGTGCAGGCCCCGAGACGCGCGCGTGCGCGGGGGCGAGCTGGGTCTGTAATTTGCATCCAGGCGACAGCCAGGTGCAGCGGGCTGGGTGGCGGGCGCGGGTGCAGCGCCCCCTGGGCGGGCCGGTTGGCTGGCGGGCGGGGGCGCGCGCGGGGCGGCTCGGGGGCGCGCGCGGGGCGGCGGGGACGCGCGGGCGCTGAGGCCTGCGCGCCCGGCTGCGGGAGCCATGCGGCGGGCGAGGAGCAGCGCGGCCGCTAAGCCACGCGGGCAGAAGCGGCCCAGGGCCTCCGGTACCTCCGGGGCCCCCGCGGCCGCCCCCTCGGCCCCCAGCGCCAGCCGCGCCCGGCGCTCCGCGGGTCAGGCCGGGGGCGACAGCCGGGCGGCGGCGAGGCAGCCGTCGGCGAAGCGGCGGCCGAGGCAGTCGTCGCCGCGGGCCCAGGAGGCGGGCCCGGGGCAGCCGCCACCGGAGCTGCCGCCGCTGCCGCTGCCGCCGCCGCCGCCGCCGCCGACCCCCTCTACCCCGGCTGCCACTCTGCCTGACCTGGGCGACCAGCGGGAGCGCTGGGAGACGTTCCAGAAGCGACAGAGGCTCACCTTCGAGGGCGCCGCCAAGCTGCTGCTGGACACCTTGTGAGTGCGGCCGGGCACGGGAGCCGGCGCCACGCGGGCCCCCTCAGTGCGGGAGCGGCTGTCGCGCGGGCCGGGCCAGCTTTTCCAGTCTGCTTCTTTCCCGCACCGGGACCGACGCGTGGCCCAGCGTTAGCCCCGGGCGCGTCCCTCATTCGCACGGCCGCGTGCCTTGGTGCGGCCGTGCGGCCCTGGACCGGACAGGGCGCTGCGCCCCCGGAGCGTGTGGAGAGCCGCGCCGCGTCCTGGGACACAAAGGGTCTGTCCCGGGGACAGCCATCTCTCCTCTTGGAGCGCGGAAGGCGCGGGGGCCTTTCCCAGTGAAAGGAAGATAAACCCCACGACTTTGCGCCTACCTGACTCCCTTTTTTATATTTGCGCACGTGTTTTTCTGGAGAGTGGGCGAGAGGGGGAGAAAAGCTTGAATAGTTTTGAACCCACCGGGAGGCGAGATCCCGTTATTGTTCCCGGCGCTCCCTCGGAGGGAGCGGGAGTGCGGGGGAGGGGGCATTGATCCCGGGTAGAAGCGCGCGCAAAGAGATGCTCGGTATTCTGAGCAGCGGCGCGGTACCCAGGGGGAGGGGGAGGGGGAGGCCTTGGTTCTCCGCCGAGAGATGCTCCCGGTTGGCTCGCTTTCCTTCGTCCCCAGCTTTGCTCCTGCGGGAGAAGAACCTCCATCCAGGTCCTTAGATCGCCAGGGGAGGATTTCAGAGTGTCTGGGATGTTCGAAATGAGCTATTAACTCTGGCAAGGGCCGCCCTCTTTTCTCCAAATGTGATAGCATCTAGATCCCTGCCCTGTAGAACAGTTGTGCTACAGAAAAATATTTTAGTGCCCCAATAATCTATCTATGCGCCCATTTTTTTGTTAATTCCAAGGAGCGATCAAAACCACAGGAGAAAAAAACAAAAACAAAAAACAAGGATAACCCACACTTGCATAACAACCTGAGGGTAACTCCTCTTCTTGAACAAAAACGTTCCTTTGTCCTTAATCCGGAAGAAGTTCTCTTAGTTAGGATGAGTCTTCTCGGAGATAAAATACTTGGTTTCCTGTGTGCTTCACTTTCTGATTTATCTTGGGTTAGGGGCTGAACATTTTTTAATATTCATCATTAAATATGTTTGAGCCCCTGTGGTGAGCCACCAGTTGATAAATGTAGGTGGTATAAAGATTCTCAGAAATGTAAAACTCAAATTTGAAGTAAATTTTTACTTTAAAACAAACTTGATAAATGGTCAAGAAAAAGATTTTTACATGATAAAAGACAAGATTTTTTTTTAACCTATCAGATAGGTGTGAGTGCATACATTTATTTAAATAACGAACCAGAGCTCGCTCACTCAGCTTATATGCAAAAAAGAATGTATAACTCTGCACTGTTTTTGTTGTTATTATTGTATAGAAAGAAGTCTGGAGGATTATATAGCTAGTAGTTAACTGTGGATCCTTTTCCTTTTTAACATCATCAAATATTGTAATGTTCTAATTTTTTTTACAACGAGCATTATTTGTGTATGCAGAAAAGATTTTAAATACATCAAGGAAACCGATTCAACTTGGAAGGAAACGGGGGGGGGGGACATTCAGTCTTCATAATAAAAAAAATGCAAATTAAAACTGCTGCAAGCTATTTTTCTGGTAATCATTGCTTGAGCAGGTGCAGTGAAATGTTCTCTCATTATTGAGAAGCGTTCAGCCCTTTTGGAGGTCAGTTTGACATTTTTCAGACTTAATAATGTTCCACTAAGGGTCTGGCTTTATGTATGTTTTAAGAGGATTAAAATAGTGTGTAATGTGTATGTATAGCTCTGTAAAGAGCCCTGTTTATGCAAAATCCTGGAGGGGAATATAGCAAAATTCCAAGAGCCTTTCTCAGAAGGCTTTTCCAAACCACCAGACTCAGGGTGCCTTGTCTTACTTTTTCATAACAGCCTGTGCTGCCTTTATCACAGTCCCTTAAAGATTGCTTGGGTTATTTGTTTGATGACTGCATGAGGTTGATAAGACCAGAAACCAGGTCTGCTGTACCTTGTTTACTGCTCTCTCTCTCTCCGGTGCCTTGCTCCGGAAAAACTCTTAGTAGGTTTTTGACATGCAAACAACAATGTTTAAGTGGTAGGATTAGGTCCTTCACCCAACTTCCATGTACCATGTATCTGGAATGTTTTCTTTCTCACCACTTAACAGAATATGAGAAAGAAAAAAGAGAGGTCAGAGAAAAGGCTCTGAATCCTTTCTTTTATTTATTTCTATTATTTATTTAATTGCCAGTCCAGCCTCAAAAGCAGAAATACGTGGAAGGGGCCGTCGTGTAGAGAAGACTTTTGTCCTATCTTGCTTCCTTCTTCTACCAAGGAAGGAGAGAAGCAGCAGGAGCCGGTCACCGAGGTCCCTATCTTTCTGATTTTTTTTTTTGTTGATGTTCAGAAATCCTTATCTTTCTGATTTTTTTTTTTCTGGGGTTTAATTTAGTGAGTACCAGGGCCTGGTGAAGCATACGGGAGGTTGCCACTGTGGAGCTGTTCGCTTCGAAGTTTGGGCCTCGGCCGACTTGCACATCTTCGACTGCAAGTGAGTGTTTCTCTCCCCAAGTTGCTGGGAAGGACTTCTTAGTTAAAACAGGGTCATCTCAAGCAGTATCTGGGGAGTCAGGGTACCCATGAAACAGCATCAGGGAGCTGATCGTTGTTGGCGTCAGGTGACAGGGACATAAGGGTTCATTGTTCTTTTTTATTTTTCTCCTTTTGTATGTGCTAGTTGTTTTCAGTAATAAGATTTTTTAAAACATGGGGGGGGGCTAAAAATAACTTGGCCCGCTGTTTGTGTGTGTGGTGTGTGGGGTGGTGTGTGTGTGTGTGTGTGTGTGTGTGTGAGAAAGAGAGCATTTCTACAGGAGAGCCCCCCAGGGATACAGAGTAAGGTTCCCCAGCTTCTGCCACTCAGCGTCACCCCAGACCATACCGTCGGTGGGTTGATGGGGAGTGGTGGTCGCTGGACTTAGGTCAGTCTTGGTACTGAATGGGAAGCCTTGGGTGGGCACAGTCTTCCTAGGGGTCCAGAGTTGGGCGCAGGTGAAGGGGAAATGAGCGGAGGATGTGCATCCCGGGGAGCTTACCATGTTCCAGGCCCTCTGGCTCTGTTCTCCATGAGGCAGATGGTTCTGCCAGGATCTGTGGAGGGTTTCCTTTGAGCGCCTTCCTAGGCGTTGTGATAGAACAAGGACAGTGACTCCTGAACCAATAGTTAGCATATGACTCATGGTTCACCGGGATCCAGTCCTGTTGTTAGAGAACTCTGTATGAAATCAGGAATTTTTGTCAAGGCGGACTGAGAAGGGGGTTTAGATTTCATCCCAAAGGTGATAATTTGGAGGGCCCATGTGACTCGGAGCTAGGCTTTCTGTGATTACAGAGATGGGAAGCGGGAAACGGAACCTTCCTTGTGCATTTTGGTGTAGGTATCCCAGAGGCCTCAGACTGTAGCTATGCCTGATACTTGTTTTGTAAGCGTCTCTAGAATTTAACAGTTCCCTTCACTGTAATAAACTGGGGGGGTGGGGGGGGCCTTGGCAGGGATGTGATTGCTATGGGCCTGGTTTTCCCAGTGCCAAAAGGGGCTTCCCCTCGGAGTCGGCGGGGGCCGGACAGGCTGGGTGGGGCCCCATTGGAGCTTTTGGTGCTGTTCACAGCCTTGGAATTCCTCTGTCTTTTTGTAGCTGCAGCATTTGCAAGAAGAAACAGAATAGACACTTCATTGTCCCGGCTTCTCGCTTCAAGCTCCTGAAGGTTAGTGCTGAGAGCAGGCGTGAGGAGCCCCTGGCTTCTGGCAGGTGCCTGGGGGTGGGGGGTGCGGGCAGGTGGCAGGGAGCAGAGCAGGATCTCTTCCTTGATTTTCCTTGTCATCCCGGGTTTCATGCGTATTTCTGCAAGGTCATGTTATTTCCCCCCCTTTATATTTTGGATGCACATTTGATAGTACTGTGGAAACATTAAAAGACAATAAAAAAATAATATGATCACTCAAATCCTATCAACCAAAAGTAACCCGCTGATTCATTTGGGTATATATCCTTGTTCATTATTTTCTACCTGGTAAATGGAGCTAAATAATAATGATGATATTGTATATGCCATTATCGAAGTAGGATTTTGTCTTTCGTTCTGCTCTATGACCGACTTTTATTATTTCCCACTGAAGAATATATGACTTAAACAAAATTTTTTTAATGGTGAATTCAAAATTTTCTTGAGGTACAGCTGACGTGTAACATTATTAGTCTTAGGGGTACATCAGAATGATTCAATATTTGTATATATTGCAAAATGTTCAGCACAATTAAGTCTAGTTAACATTTGACACCAAATGTAATTAATTACAAAATCATTTTTTTTCTTGCAATGAGGACTTTTTTTTTTTTTTAAGATTTTATTTATTTATTTGACAGAGAGAGATCACAAGTAGGCAGAGAGGCAGGCAGAGAGAGAGAGGAGGAAGCAGGCTCCCCGCTGAGCAGAGAGCCCGACGCGGGGCTCGATCCCAGCACCCTGAGATCATGACCCCAGCCGAAGGCAGCGGCCTAACCCACTGAGCCACCCAGGCGCGCCCCCCCCCCCATTTTATTTTTAAAGATTTTATTTATTTGAGAGAAAGAACGAGCGAAAGAGAGCACACAAGTGGGGGCAGGGGCAGAGGGAGAGGGAGAAGCAGGCTCCCTGCTGAGTAAGGATTCTGATGTGGGACTGGCTCCCAGGACCCTGGGATCATGACCTGAGCCTAAGGCAGACACTTAATTGACTGAGCCACCCAGGCACCCCTCCATGCCATTTTATAACTGAAAGTTTATACCTTTTGATCTCCTTCACCCATTTTGCCCCCCTCCCCACCGGTCTGGCATTAAAATGGTGAATTTGATGGCATGTGAATTATATCCCAATTTAAAAAATCAAGTGCATGTCTAATACCAATAATGAATACTAGGAAACTGAGATTAAAACCGAGGTGCCATTTCTTTCTTTCTTTTTTTTTTTTTTAAAGATTTTATTTATTTATTTGATAGAGAGACAGCAAGAGAAGAAACACAAGCAGGGGGAGTGGGAAAGGGAGAAGCAGGCTTCCTGCCAAGCAGGGACCCAGATGTGGGACTCGATCCCAGGACTCTGGGATAATGACCTGAGCTGAAGGCAGATGGTTAATGACAGCCACCCAGGCATCCTACCATCGTACCATTTCAAGTAATGCAAAGAAAATTAAATAGTTAGGTGTTCAGCTAACGAAACATGTCCTTGATCTCTGTACTGAATATTACAGGAAGCCGAGAAGGTTCCTGAAGAAGAACTTAATGAGTGGGTAGATACCGTGTGTCTGTAGACTGCGAATCCAATGCAGTATTGATGTTTGTTCTCCCCAAACTGTTTATGGGTTTAATACAATTTCTACCAAAATCCCAGGAAGGCTTTTGCAGACATATACAAGATTACTATACATTTTTTTAAAAGACTTATTTATTTATTTATTTATTTGAGAGAAAGAGAGAGAGCATGAGCAGGGAATGGGGGCAGAGAGGGAGAGAATCTCAAGCAGGTTCCCCGCTGAGTGTGCAGCCTGAGGTGGGGCTCAATCCCACGACCCTGAGATCATGACCTGAGCTGAAACCAAGAGCCAGTTGCTTAACCGACTGAGCCATCCAGGTGCCCCAAGATTACTGTAAAATTCACTTGGAAATACACAGGCCCCAAAATAGCTAAATTAATGTCCACAGAGAACGGTGAAGTGAGAGAAACTAACTGCACTCGGTATGGAAGCTTCTTCCGTGGACATGGTCATCAAGGGAGTGGTCAGAAAGAGATGTGGATCCGTAGAAGAGAATCGAGGTGCAGTGGTAGACTCACTGCAGTTAGCTCAAATTATGTTTCAAACCTCCTGTTTCCATGTTGATTTTCTGTCTGGGTGATCTACCTATCGATGGAAGTAAGGGTTAAAGCCCCCTGGTATTACTGTATTATTGTCTGTTTCTTTAATTTTCTTAATGGTTTCCTGATGAATCTAGGTACCCCTATGTTGGGTACATTATTTACAACTGTTACATCCTCTTTTTTTTTTTTTTTTAAGGTTTTATGTATTTATTTGACACAGAGAGAGCACAAGTAACCAGAGCAGCAGGCAGAGAGAGAGAGGGAAGCAGGCTCCCTGCTGAGTGGAGAGCCCGATGTGGGGCTCGATCCCTGGACCCTGAGATCAATGACCTGAGCTGAAGGCAGACGCTTAACCCACTGAGCCACCCAGGCACCCCCGTTACATCCTCTTGTCGGATTGTTCCCTTTGTCATCACATAGCGTCCTTCGTCTCTCCTTAATGGTATTTGTTTTCAGGTCTGTTTGGTCTGAGGTCAGCATTGCTCTCCCTGCTTTCCTTTTGCCTCCATTTGCACGGTCAGTGTTTTTCCATCCCTTTACTTTCCATCTGCATCTGTCTTTAGGTCTGAAGTGAGTCTCGTAGGCAGCATACTGATGGGTCTTGCTGATTTAAAAAATTGTAACTTTATTATTCCAAGGAGTTTTCTTATGCTTGGTACAGATTTTGAAAGGTACAAAAGCAAATCTTCCCTCCATTCTCCCTCAGTCCCCAGATCTCTTCCTCCCCGCCCCACCCCGCAATCATTTCCTAATTTATTTATGCTCTTATTCCTGTACTTGCAGCATTTTTTTAAAAAAAGCATATTTCCTTATGTGAGTGTCCAGGAACAGTTTGCTATGTTTGAACTTCTAGGTCGGGTGCCATTTTTTCCCCAATTATAAACAACACTGTGGTGAACCTCCCTATGCGTAAATCTCTGATAATTTAGAATTTATTTCGTTCGGGTCGCTGGTCAAAGAATACAAGCTTTTGGGGCGCCTGGGTGGCTCAGTCGGTGAAGCATCTTCCTTTGGCTTGAATTGTGATCCTGCGGTCCTGGGATCCAGCCTCACATCTAGCTCCCTATTCGGCAGGGAGCCTGCTTCTCCCTCTGCTGCTCCCCCTGCTTATACTCTCGCTGTCTCTGACAAATGAATAAAATCCAAAAAAGAAAAAGAAAAGGCTTTTGGTACACTGTCGCTAATATGGGGCTAATATGGGGCTTTCACTCTATCCTGGCTTCCCCTTGCCCCGACTGTGGTGCGACACGCTCTGCTGTGCCCTTGCTGTAATGGTGTGTTTCATAGAGGAGACATCTGTCTCCTCTATGAAATCGCTGGGGTCTCGGAGTGCCATCTTCTGTCGCATCTGACCAGCCCCTGGCCTCGCAGGCTTGGCATTGAATAAATCAGCCCCTAATTGAGTGAAGGAATGTGTGAGTCCTGGTCTCTCCTAGTGAGTGAGATTTAATCCTAGACACTTGGGGCCACCTTGTCTCCTTTTCTTTGTTTGCCCATTGATCCTTTGTGTGGGTGCCTGGCGGACGAGGGGGACCCTTGGGCCGCACAGTGGTCCCCATATTCCCCATAAAGCCAGAGAATGCCGGTGTGTTCTCAGAAGCGTGCTAGAGGCTGTGGCCCAGTTCAGCTTCGCCCCAAGCGCCGGGGACCGATAGTTCCTGAAGGTGCCACCACGTAACAGCCTTAAGCTCTTGGGTCTCAGAATTGGTACTTTTTTCCCATTTTTCCCTCCTTGGGCCTGCTCATCAGTGCATTTTCCTGGTGCTCTACGGCACCGCCCGTGGCCCCAACCTGTTGAAGGGGTGTTTTTATGTGTTTTTGTTTTTTTAGCTTTTTTAAAAAAAATTTTTGTTTATTTATTAGAGGGAAAGCAGAGTGAAAAAGAGAGCATAGGGGGAAGGGCAGGGGGAGAGGGAGAAGCAGGGTCCCTCTGATGCCCCGCTGAGCAGGGATCCCAATGCGGGACTCGATCCCACAACTCAGGGATATGACCCGAGCTGGAGGCTTAACTGACTGAGCCACCCAGGAGCCCCAATACAGCTTTTTATTCTTTTATTCTCGAAGCCCGTGGAGGGTTTTGAGCAGGGTGGTGACAAGGCCTGCTTCAGCGTTTTATTTTTTATTTTTTAAGATTTTATTTATTTATTTGACAGACAGATCACAAGTAGGCAGAGAGGCAGGCAGAGAGAGAGGAAGGGAAGCAGGCTCCCTGCTGAGCAGAGAGCCCAATTTGGGCTTGATCCCAGGACCCTGAGATCATGACCTGAGCAGAAGGTAGAGGCTTTGGGGCGCCTGGGTGGCTCAGTGGGTTGAGCCGCTGCCTTCGGCTCAGGTCGTGATCTCAGGGTCCTGGGATCGAGTCCCGCGTCGGGCTCTCTGCTCAGCGGGGAGCCTGCTTCCTCCTCTCTCTCTCTGCCTGCCTCTCTGTCTACTTGTGATTTCTCTCTGTCAAATAAATAAATAAAATCTTAAAAAAAAAAGAAGGTAGAGGCTTTAACCCACTGAGCAACCCAGGTGACCCTGCTTTAGTGTTTTAAAAGCTGGCTTGGCTGCAGTGTGGGGAGGTAGCCACAGAGACAGGTAGGTGGTTAGGAGGTTGCTGGGGTGGCCAGGCAACAGGCGATGGGAACATGGGCTTGGGTGGTGGACATGGAGGTGGAAAGAAAGTAGATACTTGAGATTTATGTTAGAGAAGTGGCTCTAGACCTTCAGTGAGTGCATGATTATGTGGACGGCGTGTTAGGGGCCCTGATCCGGATTCTTTAGGTCTGGGAGGGGGACCTCGAGAAACAGAAAAGATTTCATTTATTTATTTATTTTTAGAGAGAGCAAGTTGGGTGGGGGAGGAGAGCGAGAAAGAATGTCAAGCAGACTCCGCACTGAGCGTGGAGCCTGCTTGATGGGGCTTGATCTCACATGGGGCTTGATCTCACAACCCTGAGTCATGACCTGAGCCGAAACCAAGAGTTGGGCGCTCAACGGACTGAGCCACCAGGTGCCCCGAACTGTCTCAATCTTTTTAAAGGTTTCAAAAGTTTCCGAGTATCCCAGTTTCGTGAGTGCCCATCATTGCTTTGACCAGTCTTCTATTGACAGCTGTTTCCAGTTTTTCCCAGTCTTTAGGATTGTTCTAAACAGTGCTGGAATGTCTGTATACATGTCACTGGACACGTATGAGGTTTGATTGTAGGATTAACTCCTAGAAGTGGAATTGCTGTGTTAAAGGATGTGTACATTTTCAAATGTTGGTAGATGTTGCCGAATTCTACCAGTTTATATTCCTACGGTATTGGAGAGTGTACTGTTTGTCCAACTGTTTTTTATTTGTGTCTTCCTGACAGTGAAAAAAAAAAGAAACCTCATTGCCGTTTCTGAGTGTGCCTATCATTTCGTAGGTGAAAGAGTGATTTGTTTTCCTTCTGCTCTGTCATTTTGCCCAGTTTCCCATTTATCTTCTCCATTAAGGAAATGAGCCTTGTGACCATGATGTCTGGCAAATATTCTTTTTTTTTTTTTTAAGATTTTATTTATTTATTTGACAGAGAGAGCAGGAGAGGGAACAGAAGCAGGGGAAGTGGGAGAGGGAGAAGCAGGTCTCCCGCTGAGCAGGGAGCCTGACGCAGGGCCCGATCCCAGGATCCTGGGATCATGACCTGAGCCACCCAGGCGCCCCTCTGGTGAATACTCTTTTCCTTGTTTGTCCTTTATACGTGGATTCAAGTATAGTCAATAGTTGTTTTCAGATCCTGGGCAGAGCTGTTGGGGGACATGAAGAGCCCATCGCTAGGGTCACCTATCTCCCCTTTGTGGCCTAGGAGGCAGGCATTTTCAGTTTTCACTCCCTGGCGTGGACAGGTTGCGCTGCCTTGCTGAGGAGCTGGGACAGCTGGAAGCTAAGTCGTCCTATGTGCACTTGACTAAGAGAAACCACGAGCCTCTGTGCTCCAGCCTGAGGTGGCTCTGGGCAGCGTGGGCGGGTCCCTGTCCTTGCGATGCCTCTGTCTCTGTGGGAGACCGGACATGTCCTCATAACCCGGAGAGCCCTACAGAAGGGCGTCCCCTCCCCATGGAGCCTTTTAAAAGAGTGGATTTTTTTATGACAAAAAAAAAAAAGAAAAGAGAAAGAATCTCTTCGCAAAAGGGAACATCTCTTTCGCCCGTTCCTCTGCAGGGAGCCGAGAGCATAACCACGTACACGTTCAACACGCACAAAGCTCAGCACACCTTCTGTAAGAGGTGCGGCGTCCAGAGTTTCTACACTCCGCGCTCCAACCCTGGAGGCTTTGGTGAGTGAAGGAAGCCGGCTGCCCATGCCGTGGGGGACACGGGGACACCTGCGGCCGCCCTGGGTTCATTGGCCAATTGCTAGGCTGGGCGCTGGCCTATCCGGCTTGCCTCTTGCTAGGCCGGGCTGTGGACTGGGGGTCTCAGAAGCACATGGCTCTTCAGCAACGCTCTTTTCCAGGGATGGGTTAGAAGATCGGCTCTGGTCACCCATCCAGATCCTGCCTTCATTTGCTGGTCGCTGGGTGCTGACTGTGGAGGGGTAGACCCAGAGGACAGGGGAGGGGCCCGGTTGAAGGGGAGGGACGGGGTGGTAGGGGAGAGGATTTTCAGAGAGTGAGGAGGTTGGTTCAGAGAGTGAGGAGTACTGATAATGGTGTTAAAAATGATTGCATTAAAAAAAATTTTTTTTTTCAGTTTGTTTAAAATGTAAACAGTGAGAATCCCCAAGCCCCTCCTCGTCAGGTCCGACTTGGATCTGAGTCCAGTAAACAGCCCTCAGATGGTTGTTCAGAATGACACCAGTTGCGGTGTGAAAAGTGACAGTCAAGAAATTTTGCTTTCTTTCTTTTTTTTTTTTTTTTTTTTAAAGATTTTATTTATTTATTGTCAGAGAGAGAGCACAAGCGAGTGTAAGTAGGGGGAGCCGCAGGCAGCGGGAGAAGCAGATTCCCCGCTGAATAGGGAGCCTGATGCAGGTCTCGATCCCAGGACCCCGGGATCAAGACCTGAGCTGAAGGCAGATGTGTAACCAACTGAACCACCCAGGTGTTCCCCCCCAAATTTTTTTAAAGCAATCTCTATGACCAATGTGGGACTTGAACTCACGACCCTGGGATCAAGAGTTGTGTGCTCCGTGGACTGAGCCAGCCAAGCGCCCCCATCCCACCCCATTTCTTTAGCAGCTCCTCTGGGTTCCTCATCCGCCACGTGGGGAGGCCTTCCTGCCTGTCTTAAGACTCAAGAAAGGTTTTTGGAAAGTAGAAAATCCTATAAAGCCGGGCAAGTGTTTAATACTTAGAAAGTTTTACCGAAACCCTGGACGGGGCCGGTGAATTCTTCACACTGCCAGTCTGAGGTTGCTGTAGGCTTGGATTTTGGTACTGTGGGCTCTCAGCGTGGTACCGAGTGCTCTCCAGCCCTGGCATCCCCGGCTTGGGGAGTCTGACCCCCGCGGGCCAGGAAGGAAAGGGAGCCGGGAGGCTGCCGTTGCAGGGTCCTAAGCTTTAACAGTGATTGCAGCTGGTGCTCGAAGGTGTGGGTTTGTCTGCGAGCCGCTCTCATTCACACCCGGGACCTTTCTCTGTGTCCCCTCCGCCAGGAATCGCTCCCCATTGCCTGGATGAGGGCACCGTGCGGAGTGTGGTCATCGAGGAGTTCAACGGGACCGATTGGGAAAAGGCCATGAAGGAGCACAAGACCATCAAGAACATGTCTAAGGAGTGAGCTCCTGCTTCTCCCGTCCCGAAAAGGAGGAACCGTGGGAGCCAGCCGCCGTGCGCCGGTGGTGCCCGTGAGTGTGGCTGACCCAGGCCACTGGTCCCGACGGTCCGCGGCCACCCTGATCTCCGCAGTTTGCTCAGCCACCAGCTTCTTTAGGCAGCTCTTCGTCCTTCCAGCCCAAATTTTGACGTAGGCTAGTCATCCTTTATCTTCTCAACTTTTGTGTGATCTTTTAGAAAAATAAATATTTTTAACATGAAAGCAGTCACTGTGGTTTGTCATTTTCTCTGCTGCTTTGATTTTCGTCCTGAGGCCAGGCAATTTCGTCTCAGATGTTTATCCACCACTGTTACAATGTATGTGACCAGGGTTACCTGTGTGGCTCAGTGGGTTAAAGCCTCTGCCTTCGGCTCAGGTCATGATCCCAGGGTCTTGGGATCGAGCCCCTGATCAGGAACCTCTGCTCAGCAGAGAGCCTGCTTCCTCCTCTCTCTGCCTGTCTCTGCCTCCTTGTGTTCTCTGTCTGTCAAATAAATAAATTTTTTTTAAAAGTCCTTAAAAAAAATGTGTGCGACCAAACTGGTGGGGAGAGATGAGAAGACGAATAGTTACGAAACACCTGTAAGGTTGTGCATGGTCGAAAGCCACGTGAGTTGTAAAGATGAGAGCTCTAGGAGTTCAGCGGAGAGAGAGGGCTGGATAAAGAAGAGCAGGGGACCTGCTAACTGGAGTTTTTTTTTTCTTCTTCTTTATGATTTTATTTATTTATTTGACGGATACAGCGAGAGAGGAAACACAAGGAGAGGGAGTGGGAGAGGGAGAAGCAGACTCCCTGCTCAGCAGGGAGCCTGATGTGGGGCTCGATCCCAGGACCCTGAGATCATGACCTGAGCCGAAGGCAGATACTTAATGACTGAGGCCCCCAGGTGCCCCATTTCTTTTTGCTTTTTTTTTTTTTTTAAGGTAAATCGGCTTCTGATTTTTCTTTTTTTTTTTAATTGGGGTCAAATACCCATAACATGAAATTGACCATCTTAACTGTCTTTTTTTTTTTTTTTTTAAAGATTTTTTACTTATTTATTTGACGGATTGAATGAACACAAACTGGGGGAGGGCCGAAGGGAGAAGACTCCCTGCTGAGCAGGGAGCCCGATGGGGGTCTCGATCCCGGGACCTGAGCTGAAGGCAGACACCCAATGGACCGAGCTGCCCAGGCACCCCCCACCGTAACCACCTGTAACTGTCCAGTTGAACGGTGTTGACTTCATTCGCACTCGTGCAGCCAACTTCCAGAACTCTCTGTCTTCCAGAACTAAATCTCTACACCCATTAAACAACAACCTGGATTCTCTATTTTCACATGAAGCAAGATTTGGGAAGGTCGAATGGAAAAGTAACTGTGTGAACAGAGGTCAGGGCCCAGAGTAAAGCCACACTGGACAGCAGCCTTCCGATGGGAGGAAGCAGTAGAAGAGATCAGAAAAATATGCTGGAAGCTGGACTGTGGACAGTCTTGGATATTAAGCTCAGGAATTTGAACTTTACAGGTTTTGGGGAGGCTCCAAATAGCTTTGAACAGGATGAGGAACACCTGGCCCATTTTGAATGGTTCCCCTGTGCCACCCCCCCAAAACCTTGCTCCCCATTGCTGTTTATTATAATTAAGTCAACTTTCCCAGAGCATTCCTTTCGCTCCCAAACACTGAGTGTGTATATAGTAGCACGTGCTTAAAAAACACTCGCTCTTTGTTTAGGGACACTGATGAATCATGCATCGACTTTGCAAAGTAGACTAGCCAAAGAGACGGAACAGGGAGAGGAAAGAACAGAGGGACTGCGGTTCTGTGTGGTCACCACGTCTTCCAAGTCGGCCGATGACACTTTAAGGCTATGATGAGCTGGCTGGAAATTATACCAGGAAAACACGAGTACCTGATCTACGTTTCCTATTGCAAGATTGCATGAAAACACATACTTCTGTGGACCTTTCAGAAACCTCAGTGACGTCATCCTGGGCCTTTTCTGCAGCCTGCCTTTTTAATGACATCTTGATCTTTTCCTGTCAATACACATGTCCTCATTATGGACGGTTACTCAGAATTGCATGATATGGATATAGTATTTTCTTTTTTTTTTTTTAAGATTTTATTTATTTATTTGACAGTAGGCAGAGAGGCAAGCAGAGAGAGGGGGGGAAGCAGGCTCCCCACCACGCAGAAAGCCCGATGCGGGGCTCGATTCCAGGACCCCGGGATCATGACCCGAGCCCGAGGCTGAGGCTTTAACCCACGGGGCCACCCATGTGCCCCTGGATATATTTTATTGAACTGGTTGTTTTGTTCATGGGTTTTTTTTTCATGGAAAATTGAGTTTCCAGTTTCTCCTTTCTAGTGAATATTGACGGCAAACATCCTCTCCTATGCCTGCCTCTTTTTATACTTGGATCTTTGGGGATCATTGTTGTATGTCTTCTGCACTCACTAGAGGAAGGAAATGGTTCTAAACATTCCCGAGAATTTCCCCAAGTCAGCCTCCACTGGCTGAGTTAGTGGATATGCAAGTGATGGGAAATCTTTCAGATTCTTCTTTTCTTTCCTGAAATCAATCTTCCCTTTATTTATTTATTTATTTTTAAATTGTATTTATTTATTTGACAGAGAGATCACAAGTAGGCAGAGAGGCAGGCGAAGAGAGAGGAGGGACTGAGCAGAGAGCCGGATGCGGGGCCCAATCCCAGGACCCCGGGATCATGACCTGAGCCAAAGGCAGAGGCTTAACCCACTGAGTCACCCAGGCGCCCTCAACCTTCCCTTTAAAAGTGGGAGGCCCAAGGGCCAGTGCTTGCTTTTGTGACCGATGAGAAGCTCCAGGCTGGTGCCTCCATCCCCCCTCCCAAGGGAGTTAGGGCAGCCTTGGCTATGGGCCTCTGTGGTTGCTCCGGTTCCAGGCGGACCTATGGGTTCCGAGGGAGCACGCTTTGGCTATTGCCTGGCGTTTCCTTCCAGCAGCAATGCTGTGGCCATCTGACCTGGGTCTGGGGGGAAGTCACACTTGAGCATTCCGAACTCACGGGCTCTGATGAACGAGAATTCTTTCCTGTACAACCTAGCCTATTCCAGACTGCTCAGACCTCTCCTCAGTGCACTTACTTACACCACATGTTAGGGGAGCCTGGTTGACTCAGGCCCCAGAGCATACGACTCTTGATCTCAGGGTCCTTGGTAGGACCCCATCTTGGGTGTGGGCCCTTCTTAGATAAATAAATAAATAAATGACTCCCTTAAAAAAAATCACTATTTAAAGTAAAAATAAAAGAGGAGCACCTATTCACCAGAGGCTTCAGCTCAGGTCATGATCTCAGGGTCTTGAGATCGAGCCCCACATCGGGCTCTCTGCTCAGCCGGGAGCCTGCTTCCCCCTCTCTCTCTGCCTGCCACCGTGCCTTCTTGTGATCTCTGTCTCTGTTCAATAAATTTTAAAAAAACTTAAAAAAAATTAGACCACATGTTAATCAGCTTTTAATTACTGCCGACTCCACTTTCCATGTGGGTTTTCTTTATAGTGTTAGAAAAGGGACGGGAGCCCCACTGACGGGTAAGAACCGCACAGTGGGGACAAGTAGGACTCCACCTTGACCAAGACCAAGACCAAGACCAGGACCCCTGAGAACTAGAGCTATATTTTTGTTCCCCAACCTCTTGTGGTCCCAAGAACATAAACGTTTTGTAACCCCAGGGGCTATTCCATCCCGCTCTGTGTGTCTCTCCATAAAGGCTGACATAAGGGTCACTTTTCACAGAATTCGTCAGCTTTACACATTCTTTTATGCACCAGCTAACCTCGATGCTTTTTACCACTCGCAGATGAGATGGGTGGTCTCCAGGGTCAGGGATGTATCCCTCCAGGAAACCCTCCCCTGATCTCTGTGAAGAAAATGTTGGAATTTTAATTTATCCTTTTAAAATTTCTTTTCTGTGTATGCTTTGAAATGTGTGTAGTAGTAGCACTTAAAACATATATGTTGGGGTTTTTTGGGGGGGTGTCTTTTATTCCTTTTTTAATTTTTTTTTAATTTTTTTTTTAAAGATTTTATTTATTTATTTGTCAGAGAGAGAGAGAGAGCGAGTGAGAGCAAGCACAGGCAGACAGAGAGGAAGGCAGAGGCAGAGGGAGAAGGCAGAGGCTTTAACCCACTGAGCCACTCAGGCGCCCCTAGAATCTTTATATAAATAAATAAATAAATGTTTTGAGGGGCGCCTGGGTGGCTCAGTAGGTTAAGCCTCTGCCTTCAGCTCAGGTCATGATCCCAGGATTCTGGGATCAAGCCCCACATCAGCCTCCCTGCTTGGCAGGAAGCCTGCTTTCCCTCTCCCACTCCCCCTGCTTGTGTTCCCTCTCTCACTGTGTCTCTCTCTGTCACATAAATAAATAAAATCTTTAAAAATAAATAAATAAATGAAATAAAATACAAACAAGATTCGTAGTCTGTCGTGTTTACTTCGCATTTACAAAGCTAGCACATCAGACGAGTATCACCAGTTTCCGAGAGTGATGCCAAGTGTATCGTAGAGGGAACTAGAACATTTTAATGTACTCTTACGTTCACACTATTTCTTGAACTGAGATACAATTCACATACCATAATTCACCCTTTTCAGTCCAAGAGGTCTGGGTTTTAGTCTATTCACAAGCTTGTCCAACCTTCAGCACATTTTCATCTCCCTGTGTTCATTGGCAGGCACTCCTTTCCTCAATCCCAAGCCCTGGAAACCACTGATCTCTTTCTGTCTCTACAGATTTGCCTATTCTGGACATTTCATATAAACAGAATCTACCATATGTGGCCTTTGTGTCTGGTGTTCATTCAGCATCACGTTTCCAAAGTTCATCCTCATTGTAGCATGTGTTGGGACTTCATTTCTTTTTATGGCGGAGTAATAAACAAAATGCCATATTTTGTTTATTTTTCATCAGTGGATGGACATTTGGGTTTTATGAATGAGGCTGCTCTGAACACTCGTTTACAAGTCTCTGTATGAACATATGTTTTCAGTTCTCTTGGGTATAGACTTAGAAGTGCAATTGCTAGGTCCTATAGGAAATCTTGAAGTTACTAAGGAACTGTGAAATTGTCTTCCACAGTAGCTACACCATTTTACATTCCCACCAGAAATACATGAGGGCTCTCATCACTCCATATGCTCACCGAGTCTTGTTATTCAGTGTTTGTTAGTCTGTTTGTTTTAATCATAGCCATCCTAGTGGGTGCCAAGTAGTATCTTATAGTGTGTGTGTGTGTGTGTGTGTGTGTGTGTGTGTGTGTGTAATATTTTATTTATTTATTTATTTGACATATAGAGAGGCAGTGAGAGAGGGAACACAAGCAGGGGGAATGGGAGAGAGGGAAGCAGGCTTCCCGCGGAACAGAGAGCCCAATGTGGGGGCTCGATCCCGGGACCCTGGGACCATGACCTGAGCTGAAGGCAGACGCCTAACGACTGAGCCACCCAGGCACCCCTCTCATTGTGTTGTTATTTGTATTTCGTTCAAGACTAGTGATTGTTGGCCATTCGTATATCTTCTGGAAGAATTGTATATCCATGTCTTTTGCCTATTTTTTCAATAGGTTGTCTTTTTGTTGAATTGTAAGGGTTCTTTATATATTTTGGATACTAGATCCTAATCAAATAAACGATTTGCAAATACTTTCTCCCATTTCATTTTTTTTTTTAAGATTTTATTTATTTGACAGAGAGAGAGAGAGAACAAGCGGAGGGAGTGGCAGGCTGATGGAGAGGGAGAAGCAGGCTCCCAACTGAGCAAGGAGCCCAATGCAGGGCTCAATCCCAGAACCCCTGGATGATGACCCGAGTGGAAGACTGACGCTTAACTGACTACGCCACCCAGGCACCTTCCATTTCATTTTCTTGATGGTGTCCTTTGAAGCACAAGTTTTCTATTTTTTCTTCTGCTTGTACGTTTGCTGTCATATTTAAGAAACTGTGGTCAGGGTGTCTGGGTAGCTCACTACCAGGGTGTCTGGTAGTGTCCGCCTCTTGGTTTCTGCTGGGGTGCTGATCTTGTGGTTGTGATATCCGGCCCCGCGTGGGGCTCTGCACTCAGCCTGGAATCTGCTTCAGATTCTCTTTCCCTCTCCCTGCTGCTCACTCTCTCTCTCTCAAATAAATAAACAAAATCTTAAGAAAAAAATAAAAGAGGGGTGCCTGGGTGGCTCAGTGGGTTAAGAAATAAAATCTTTAAAAACAAAACAAAAATGAAAAACAACTTAGGTGATGATGATGATAATGATAGCCTCATTCCCCCGAAGTCCACTTAGTTTCAGACTGCTGGGTCTTGGTACATAGTCTTTATTTAAGTTGTATTCTTTTCTCCTGTTTTTTTTAAAAGCTGTTACAGAAACAGTGACTGAATTTTATTAATCTCACAGCACCTATAAATAAAAGAATATGGCTTTTCTTCTTAATTTGTTGCTGCAATGAATTATGTTGATGCATTTCCCCAAGTGAGACCATTGTGACATTTTAGAATAATATCCTGCTCCGTCATGGAACAATATTCCTTTTGATGTCCTGCTGGATTCAATTGGCCAGTATTTTCTTTTACATTTTTGCGTCTGTAAAGGCATACCCCAGAGATACTGGTGGTTGGTTTCCAGACGGCCACAATAAAGTGAATACTACAATAAAATGAGTCAAATGAATTTTTTGGTTTCCTAGTGTGTATAAAATTATGTTTATACTATATTATGTATACTAACATTATGTCTGAAAAGAAGCACACACCTTAATTAAAAATATTTTATTGCAGGAGCTTGGGTGGCTCAGTTGGATGGTGTCTGCCTTCGGTTCAGGTCATGATCGGGGAGTCACAGGATCGAGTCCCGCCCCGGGCTCCCTGCTCAGCGGGGTGTCTGCTTCTCCCTCTGTCCCTCCCCCCTCTCATATGTTTTGTCTGAAATAAATAAATAAAATCTTTCAAAAAACTCTTTATTGCTAAAAAGTGCTAACCATCATCTGAGCTTTCAGTGAGTTGTCATCTTTTTGTTGGTGGAGGGTCTTAACTTGATGTTGATGGCTGCCCACTGATCAGGCTGGTGGCTTTGGAGGTTGGGGTGGCCGTGGCAATTTCTTTTATTTATTTATTTATTTATTTATTTATTTATTTATTTGACAGGCAGAGATCACAAGGTGGCAGAGAGGCAGGCAGAGAGAGAGAGAGAGAGAGAGAGAGGGAAGCAGGCTCCCCGCTGAGCAGAGAACCCGACGCGGGACTCGATTCCAGGACCCCGAGATCACGACCTGAGCCGAAGGCAGCAGCTTAACCCACTGAGCCACCCAGGCGCCCGTAATTTCTTAAAATAACAGTGAAATTTGCCGCATCAGTTGCCTGACTCTACCTTTCACGAGCAATTTCTCTGTAGCATTCGATGCTGCTGGATAGCATTTTACCCACAGTAGAATTTCTTTCAAAGTCAGAATCGGTCCTCTCAAACTCTGCTGCCACTTTATTAACTCATCTTATGAAATATTCTCTTCTCTCTCTCTCTCTTTTATTTAGAGGGGGCGAGGGACAGAGGGAGAGAGAACCTTAAGAGGGCTCCACGCCCTGACGCGGGGTTCGACTCCATGACCCTGAGATTACAGCATGAGACGAAATCAAGAGTAGGAGGCTTAGCTGACAGAGCCACCCGGGCGCCCCACTTTATAGAATTTTCTAAATGCTTTACTGTCATTTTAACCATCTTCAAAGCATCTTCACCAGGAGTAGATCCCATCAAGAAACCAGAATCTTGGGACGCCTGGGTGGCTCAGTTGGTTAAGCAGCTGCCTTCAGCTCAGGTCATGATCCCAGCGTCCTGGGATCGAGTCCCACATCGGGCTCCTTGCTCAGCAGGGAGCCTGCTTCTCCCTCTGCCTCTGCCTGCCATTCTGTCTGCCTGTGCTCGCTCTCTCCCCCTCTCTCTCTCTGACAAATAAATAAAATCTT
Organism: Mustela erminea; assembly: GCF_009829155.1. NCBI lineage: Eukaryota > Metazoa > Chordata > Mammalia > Carnivora > Mustelidae > Mustela > Mustela erminea. Next base: position 9,311,683 of record NC_045631.1, read on the forward strand.
AAAAAAAGAAAAGAAAAGAAAAGAAACCACGATTTTGGCTCATCCATAAGAAGCAGCCCCTGGGGGCTCCAGGGTGGCTCAGTGGGTTAAAGCCTCTGCCTTCAGCTCAGGTCATGGTCTCAGGGTCCTGGGATCAAGCCCCGCTTCGGGCTCTCTGCTCGGCAGGCAGCCTGCTTCTGCCTCTCTCTCTGCCTGCCTCTCTGCCTACTTGTGATCTGTCAAATAAATAAATAAAATCTTTAAAAAAAAAAAAAAAGCAGCAGCCCCTGATGCGTTAAAGTTTTCTGAGCTTGCAGCCACTCAGCCTATCTTCAGGCTCCGCTTCTCTCGCTGTTGCCACCACATCTGCAGTGACTGCCCCCACTGAAGTCTCGAACCCCTCAGAGTCATCCGTAGGGTTGGAAACCACTTCTTCCAAACTCTGTTTCATGTTGCTATTTTGCCCTCTTCCCATGAGTCACAAATATTCCTAATGGCATCTGGAATGATGAATCCTTTCCAGAAGGTCTTCAATTTACTTTGCACAGATCCATCAGAGGAATCACTGTCTGTGGCAGCTAGGGCCTTCTGGAGTCTTTTTTTTTTTTTAAAGATATTTATTTGGGGCGCCTGGGTGGCTCAGTGGGTTGGGCCGCTGCCTTCGGCTCAGGTTATGATGTCAGGGTCCCGGGATTGAGCCCCACATCAGGCTCTCTGCTCAGCAGGGAGCCTGCTTCCCTTCCTCTCTCTCTGCCTGCCTTTCTGCCTACTTGTGATCTCTGTCTGTCAAATAAATAAATAAAAATTCTTAAAAAAAAAGTCTTGGGGCGCCTGGGTGGCTCAGTGGGTTAAGCCTCTACCTTCGGCTCAAGTCATGATCCCAGGGACCTGGGATCGAGTCCCGCATAGGGCTCTCTGCTCAGCAGGGAGCCTGATTCTCCTCATCTCTCTCTCTGTCTGTCTCTCTGCCTATTTGTGATCTCTCTCTCTGTCAAATAAATAAATAAAATCTTTAAAAAAAAAAAAAGTCTTTAAAAAAAAATAAAGATATTTATTTGACAGAGATCACAAGTAGGCAGAGAGTGGGGGCGGGGAGGCGACCAGGCTCCCCGCGGAGCAGAGAGCCCGATGTGGGACTGGATCCCAGGACCCTGAGATCATGACCTGAGCCGAAGGCAGCGGTTTAACCCACTGAGCCACCCAGGCACCCCTGAAGTCTATTTCTTAAATAAAAAGACTTGAAAGTTTGAAATGAGCCCTTGCTGCACAGGCCGCAGAGCGGGTGCTGTGTTAGCAGACCTGAACACAGCGGAAGTCTCACCATCCGTTGCCATCGGAGCTCTTGGGTGACCCTGCGCCTTGTCAAGCAGCAGTAATATATTTTTTTAAGATTTTATTTATTTATTTGAGAGCGAGAGAAAGAGAGAGAGAGCATGAGAGGGGAGAAGGTCAGAGGGAGAAGCAGACTCCCTGCTGAACAGAGAGCCCGATGTGGGGCTTGATCCTGGGACTCCAAGATCATGACCTGAGCTGAAGGCAGTTGCTTAACCCACTGAGCCACCCAGGCACCCAAGAAGCAGTAATATTTTGAAAGGAATCTTTTTTCTGAGCAGCAGATCTCAACAGTGGACATAAAAAATCCAATAAATCGTGTTGTAAACAGACATGCTGTCATCCAGGCTTTGTTCCCTTTCTAGAATGCAGACAGAGTAGATTCTGCATAACTCTTAAGGGTCGCGGGGTGCTCGGAATGGCCCGCAGCGTCGGCTTCACTTGAAGTCACCAGCTCGTCAGCCTCGGGCAGGAGAGTCGCCCTCACCTCAGACACTCTGAAGCCAGGTGCTGGCTGCTCTCCAGCCGTGACAGTCCTGGGTGGCGTCTCCACGGACAAAAAGCGGTTTCGTCTGTTTTGAGAGTCTGTTACTTAGCGTGGTTGATTAGTGTAGCGTATTAGCTTGACGAGGGTCTGGAATCTTCTGGAGAACTTGCTGCAGCCTCACCCATCAGCACGTGCTGCTTCAGCCTGCCTGTCTGTGGTATGCAGACGACGCTGTTCCTCAGTCCTCATGAACCAGCCTCCTCCAGCTTCAGCCTGTCCCACTGCTTCCTCACCTCCCAGCCTTGCCCTAGCTGAAGGGAGTCAGGGCCTTGCTCTGGGTTAGGCTTGGGCTGAAGAGGGGTGTTGGGGCTGGGTAGGCCTCTCCAGATCACATCAGAGCCCACTTGCCCTGTAAGCCCTGTCTCATGTCTTTCTAGAACCTTCCTTTTGCATTCACAGCTTGGCTCACTGGTGCAAGAGGCCTAGCCGTCCACCCGTCTCAGCTTCTGAGATGCTCAGTCATTTATACCTTTTGATTTCAAGTGAGAGACATGCGAATCTTCCTTTCTCTTGAACAGTTAGGGGCTGTGGTAGGATTATTAATTGGCCTCATTATAATATTGCTGTGTGTCAGGGACTAGAAAGGGCCAAAGGGAGGGTGAGAGATGGAGGAATGGCCAGGCAGTAAGCAGTCAGAACATACCCAACATGGACCAGTTAAGTTCACCATTTTATACAGGCCCGGTTTGTGGATGTCCCCAAATAGTTACAGTGGTAACATCAAAGATCACTGATTCCAGATCACCATAATAAATACCACAGTAATGAAATCTTGTAAAAAATCTACTATCATGTTGCCAGGGTGATTCAGCTGGTTAAGCGTCTGACTCTTGGTTTTGGCTCAGGTCATGATCTCAGGGTCATGGAATCTAGCCCCGTGGAGGTCTTCATGCTCATCACCCAGACGGCTTGAGGTTTCTTTCCTTCCGCCCCTCCCCCAACTCTCTCAAGTAAAAATGTATTTATTTATAAAGATTTTAATTATTTATTTGACACAGAGAGAGATCACAAGTAGGCAGAGAGGGAGGAAGAAAGAGAGGAGGAAGCAGGCTCCCCACTGAGCAGAGAGCCCGATGTGGGGCTTGATCCCAGGACCCTGAGATCATGACCTAAGCTGAAGGCAGAGGCTTTAACCCACTGAGCCATCCAGGTGCCCCTGTTCTTTTTTACTTTTTAAGTACATTTTAGTCCTATCCCATTCCATGAATAAGGGGTCCTGTCACCGGATATGATCCAGTTGGTGTCCCCAGCCTAGTCCCTGTTCTCAGCTGTGGGGCAACCAAGGTGTACCGCAGTGTGAGCGTGGAAGGAGATTTGGAAGTGACCACCTCAGGGACTTGCTCAGCTGGACAGCATTTTTTACTCTGCGAGGGACAGCGTGAGACTTTCCAGTGGAAGGAAAGAGCCACCATCAGTCTGCCCTGGGGTCCAAACCCTGCACAGAGCCTGGCTCATCTCCCCTCCCTCCCACCCCTCCTTGCAATTACGGGGCTAAACCGGTGCTCTTCCCTTCCGCCTAGGACCCCGGATGATGTAGCGCCAAGTGGCCTGATCCCGAGTCCTGGAAACACTAAAAAGTACTGTTTTTCGTTAATCTTGCAGTGAGGCAACTCTGCATTTTATGGAATTGAAATGCTTGGACCCTATTTATGACATTATGGTAGAGTTCAGCGGTAGTCCAAAATTTACCAGGAAGTCATCCATTTCCTGCAGATTTTCCAGTTTTGTTGCCATGGACCTGAATTAACATCTCCTATAATTTTTTTCCGTCTCTTCCACTTTTGTGGCTACAGTATCCATTCTGTTCCTAATAATAGCACTTGCATTTTCCTTTTTTTTTCTTTCCTGAATTGGCTTTGCCAGGTGTTGGCTTGTTTGGTTTTTCAAAGAAAACTTATTTACCTTTCCACTAGCTTCTTATTTGTTTTCTCTTTCATCCACATTAAATTCCTCTTGCTACTTTTTGCTTGGTTTATCTTGTTGATTTCCTTAAATTGAATCCCATAGTTCACTAATTTCAATCTCTTAAAAACAAAAGAGTACAGGGGCGCCTGGGTGGCTCAGTGGGTTAAGGCCCTGCCTTCGGCTCCGGTCATGATCTCAGGGTCCTGGGATCGAGTCCCGCATCGGGCTCTTTGCTCAGCGGGAAGCCTGCTTCCCTCTCTCTCTCTCTGCCTGCCTCTCCATCTACTTGTGATTTCTCTCTATCAAATAAATAAATAAAATCTTTAAAAAAAAAAAAGAGTACATATATCCCATACAAAGTGTAATTTTTATTACCTCCTAGATAATTTGTAATTTTCTCTTTGATCTGCAGATTATTTTGGAGGATGTTTTTTGGTTTCTACGTAGAGTTTTTTCGGTCATTTTAAACTTATTGAAAGCTATTTCTGTGTTTTTTTAAAGATTTAATTCATTGATTTGACAGAGAGCAAGCAAGAGAACATGAACCTTCCATTATTACTGTTTTGTTTTTTAAATAAAGAACTTGGGGTGGGGGGTGCCTGGGTGCTTAGTCGTAAAGCGTCTGCCTTTGGCTCAGGTCATGATCGCAGGGTCCTGGGATGGAGCCCCATGCCTGGCTTCTTGCTGGGTGAGCAGCCTGCTTCTTCCTCTCTCTCTGCTCTCCCCTCCCCCCACTTGTGTTCTCTCTCTCAAATAAATAAAATCTTTATTTTTGTTTTTTAAAAGATTTTATTTATTTAACACAGAGAGCAAGCACTAGCAGGGGGAACAGCAGGCAGAGGGAGAAGCAGGCTCCCCACTGAGCAGGGAGCCTGAGGCGGGCTCCATCCCAGGTTCCTGGGATCATGACCTGAGTGGAAGGCCGATGCCTAATGGATTGAGCCCCCCAGGCACCCTAAATAAAATCTTTTTTTAAAAAAATCAAGCAAAGAACTTGGATTTTTTAGAGAGTTTGTTGCAAGTATTTGCCTGCTGTGATATTTACTGCCTACCCTCTCCTGGAGTGAATCTGGTACTGGGTCTAAAATATCCCCCATTGTTCAAGATTTAACGCTTTTAGATGCTTGGCTGTGTGTTGTCACTGTTTTTGTGTGCCTTTGCCTGGTATTTGGTATGTGACTCACCTTTTATTTTTAGCCTCTTTGTCACTTCTAGCTGCTAGATTTTGTTTTCTAACTCTGTTTTGGTACGGAAATTAGCCCATTCAAAAAAATATATATTTTTTGAAGTAACTGGATACCTGATTTGATTCACTGCATTTGTTACATTTTATACTTTGTTTCCTGTCTTCCCTTTTTTTTTTTTTAAGTTTGCAGGCTTGTAAGTTTCTCCTCATTTCCTCTTTTCTCCTTCCTTAATTGGGATTCTGCACTGTTCAGGGCTGCAGGTGATGACCTTTGCTGTCCCGCAGGAGCCCCGGACTTGTCTATGTCTTCGAGATGCTTCTCCTCCTGAGCGTCCCCTTAGACCTAGAGATCTTTGCAATATTTTTATCCTCTCCCCACTTGAAATTTAGGATTTTGCAGCACACGTGTGCATCTTTTTATTTTATTATTGTTTAAAGATTTTACTTGTTTGACAGAAAGAGAGAGAGCACCAGCGGGGGTGGGGGAGGGGCAGAGGGTGAAGCAGACCCCCCCCCACACCCCCGCACCCCCCACCCCCACTGAGCAGGGAGCCTGGCAGGGAATCCAGCCCAGGACCCCGAGTTCAACAGACTGAGCCACCCAGGCACCCTCATGTGTATCTTTTTAAAAAAATCACAGCGGGCTAGAATATGGTGAGCCCTTCTGATGCACTGACTCAAGTCTCTTTCAGATGATGTAAATTCCCCTGTATTATCCCTCATCTGTAACTATTTCTGCTTCTGGAACTTGCGTTATTCACGTTAGGTCTCCTGGACTTTTTTTTTTTTCCCCCTTTGATGTATTTTTCAAGTCCTTTTTCCATCACAATTTCCATTTCTGAGCGAAATGCCTTCTGGGTTCTGAGATACGTCTTCTACTCTGTAGTCCAGATTCTGATTTGGCCTCTCCTGAGAAACATTCTTTTTTGTCTGGACCAGGACCTGAGCGTTCATTTTTTTTTTTTAAAGATTTTTTATTTATTAATTTGACAGGCAGAGATCAGAAGTAGGCAGAGAGAGAGGAGGAAGCAGGCTCCCTGCTAAGCAGAGAGCCTGATTCGGGGCTCAATTCCAGGACTCTTGAGATCATGACCTGAGCCGAAGGCAGAGGCTTAACCCACTGAGCCACCCAGGCGCCATTCATTGTTGTTTTTGATGAAGTCTCCCATTAACTGTTTCTTCCGAGGGAGCTGCCCATGGCAGGTGGGACTTCCTTTCCCTGGGAGCCCCTTTGGAAGAGGGTTGCCCTTTGGGACTGGGTCTACTCGCCTTTGGTCTCCAACCACGGCAAAGTAAGGAGCGGTAGGAGGCCAGGCGATTTCTGCTCTTCTGGGCCCAGGCTGAGAACTGGCAAACCACCAGGCCTCTCTGAACCACAGCCTCCCAGGACTCTGGGCAAGAAGAGACAGCCCGCTTCCTCGTGAATTTTTAGTTGAGTGTCCGCGTGCGCGCGCGTGTGTGTGTCCTCTTCGTTCCTCCCACGTCTGCCTCCCTCCCTTCCCTCTGCTTCCTTCCTTCTTTTCTTGTCTGGCTCCTTGAATAAACCACATCTGATCTTCGCTCTAGGCTTCAGGGCTGTTGTACAGTTTTGCAGGTTGTTAACTATACAAGTACGGGCCTCAGGGGGCGGAGCTGATACTCCCTGCTGCTCTCACCAAGTTGTGCTCTGGTGAGGGCCTATGTTTGCCTGGGGGAAGGGCTGCTTTCTGACAACTGGCACAGAGGCATACTTACCAGGTGTCCCCAGGGCTACGCTGCCCACAGAGAGCACCTTCCCCTAACTTGAGCGCAGATCCTACTCCAGGGTGGCTTTGAGGGGCATCCTTCCCTCCCGCGCAGCTGTCCAGTGCTCTCTCCAGGCACCACAGAGAAACTAGCTCTGTTCTCATTGGAAACCCCAAGGGGAGGGTGTTAGGATGGAGGGAGCCAAGGAGGGGGAGCTTGCACTCCAGCAAGGAGGACTAGAATCAAGCCCCAGGCACCAGGAAATAAAGATGTTAGTTTGTTTTCATTTCCACCTAAACTTCTCCTCAATTTATTTACAAAGAAATACCCGGCCTGGGCAGTAAAACAAAAGCCGAAAATAACTCTAGTCCCACCACTCAGAAGCAGTGACTGTCGATGATTCTACAGAGCTTTCTAACCTCTAATATTTGAGAGTATTTTTGAATAGAGAATATACATGCATGGTATAAAATTCAAAAGGAACAACAACAACAAAAAAGGTCTCTTTTCCCCTCCTCCCACTCAATTTCCTTTTTCAGAGAAGCACTGTTACCAGAAATATCTCATTTATTTACACTCAATTGGATGTGTAGACATATACGTATTTTTCCCCACAAAGGGTTGCATTTCCTTTTTTTTTTTTAAGATTTTATTTATTTGACAGAGCATAAGCAGGGGGAGTGGCAGAGGGAGAGGGAGAAGCAGGCTCCCTGCAGAGCAGAGGGAGCCCAGAGCAGGGGGAACCTGATGTGGGACTCCATGTGGGACTCCATGTGGAACTCAATCCCAGGACCGTGAGATCATGACCTGAGGTGAAGTCAGATGTTTAACTGACTGAGCCACCCTGACGCCCTTGGCTATACATGTTTGTTTTTGTTTTTGTTTTTGTTTTTAGCTTTACATTATATCAAAAGTATATAATCACATCAAAACTATTAATGAACAACAATAAAATCCTTTAAAATTATAAATGTTCATTTTAGAAAGATGACCTTAGTAATTAGCAATTACCTTTCTTAAAAAAAAAGCAAGCTCTACATCCAACATGGGGCTTGAACTCAAGACACCCCAAGATCAAGAGTCCCATGCTCTACCAACCGAGCCAGCCAGGCACCCCAGTAATTACCTTTTGCATATATATCTCTGTATCTCTCTCTCTCTCTCTCTATATATATATATACACTTTTATGTGGGTGTATACATACACACATATTTGTGCATGTATGTTTAACTAAGATGAGATTGTATCATTCCTAACCTGCTTTCAAAAATTTATCATAAACACTCATTGATGCAATCATCACCGGATTTTTCAAATTGTATTATAAATAATACTGTGATGATGTCTGTATGTATAATTTTAATTTTTTAAGTATTTCCTTAGGTCACGGGGTTTGGGTATTTTTAAAAAATTTTATTTATTTATTTGACAGACAGAGATCACAAGTAGGCAAAGAGGCAGGCAGAGAGAGAGGGGGAAGTAGGCTCCCTGATGTGGGACTCAATCCCAGGACCCTGAGATCATGACCTGAGCTGAAGGCAGAGGCCTTAACCCACTGAGACACCAGGCACCCCAGGGTTTGGGTACTTTATAAGCTCTTAATACATACTGAGACTGGCAGTCTGGAGAAGCTGGCTCAGGGCCTGTCTTATCAGAAGCAAGACAGGAGGCAGCTTGTCCTCTGCTCCCACCCCCCCACCATCTAGCATCAATGGCTGATTTCTTCTCACAGTTTCTAAGGAGGCTATTAGGAGCCACTGACAGATTTTAAGTAGACAGATAACAACCAGATTTGCATTTCAGACTCCTGTTTTAGGGCCTGTTCTCTGGCTCAGTCCCACTTGGCCCATAGGAGGCCATCAAGAGAGCAGGTCTGTAACCTGTTGCTATGGAGACAGCAGTGCAGGCCTTCCGCCAAGGGCCAGAAAGGATACCCCTGGACAATGTGCACCAAGGTCCTTTTTGTGTCAGGACTTCAACTCCTGCGAGTCCCTCTGTGGTAGGGCTGCTTATGCATCTCCAAACACCAGCGACTCACCTTTCCTGGGCCCTGACTGCATGCCAGACCCTTTCCTGGGCGCCCACCAGGCTTAGTCTCCTCTGAGGTTGGTACCGTGACTGCGTTCCCTTTTGCACATGAGACAACTGAGTCAGACAAAGGTTAAACACCTTGTCCATGATTACACTGTTGGTAAATCTGGCCTCCCACCAGTATGCGGAGCCTGTGCCCTTGACCCCTAAGCTTCCCAGCCTCGGGCCACTTGCCTGGACCGTTGGCTGGGCCGTGGGAGTAGTTTCCAAGCCAGATCCCTCAGACTGCTTTTGTCTGTAGCACAATTTTACGACATCAGCTTTCTTGTTTTGTTTAGTTTTGGTTGAGGATTTAAAAAAAAACAACAACACACAAGACTTCCTGATTTGTCTTCCTGTTTCCTCCTTCCCTCAAAAGACTGGGAGCTGAGATCTTTGACTGGATGCTCCTTCCGGGCAGGCCCACTTTGTAACAGTCTCAGCAGGAAATGCTGGGCATCGTGGTCGGCCTTTGGCCTTCGGGAGCCCCAATCGGTTTAACGACTATGAGGTTAAGTAGAGAAGCTTCCTCGGGACTCAAACTTGATACAGAGGCCACGACGTGAATCAAAGTAATAATGGCTGAACTCACTCACTATCGGGGCTGCTCGTGTGTGTGAGCTTGGTGAGGCTGCTTTGGAAACAACATAAAAATTCTGCCTCATGGCCTCTGAGAAGTGATCTGGGAGCACCTTTCAGAGCATTTATCATCACAGCAGGCTCTGTCCTAGATGCCTGACCGACATGGTGCCATTATGTAGCGTGTTTTCCGGAAGAACTTGAGAAGCTGTCAGGGTAGCTATTGGTATCCTGGGGTTGGTTTGGTTTGGGCTGCCGTGGGGCTTTCCCCCAGAGGAAGAAGCTGACGTTGGGACCACCCATTGGCCTGCATGGTCCCCCCTTTAGTTAGAGCTTCTCAGCGCAGACCCACAGAGCTCTGGAAGGCCTCCCCCATGGGGCTCTCTTCAGTTCAGGCTGATCCGCCAGCTCAAGGCCCGGGCCCAGGAATTCTGGTCTTTGCTTCTCCCTGTGTTCCTTAGCCCAGAAGACCCCTCCAGGCTTCAGAGGAAGTGCAGGGAGTTGATCCTCATGTATCTGGAGAAGAGTAAGTAGAGGCGGCGGAACCAGAGCAGCTGGCTGCGGTGGCAGGACATGGCTCTCTAGGAGAAGCAGAGAGGCCCGGTCATGGAACTGTTTCACTCTCTCTTTCCTCACCTGAACTGCTTCCCACAAGCACAGCTCATGCTGTAGCCTATCCTGGCTTCTCCCTGGGACGAGCGAAGCTCTCCGGATGGGCCTCCCATCACTGCCTCCCCTCTCCCCTCTCCTAGCGACAACCCAGTGATAAACTCACAGGATAATAACGGTGGCCACAGCGCGCAGGTGGTCTCCATGCATCACCTCGATTTAGACAACACGGCTGGCGTCTGAAGCCAGAGCCATGTGAATGACCCTGAAGCCCACATTCTTAATTTCTTTGCTCCCCTACATCGTATAGATCAAATGTACGAGGAGGTTTTATGGGAAGCGAGCTACATTATTGTGCTAACGCTCCTCTGAATTACAGAAGCTGGGAGAAAGAGGAAGAGAAGAAACTAGAAGGCACAGAGACACATTCACACCAAAGGGTACACATGGGTGTGGGGTTCTCCTTGCCAAAATGTGTATTATCTTGTTATTTAGACCTAGCGTAGTTCAGTTTTATTTTATTTTATTTATTTATTTTTTTAAAGATTTTATTTATCTATCAGAGGGAGAGAGGGGGAGAGAGCGAGCACAGGCAGATAGAATGGCAGGCAGAGGCAGAGGGAGAAGCAGGCTCCCTGCTGAGCAAGGAGCCCGATGTGGGACTCGATCCCAGGACGCTGGGATCATGACCTGAGCCGAAGGCAGATGCTGAACCAACTGAGCCACCCAGGCGTCCCGCGTAGTTCAGTTTTAAACCACAGATCATAGCGACTGATGAAACTAGATATAACATATATAAATATATATGAAATATATATATATTTTTATATATATTAAACTAGATATAACATATATAAATATTTCCTGCCTGCTTTTCTCTAAGTACCAAGTCAACTGCCTCTCTGAGCTATTATCATTGAAGACCTTTATGTAAAGAACTCATTTTATTTTATTTTTTTTTATGATTTTATTTATTTATTTGTCAGAGAGAGAACACAAGCATGGGGAGTGGCAGAGGGAGAGGGAGAAGCAGACTCCCCACTGAGCAGGGAGCCCGAAGTGGGACTTGATCCCAGGACCCCAGGATCACCACCCAAGCCGAAGGCAAATGCCCAACCAACCGAACCACCCAGGCATCCCCAAAATGTTTATTTTAGAAAAACATTGAGAGACGGGTGCCTGGGTGGCTCAAAGTGGGTTAAGCCTCCGCCTTCAGCTCAGGTTATAGTCTCAGGGTCCTGGGATCAAGCCCCGCATCGGGTTCTCTGCTCAGCAGGGAGCCTGCTTTCCCCTCTCTCTCTGCCTGCCTCTCTGCCTACTTGTGATCTCTCTCTCTGTGTGTCAAATAAATAAATAAAATCTTAAAAAAAAAAAAGAAAGAAAAGAAAAACATTGAGAGAAGGGATGAACTTTGTAGCCCAGACACACTTGACTTGTCTGATTTTAGCAGCTACCAAGTCCCATGTGTCTCCCATATCATCCTGCCCCCAGTGGTCTAATTTTTGGATTCCCTAACCTTTCAACGGCTTTTCAGTACCCATTCAATACAATTAGCCCTTACCGTCCATTTGTTTTCTTACAAACTGTTTTTCTGTTACTTTTCCAAGGGAATACAAAACATCAAAGTTTTTTCTATACCTCCCCTCCTTTTTGGAGCATTTCCACTACATTTCCTTCAAAGATACGATTTTGCAGGTTATCCAGTACTACCATCAATTCATCTGATGAATATTAGTTCCCTTTTTGACTATCATAAATTATACTAATGAACATTCTTGCTCATAAATTTCTGAACACAGGACCCCTGGGTGGCTCAGTCAGTTAAGCGTCTCAGGGTCCTGGGATCAAGTCCTGCATCGGGCTCCCTGCTCAGTGGGGAGTCTGCTTCTCCCTCTGCCCCTCCCACAGCTCATGCTCTCTCTCAGTCTCTTTCTCTATTAAATAAATAAAATCTTAAAAAGATAGTTTAAAAAAAGTTAAAAAGCGGTTAGAATACACAAGTTGTGACTGAAATATGTACTAAGCTCTGGTGGTTATATCTAGAATCTGAAACAAAAACCACAGAGCACACATTCTTTTTAGATAACACGTTAACATTTACAAAAACTGATCATAAAGTAGGTCATTCACTAAGGAATTCTCAATAAGTTTTTAAAAAACCAGTATTACACAAGCCACATGTACTGACCAGGAAGCAATTCAATTCTAAATCAACAATAAAAAGGCTACAGGATAATTCGTGTTCTGGTAGCTACCTTCTATAAAGTTACTGCAAACGCTTGAATTAGTCAATACAGTATCATTGTTCCTAGGGGAAATAACAGTTTTGGTTCCTGAGAGCCTCTAGTCTCAACATTTTAATCAACTGATCAGTACATAACCTTGTTTTATGTGGGTTTCTGTTTAAAGATGCCTTATTTAATATTATGTTATCAATTCATTCATCGAATTCACAGTCAATAGGGCTGTAACTCATGCATGAATGAAGCTGATCTAACTAACCTCCTTTCTCTAGAAGAGGTATCACAGCTTTCCCGCCCTTAGAATCATTAGACAGCACTTGGATGGCTTACTCAGAAGACATTTAAAACAGTAAAATCACCAACAAAAAGCACAAAAATGAGAACAATGTGTCACCAAATATACTGAAGAGAGGATACTTGTTAGCAGAGCTGAAACAAGAAGGCAGAGGGTCACCTTGTTCAACCTCAGCAGGGAACCTGGGTGTGTGTGCTTTGGTGGCAACTGAAAACTTCACTGCCCTGCAGATATGCATGTCCACAAATGACCACAAAAGCCCCATATTAATTTTGGGGTTACAAGTAAATTTTAGCATGTAGGCGCATTTGCCAAGATGGAACCTGTGGATAATGAGGATTGATGGTACACACACACGCACACACACGCACGCATTTGTAAACTCGAAAATACACCCTTAAAAGCCTCATGTATTAAAAAAAAAAAAAAAAGCCTCATGTATTAAAGAGGAACTCACAATGGAAACTGTAAGTTACTTATAACTGAGTGACAGTAGAAGTATGTATCAAAACTTGTCGGGTGCAGCTAAAGAAATACTTCAAGGGAAATTAATAGTATTAGAGTGTATTTTTAAAAAAAGATTGAAAATGGGGAAAAAAGCTAACCTTTTCAGCCCAAGATATTAAAAAAAAGAAAAAACAGTGTAAAATCTGAATAAAGTAGAAGGACACAAATAAAAAACAGAAAGTAAGGAACTATCAAATAAAACAGGAGAATTCATGTTTCTGGTCAGTGTTGCATTCTCAGTATCTAGCAAAGTGCCTCATAGTAGGTATAAATGTGTATCACAGACAGTTCAGAAAATAAAGCTAAGCAAAATAATAATAATAATAATAATAAAACTTTAACTATATTACATATATTATACAAATATTATATATAATATATAGTCACACTATATTATATATAATGTATTATATGTATATATTGTATATATACAATTTCATATACATATAAAATGTATATTTTGTATGTATGTATGTATACATATAAAATGTATATTATGTAGGTATACATATAAAATGTATATTTTGTATGTATATATTTAATATATTGTATATATAATAATATATACAATATACATATAATATATAAATATAAATATATTTTAAATATATAAACATAAATATATTTTTTATATTTATATATAAACATATTTATATTTATATATAAAATATAAAATTTATAAAATTATATATAATTATACATATACAATATATAATTATATATTATATATAATACATAATACTATATATACATAAATATATATATTTTATATATATAATATATAGTCACACTCTAGTCACACCTGGAGGCAGATTGGGTCAATTCTCCTTAACTCCCTAACTCCGTGGTTTTCAGAATCACCCGCCCCTTGGACAGCTAAGAGTTTTCACCATGAGGCCTTTGCTGGGCCTGACCTTTCCTCAGCAGGTAAATAAGCCTCTGGTGGTCTATCCTATTGGCTCTTTACAGAGGCTCCTGGCAGGTCTGAGTTCCTCTTTGTACATCCTTACAGTGAAATGCAGGCGCCCATTACAATTCTAATGTATAATGACATAGAAGAACATCGTCATAATGTTGTTAGGACAGGTTTTAAATAGTAGGCACTGTGTAATCCCATTAAGAAAATATATATGTTAGCAATGATTTTCTCTGAGTGGTAGCACTGAGGGTAATTTTTATTTGATTATCTTTATTTTCTTCTTGATGCTTTTATATAAAGTATTTCTAGATGTTCTACAACAAGCATCGTATTTTTACTTTTAAAAATCATGTATTACGTTTATGATCAGAAAAAAGGGCAAAAGTCCCTAATAAGCTATGACTGCCAAGGTCTAGCTGGATAGTCCTGACACTCAGATGCTAAGCCACTACGGAAGGTCTTCGCTTAGGGGTCGTGGGGGGCCAGGGGGTCTGGGACACAGATCTGGAGGGAGGGTGTCGGGGAATTCACAATCCTCACCTTGGCCTGTGCCACTTCTTTGCTGGTGAGCACGAAGAGGACATCCCGGGTATGAAGCAGAGAAAAGGGCAGGTCCAGAAGGGAGATGTACTTGCGCAACACATTCACTGACTGAAGCGTGAGCACCGAGCACCCTGGTTGGGGGAGGTGGAGAGGGAAGAAGTGGAGTCTTGTTGCTTCCAGGCAGATTTCCCCTGAGCACCCTACCCCTCCTTTGGGGCTCAGGGCAGGGCAAAACCATGGCCACGGAGTAGCCAGATGTCTCGGTAGCACCAAAGGTGCTCTTTGCCCATCGTTTTCACAGACAGGAAGAGTGAAAGGACCACAGAACACCTGGCCACCTGCTCTCTACTCAAGCCCTAGCAAGATTAAGGTGGTTGCACGAGGTTGGAAACTGGCTACTTCAAGGCCAAGGGAAAGGCAATGAAGACCAGAATTTCGGGATTGGAAGGTAAGAGACCTAGCTCCTGCTCTGACGCTCGAGACCTGACAGACTTGGGAAAGTGCCTTCAGCTCTCCGAGACTCAGTTTTCTCATCTGTAAAGTGGTGTTGACAAAGTGGAAGCCTGTCTCACAGGGCTGGTATCGGCCCACTCAGAAAGAGCACACCCGACTGTGTTCTCACTTGCGTCATCTTCTTGTCGCTCCTGAGGGATGTCTCCTATTCCCATCGACAGACCAGAAACTGGCCTAGAGAGGTTAAGCCTTAGTGTCACACAGGTAAATGGCCAAGTGGGGTCAAACACCTTTCAAGTAGGTGAACCCCTCAAACACCCATCAGCTGTTTGCACCTTGGCTAAGTGATGGGAGTTTAGATGGACAGACTGAAAGGACATTGGAGGTGAGAAAAGACCACCTGGGAAGAAAGCTAGACAGATGAGCGGGCAAGGCCTGGGGTCATGGTTAATTTCATGTGTCAACTCAACTGGGTCACAGGCTACCCAGATATTTGGTTGATTACTTCTGGGTGTGCCTGGAAGGGTATTTGTGGATGAGACTAACACTTAAATCAGTGGACTCAGGAAAGCAGATAGCCCTCCCCCCAGTGAGGGTGGGCATGGTCCCATCCACCGAGGGCCTGAATAGAAGAATAGGTAGAAGGGAGAATTTGTTCTTTTCTGCTTGACTCTTGAGCTGAGACACTGGTGATCTCCTGCCCTTGGACCGGGATTTACACCACTGGCTCTCCTACTTCTCAGGCCTTTGGACCCAGACTGACTGACACCATCAGCTTTCCTGGGACCCCAGTTTGCAGAAGGCAGACTGTGAGACTTCTCAGCTTCTGTACTTGGATGAGTCAAGTTTTATAATAAGTCTCTTTTCTACATGTATCTCCTATTGGTTTTGTGTTCCTAACACCTCTGGCCTTCCCTCACACCCAGAGGCTGCCTGGCTGGCAGGGGACTTCCCAATGGAGACAACCTGGTTTTAAGGCCTGAGGACCCACATGGACAGACACAGTGAGCTAGGTCAAGAGGAGTGTGACCCAGCCTCCCCAGCCCCTTGGCTTGACCTAGGGCAGTTCTCCATATATTTACAAATTTCACCCAATAAGTTTCTTAGAGGGATAGTAATTAGCAGACTTTGGCAAAACAGACCACTTACCTTTAGGTAACTTCCCTTCTGAGTGGAGGGTCCTGGAGGAGGAAAGGTCAGGAGTGAGAGGGAGTAAGAATTGCTTTGCAGTTAACAGGAAGAGCCTTCAGAGTACAGGGGTCAAGGGCAGGACTCTCCAGTATGGGCTACAATGGCATGTAAGTTACCTTGTGCTAAAAGCAATCAAAACCCATCAAATTCAGGAAAACCACTTTGCACCTGCCCCCACAGCCAGCTGAACTTACATTGGAAACGGGCCTGTACCAGAAAGAGAACTAGTCGTAAAGATTCCTTTTTATCTAAGAAACTTATTGGGATAAAAGGGCCACCTTTGTTTTCCAAACATTTCAACCTTCCTGCTAATGGTCTTCCTCTCCTTATACCCCAGACTCCCATTGTGCTCCCCAGCTCAGGATGACATATAAGTCTCATGTTGCCTGACAGTCTCTGGAATTTCATGTTTGTCTGGATTCATGTTTGTATGGATTTTGTGGGACAAAATTAAATTTGATTTTCTCCTGTTAATAATTTCTCGTGGAACTTTAATTCTTAGTCCAGCTAGAAGAATCTTGGACAGAATAAAGTTTCTTCCTCCCCAACAGTGGTAAGGCCTGCCACACCCTATGATCCCCCCATAGGTTTTTTTTTTTTTTAATTTTTAAGATTTTATTTATTTATTTGACAGACAGAGATCTCAAGTAGGCAGAGAGGCAGGCAGAGAGAGGGGGAAGAAGGATCCCTGCTGAGCAGAGAGCCCAATGTGGGGCTCGATACCAGGACCCTGGGATCATGACCTGAGCCGAAGGCAGAGGCTTAACCCACTGAACCACCCAGGTGCCCCCCTACCCACAGGTTTTTAGGTAGTGTTTTTGCATCAATCACCATGTAGGTTTCTGGGATTCCATACCTCTGGCTATAGGACAAGTATGGGCACTATCCCCAAGATTAGCCAATCTGGGGGACGACTAGTAGTTATGAAGTGCCTTGGTCCAAGCTTTGCCCATGAGACGAGGGTAACTATGATGAACTTTTCAAAGTTTCTCTCTTTTGAAATTGAATTTGAGTGTGACAGGAGGCTATTTTAAAATATTAATTGAGGGGCACCTGGGTGGCTCAGTGGGTTAAAGCCTCTGCCTTCAGCTCAGGTCATGATCTCAGGGTCCTGGGATGGAGCCCCACATCGGGCTCTCTGCTCCGCAGGGAGCCTGCTTCCCCCTCTCTCTGCCTGCCTCTCTGCCTACTTGTGATCTCTGTCTGTCAAATAAATAAATAAAATCTTAAAAAAAATATTAATTGATATTTCTTCTCTAATAGTTCTTTCTCCTTTTCAACTTCCCCTGCTCCCACCTTCTCACAGTGAAGGCCATTCTATACTCCCAACAGCAGTGGGTAATCCTACAAGCAATGAACTCCAGAACCCTTGCCTGCTTTTGTTTGGAAGCGAAGAGATGGAGCAAGATGGGATAAGGGGTGCAACTCCACCACCAACACACAGACAACATACTCATATGAAATGGATTTTGGTTCTACTACTACTGCCATTGTTCAGCCTGGCAGTGCTGAGAAAACCACTTCACTTCCTCAGTTAAATGAGGTGGTTGGACTTAATGATAGGGGAACCATTTCCAACTTTACATATTTCACTAGTCTGGTCTGAGAATGTGGGGCATGTTTAGAAGAAAGTTCTTTTTTTTTTTTTTTTTTTTAAAGATTTTATTTATTTATTTGACAGAGAGAGATCACAGGTAGGAAGAGAGGCAGGCAGAGAGAGAGAGGAGGAAGCAGGCTCCCTGCTGAGCAGAGAGCCCGATGCGGGACTCGATCCCAGGACCCTGAGATCAAGACCTGAGCCGAAGGCAGCGGCTTAACCCACTGAGCCACCCAGGCGCCCCTAGAAGAAAGTTCTAAAGTAAGTCCTTTACTTCCAGTTGTCCCCTCCCTTCCCCTAGGCCAGGTCCACCACTCCCCCACTCAAGGCGCCGGGGAGAAGTACTTCTCTAGAGGCTGGGAAACATAGTTTGTTTATATGACTTTGAATAAGTCCCTCAATATCTCTGAGGTGCATTTTTTTTTTTGGTTTGTTTTTTACCAGTAAAATACAGATGCCTATCGGTACAATAGGGTGGCTATGAAGAACAAAAGTTTTCCTATTACATATGTATATCTTCCTTCTCCAAAGAAAGATTTGATACAGTGTACAAAATGTACAAAAGAGGAGCGCCTGTGTGGCTTAGTCGTTAAGCGTCTGCCTTCAGCTCAGGTCATGATCCCAGGGTCCTGGGATCAAGCCCCGCTTCGGGCTCCCTGCTCAGTGTCTCCCACTCCCTCTGCTTGTGTTCCCTCTCTCTCTGTCTGTCAAATAAATAAATAAAAGCTTTTTAAAATAACGTACAAAAGAAATTAGAATAAAAGGAGGAAAGGGATGCCTGGGTGGCTCACTTAGTTAAGCATCTGCCTTCAGCTCAGGTCATGATCCCAGGGTCCTGGGATCAAGTCCCACATTGGGCTCCTCGCTCACTGGGGAGCCTGCTTCTCCCTCAGCCTGCCCCTCCCCCTGCTTGTGCTCACTCTCGCTCTCTCTTTCTCTCTCTGACAAAGAAGTAAGATCTTTTTTAAAAAAGGAGGAAAAAGAAGATGAAGCCATGAGGCACACTGATTTATAGAACTCACTCCCTCAAATCTCCCACATGTGCTACATGGGGTTGCAAGTTTGGCCCGAAACCTCTCTGTGGCCAAAGCAAAGACAGAAATAAAATGTCACCCCATTTTTCCGTGCAGAAAAAACCCTCACGAGTTGAGGGTTGATGATAAGATGACTTCGGAGGGATTTCTCACACACATGGCGTGGTGAGCTGTGGTGAGCAATGTGGCCAACGCTGGCTCTCTGTGCCTCAGCGGCCAGTTCCCTGGGGCTCAGACAGTGAGGGGGGGAAGCCCTTTAGAAGACATCTGCCCTGACCAAATGAACAGAGCGCCCTCCCACCTGCAACATGCAGAGTCATACCTCACAGCTGCATACAGAGCAACATGATTTCGGTGACCACTGACTCCCCCTGCATCGAACGTCACCACCTGTAGAGAAACAGGGTGGTCACTCATTTTTTTGTTTTTTTCAGATTTTTATTTTCTTATTTGGCAGAGACCACAAGTAGGCAGAGAGTCAGGCAGAGAGAGAGGGGGAAGCAGGCTCCCCGCCAAGCAGAGAACCCGATGCGGGGCTCGATCCCAGGACCCCAAGATCATGACCCGAGCTGAAGGCAGAGGCTTAACCCACTGAGCCACCTAGGCACCCCAGGGTGGTCACTCATGATTGAATACTTTCTATGCCTCAGTTTCAAGGCAGCTGTTCCCGTTCCCCGGGCCAGAAAAGGAGCACACGAACTCTGTACCCAATTCTGGGTACAACCGAACTCACTTCCGAGCGGATCGGTGGGGTAAACCCATTGCGTTGGCCAGTTGTGTGGAGACTGTGTGGGTTTTACTGTTTACTCTTGTTCTGGGCCAGTGAAGCAGAGGGGAATTCGGCCACAATACAAACCAGGTTTAGAGGATCTTAGTTTCTTATCTGCCTGGCCATTTATTAGCATGCTTCGTTCTCATGGCTGGCTGCGGGGTGAACTTTGTTCTTGTAGATGCTGGCTGATTTATGTTTATGTGGCCCCTTTCCTTGTGCTGTACTGAGGGCACAAAGGCTTTGAGGGACAGCACCCACCGTGCCCCAGGGTTAAGATCACAGAAGTCTATTCACACCCGAACTGCCTCTGTATCTTCTACTTATTAAGGATAAGCTAGGCTGGGTTCCAACATTTCATTTCTGTACAGATAGGTTATGAAAAAGACCAAGTAAGTCTGAATAATAATCATGTTACCTTGAATAATAAAAGAAATTTTAAAAAGAGAACAGGGACTCAGAAAAAGGAACAGGAGTGGTTGGTTAGGGGAAGTGGAAAGAGGTAAGCTGTCCCCAAGGAAAGTGCGCGGCATGCCACGTGGACTAAAGGGAGTAGGATGGGGATCGGTATAGGCTGAGAAGGGCTTCGCTACTGGTGTTTCTATTTTAAATCATAAAATGCTGACTTCATGTATAGAGAACTCTCTGTTACAGTGAGAGCAGCAAACCTCAACTGGGCACAGGATGGGGGGTGGGAACTGCAGATGAAAAGAAAATTTAAAGTCCTGTTAACGTATCCTGATTCAAACAAGTCGTAAAAATAAGCACAAAATGAAAAGATATTTATGACATGAGACTATTGGAAATACAAAACACTGGTATCAAGGAATTGTGAATGTTTAGGGGTGACAATGGTGTTATAGTTAGGTTAATAAAGGACTTGCTGTCGGGGGCGCCTGGGTGGCTCAGTGGGTTAAAGCCTCTGCCTTCAGCTCAGGTCATGATCTGAGGGTCCTGGGATCGAGCCCCGCATCGGGCTCTCTGCTCAGCGGGGAGCCTGCTTCCTCTTCTCTCTTTCTGCCTGCCTCTCTGCCTACTTGTGATCTCTGTCAAATAAATAAATAAAATCTTTAAAGAAAAAAAAAAAGGACTTGTTCACGATTAGAAATGCATGCTAAAATATTTAAATATGAAATATGATGACAAAGATTTGCTTTGAAATAATACAGGGGGCGCCTGGGTGGCTCAGTGGGTTGGGCTGCTGCCTTCGGCTCGGGTCGTGGTCCCAGAGTCCTGGGATCGAGTCCCGCATCGGGCTCTCTGCTCAGCAGAGAGCCTGCGTCCCCCCCTCCTCCTCTGCCTGCCTCTCTGCTTGCTTGTAATCTCTCTCTCTGTCAAATAAATAAAATATTTTTTTTAAAAAAATGAACAGCTGTTTAAATGAAGCTAATATTAACTGTGAGTTAATGATTACAGGAACCGAGTGATAGGAACATGGAAGTTCATTAAACTTCTCTCTACAGTTGTAGGCTTGAAATTCTCCCTTCTGGAAAATTAAAAACAAAAACAAAACCAAAAAAGAGTTAAAGGCTTATAAAAAGCGAATTGTGGACACGTGTCATTATACATTTGTCAAAGCCCATGGAATGTACAGTACCAAAAGTGGGCCCTCATGTAAACTGTGGACTGGGGGGTGTTAATATGTCAGTGTTGGTTTCCTGATTGTAAAAAATCATGGAGACGGGGAGTTTTTGTGTACCTTCCGCTTGACTTTACTATGAACCTAAAACTGCTCTAAAGAATACAGTCTATTACAACACATAAACCGTGCGGCGCCTGGCTGGGGCTGGGTCTGTAGAGCATATGACTCTTAATCTCAGGGTCGTGAGTTCAAGCCCCACATTGGGCAAGGAGCCTACTTAAAACAAAACAAAACAAAACAAAATGTAAAACCGTGTAACTAACTCAAGTACCCTGTTCTGATCCCAGTGTTCCATCCAACACAGTGTTGACTCAATTCTACTCTTATCTTGGACCCTCCTTAACCCCTGCCATTGTGCAGGTCACAGAACTTGACCCCTGGAAGTTATTTCAAGGTTCAATGTGTTGTTGGTCGTCTCATTTGCCAGATAAGAAAAGTAATACCTGCTCTGCCTTCCTGGCGGGGTTGAGGTGAAGACACAACACCCCGACGTGGAAATGTTCAGGAATGTGTATGTACAACAGGACAGGCTAGAGCGTCTCAACTCCAAGCCTGCTCTTATGAGGAGACCATGACAGTGGGGCTAGTCATTACCCTGGGTGGGCTGGAGAGCACTTCCTAGTTAGGGGGGATTGGGGGTCCGCTGGAGCTTGGCTCAATCACTTCTGAAATTCTCCTAGGTCTCTGTTTCTTCCTACAGTCTCCCTTTTTCTTTCCGTCACAAGGAGGGCTGAGTGGAATTGTATCCAGCTCCCTGGACTTTTGCAGATATTTAATGTGACAACGGTGACCCCTGTAGCTCTTTCTAGAACTCCATCCACCTCACCCACCCCTCCCCCCAAAACTGTGGAAATCTTTGTTCAAATGAAATCTTACCCAGACTCCAGTGGTAATGGAGGGGCTGCTCTGGTTTCTCTAAGATGGTGGTTCTCAACTGGGGGCTATGTCGCCCCAGGTACATCTGGCCATGTCTGAAGATAGATTTGCTGTGATGACTGAGGGGGCGGTCAGTGGGGAAAAGCCCGAGATGCTGGTAAGCATTGTCCCCCACAGCAAACAACGATGGGGGCCCACATGTCACGGATCCCTAAGGGAGGAGGGACTGGGTGTTTGGTTTCATGTCTATATCGCCAGTGTACAGCAAGTAGGGAATATCACAGACCAGGCGCTCAATAAATACTTGTTGAATGAAAGGTCCACATAGGGGCCAGACCCCGGACCTAGCCTGCTTGCCACGGAAAGACACTACCGAACCCCTCGGCTGCTCTCTGTAGAGGGCAGCATCATAAAGCTTTCAAAGCCATGTCCTGGCAGCTCGGCAAACATGGTGGGGCTGGGACCAGATGGCACCTGGTTTCCTTCCATCTCCTGGGGTTAACCCCTGCAGAGCCAGCTTTCCTCTGGAGCGGAGGAGAGCTTTTAGGATCATCCTAGCTCAGCCCAGGTGGGAATCTGTCTTCCCATGTCTTAGCTCAGTGCTCCTGGCTTCTGTCTCTGCTTCCCCATTGATCTTCTCATTGTGTGGCCAATACTTCTGGTCTGGAGGGGGCCCCTGGGTCCCTGATTCTGCCACTGAGTGACTTCTCCCCTGTCTGCTACTAAGCCCTCGCCCCTGGCCCACCAGGGCCTACGGGGACTGTGGGAAAGTATATTTCAGTGCCTCCTGGGGGCTGAGCTCGATTATGGACACGTACGTCCTCACTGACAATGGTGTTAGCGTGGCCTTACACGCTTACTGTTGTATGAAGTGCAGGCCAGGGAAATTATTCCTTACTGCACCATGACAGCTTGGGAGTTTCCTTATTAACAGCAAGGTGAGTTAAAGAGCTGTTTTAAAATGGTTGCCTTGGAGCGTCTGGGTGGCTCAGTGGGTTAAAGCCTCTGCCTTTGGCTCAGGTCATGATCTCAGGGTCCTGGGACTGAGCCCCGCATCGGGCTCTCTGCTCAGTGGGGAGCCTGCTTCCTGCCTCTCTGCCTACTTGTGATCTCTCTCTCTGTCAAATAAATAAATAAAATCTTCTAAAAAATAAAATAAAAGGCAAATGTTACCATAGTTTTCATTTGACATTGAGGAAACTCAGGCTTCCAGAAGCTGAGAAGCTTGCCCGAGGTCAGCAAGGGATGAAGCTAGGATTTTAAGCCTCAATTTCTCACTCCAGAAGGCACAAGGGTACATTCACGCGCACTGCCGGAGAACATTTTAGTCAGAGGTAGAGCAACAGTGCAGATTCGCATTTACTGGTCAACAAGGGCAGGAGCCCCCATCTCAGCTCTGCCGGGGTCCTCTGGACCGGGCCTTGCCAGTGGTCGATGTTGTGGCCACTGAGAAGGCTTACTGTCCACCTCTAAAATGACAATGACAGTCCCTCATGGGCTAATGCCTAAAATTTACCACTTAAATTCCTAAACACCCAGGCAGTCCTTACGCACTGCACACTGGTGAACAGGATCAGTCCTTGCCAGGGGGCCGGGTTTCTGTTTTAGACCATGTTGCATTTGACCACAGCTCTGAGCATCCGGGGAGGGGTCTCGGGGCACGGACAGCTCTCCGTGCCATTTTTGCTCTCAGAAGAGTCTCCCAAATTTGTGTCCCAGAAAAGTGATTTTTTGTGGTCCAGGCCGCATCTCAAGACTGCATTCTCCAAGAAGCCTTCTGTGACTTCTTCGGCCCGCTTTGGGAATCCTACAGTATTTGGCATGTATCCTGCAAGTTGCTGTTAATTCTTTGACATACAGACCATGTCTTATGAACTAGACTGGAGGGTCCGTGAAGGCAGGGACCGCCATGACATTTTTATATCCCCAAGAAAGAGAACAGGCCCAGACCGTGCTTGTCCCCAGACTGCCCAGACGGTTAACTGCCACCTGTCTACCTGGAGCTCTTTCCTGTCGTTTGAGGTGCTCGTGTTCATTCCAGTGTGTGAGGGCCCTTAATCATCGGGACAATACTTAACTGATTTAATTTCCCTACTTAAGGAAACCATTTTATTTATTTATTTTTTTAAGATTTTATTTATTCATTTGATAGACAGAGATCACAAGCAGGCAGAGAGGCAGGCACCCAACACTTACCTTTTAAAGTTTAAATGGTCCCCTAAACATGAAAATGCTCTTTCCTGTCGTTTGAGGTGCTCGTGTTCATTCCAGTGTGTGAGGGCCCTTAATCATCGGGACAATCCTTAACTGATTTAATTTCCCTACTTAAGGAAACCATTTTATTTATTTATTTTTTTAAGATTTTATTTATTCATTTGATAGACAGAGATCACAAGCAGGCAGAGAGGCAGGCACCCAACACTTACCTTTTAAAGTTTAAATGGTCCCCTAAACATGAAAATGCTCGGGAAAAGGTGAAGTTCTGTACAAACAGGAGCCATAGCTCGGGCTCCTGGGGCCCTGAGTTTTAGAAGGCAGGACAGAGGCTGGGGTTGGGGACGGTTAAAGAGGACACAGCTTGGAAAAAACCTCTGTGTTCACCTGTGGCAGTTTAGTTACACAGTCCCACAAAGGGTGTGTTTGGTCCTCCATAGGTTTATTTTTTTGTTTTTGTTTTTTTAAATATTTTATTTATTTATTTAAGAGAGAGAGAGAGCGCACAACTGGAATGGAGGGGCAGGGGGAGAGAGAGAAGCAGACTCCTTGCTGAGCAGGGAGCCCTACGTGGGACTCGAACCCAGGATCCTGGGATGGTGACCTGAGCTGAAAGCAGACGCTTAGCCAACTGGGCCACCCAGGCGCCCCCGTCTGCAGGTTTAAAAGAGAGCTCTAGAGGAGGGCAGCCACGGGTAAAGGTGTGACCGGGATCCCTGGTTTTTCGTTCAGGGAGGATGTCCGCTTACCAGGTTGATGCCGTTAGCTTCCACGTGCTGGAGGAGGGTGCCAGCCACACGCTCTGTGTCCCACTGCACACCTGGGTCATCTGGGAAGTCTCTGGAAAGAAGAAACACCTTTTCTTTTTTCTTTTTTTTTTTTTTTAAAGATTTATTTATTTATTTGACAGAGAGAGATTACAAGTAGGCAGAGAGGCAGGCAGAGAGAGAGGAGGAAGCAGGCTCCCTGCTGAGCAGAGAGCCCGATGCGGGACTCGATCCCAGGACCCTGAGATCATGACCTGAGCCGAAGGCAGCGGCTTAACCCACTGAGCCACCCAGGCGCCCAGAAACACCTTTTCTAATCAGGTGTGAACTCCTCCCTAAGCTCTGGTAGGCATGTGCCAGCCCCGTGATAGGAACTGTATGGGGGCAGGGATGGGGGGGCACCCTTAAGGATCCAGATTTCAGCAAAAGAGGTAAGATTTGGAAACGTGATGCAACTAGAGATCAGCTCACACCTCCACACAACACACTTTTGGAGCCCTGTGCTCGCTGCTGAGGGGAAGAGACAGATACTGAAGGGATAAGGCTTTGATCTAAAGCTCGGCAAACGTATGGGTTAGGAACAAATGTGGCCACACCACAGAATGATATCTATCTTTGCAAGAGTAAAAGCAACAGTGCTTTAAGAAAAAGTACAAAGCTATGTTTCTTCATTTAACCTCATGAACATCTACAGAACGAGCCTTTATGGACGCAGTTAGGGAGCCTGCTTGAAGGTTGTTGGAGGCGGATTCGGATCCGGCTTTCTGACTGCAGAGCAGAGATATTCTAGCCCTACGGAGCCAGCAGCATACTCCGTCCAACGGGGCTGCACCACAGTGGGGCTGCTCTCCCGGGCAGAGGTCCGCACCTTCTGTGAGTTTCCATTCGGCCACGCCATAGGCCTATCTCCTCCTCTGTCTCTTTTTTGTACATCAGTCTATAGCATCACCTACCACAAGGCCAAGGTCTCAATTTGACCTCAGTTTGGGGATATAATGGGTAGTCTTTTTATTTGTTCATTTAAAAAATTAAATTATTATTATTATTTTTTTTTTAAGACTTTTATTTATTTATTTATTTGACAGAGAGAAATCACAAGTAGACAGAGAGGCAGGCAGAGAAAGAGAGAGAGAGAGAGAGAGAGAGAGAGAGAGAAGCAGGCTCCCCGCTGAGCAAAGAGCCCGACGCGGGACTCGATCCCAGGACCCTGAGATCATGACCCGAGCCAAAGGCAGCGGCTTAACCCACTGAGCCACCCAGGCGCCCTATTATTATTATTTTTAAAGATTTTATTTATTTATTTGACAGGGATCACAAGTAGGCAGAGAGGCAGGCAGAGAGAGAGGAGGAAGCAGGCTCTCTGCTGAGCAGAGAGCCTGATGCAGGGCTCGATCCCAGGACTCTGGGATCATGACCTGAGCCAAAGGCAGAGGTTTTAACCCACTGAGCCACCCATGCGCCCCTTGAATTATTATTTTTTAATAATTTTTTTATTTTTAATTTATTTGACGGACAGAGATCATAAGTACGCAGACAGGCAGGCAGAGAGAGAGAGGAGGAAGCAGGCTCCCTGCTGAACAGAGAGCCTGATGCAGGACTCAATCCCAGGACCCTGAGATCATGACCTGAGCTGAAGGCAAAGGCTTAACCCACTGAGCCAGCCAGGCACCCCTATTTATAGTCCTACTAACAGATATCCACCTCTCTCTCTCTCTTTCCTTTCTAAAAGATTTTATTTCTTTATTTGACAGAGAGAGGGAGAGCTCAGGCAGGGTGAGGGGCAGACAGAGAAGCAGACTCCCCTCTGAGCAGGAACCGCCCTCCCTCCCCCACCGATGTGGGATTCGATCTGAGGACCCTGAGATCATGAGTTGAGCCGAAGGCAGATCTTAACCGACTGAGCCACTAACAGGGAAAGGATGCAGACTAAATCAGCCAAAGGAAGAGAACACAGGGTGTAGAATCTGAGAGGGCTCTGAATGTGAACAATCTGTTGTCCTCTCCCTAGGGGACGTGTGATTCTGCCAGCAGTGATGTGTGACAACACACAGGGAGGACTGCCAGCCAGGGAAGCTCACTGCAGCTTTGGTGTTCAGAGTTTTTATTGGGGTTCCGTCACTTGGGCATGACCGATTGATGGTCCATGTGGTCGACCTCAGCCTCCAGGTGGGCTGACCCTGCACGGCCCTAAAGCCCCGGCCCTAAAACCCCAAAGTACTGCTCTTAGGTTTGACACAGATTACTTTGAAGAAGCCAAGGGCAAAGGCCAGATCTCTCTTTGGGCAAAGCCAAATTCTTTACTATCAACCTTTCTCACATTTAGGAATTGTAGTGAACATTTCTTTCTTTCTTTTTTTTTTTTTAAGATTTTATTTATTTATTTGACAGACAGAGATCACAAGTAGGCAGAGGCAGGCAGAGAGAGAGAGAGGAGGAAGCAGGGTCCCTGCTAAGCAGAGAGCCTGATGTGGGTCTCGATCCCAGCACCGCAGAATCATGATCTGAGCCGAAGGCAGAGGCTTTTAAACCACTGAGCCACCCAGGTGCCCCCGTAGTGAACATTTCTGTCAGCTGTGGCCTGGACCACCCCGCTTTGCACCTGATTAGTTATAGCATTTATCTTAATTTCTATTGCTTTGTGTGTCTCCCTAGCCTCATGCCAAAATATGAGAACAGATCTGTGTCTCGCCCTTCTGTTTCTCATGTGGAACTGGGTACAATCCAAGTCAAAGAACAATTTATTTAAATAAACAATGAGTAAATGAGCTTCGGCCACAGGCAAGGAACTGCGTCTAGGGGCTTAATAAGCACCAGCAGATTGACAGAAGTGGCCTCTGGCTGAGCCGAAGGAGCTATACCAGCCTTTGGGGTTGGAACACCCAAGTAAGACGTTCAGAAGACAGCAACATTATAAAACAGGCCAGGCACCAACAAAGTACGAACTGTGTACGGGAACGAGGCATCCTGGTGGGATCATCTCCCCTCTAGGTAGGGACACAGAAAATTTGACTCTGGGAACCTTCGAACAAATACAAAAATGACTCTTTCAGACCAACAACTGGTGTGGTTCTTTGCCCCAAATTCAACCCTCATCAACTCAAGGCTTGAGTTCAAGTAATAACATTGGCAGTCCTTTCTTCTCTGACAGATGAACAATTCGCTGAATGTAAACATAAGTCCGTCAACCGTTGGGCCCTTCCTTGAAGAGACAGTTGGTGAATGACCTTTGCCCCATTTCTCTCTGTCCATCTTTGCGCGGGCTGGAGTTGGTAGCCATCTTGGCCCATGAAGCAATCTTGGGTATAAAAGCCAGACACAATAGAGTAACCAAAAAGGAGAAGCCCTGACCCGGAGGAGTTTTGGAACAAAGGCACCCCACCAGCCCTACATGGCACAACTCCTTGGATCACAGTTATTGTAGACTTTCCGTTATTTGCTATATACATAACCAAATCCTGATTCAAATACACCAAAATATGTAAAGCCTGGACTTTACTGATTATTTAGGTTGTTTCCAATTTTTATTTTTATGATAATAATCCTCATAGGTAACCTTTTTTTTTTTTTAATTGAAGTAGGCTCCACACCCAACATGGGACTTGTAACTCATTGCTCCGAGGTCAAGAGTCTCACGCTCTAGCGACTGAATCAGCCAGGTGTGCCTATACATAATTTTTTGTATGCTTCTCTCAATATTTCCTTCGAATAAAGTTATAGAAATGTAATTACTGGGGCACCTGGGTGGCTCAGTCAGGTAAGCCTCTGCCTTTGGCTCAGGTCATGATGATCCCAGGGTCCTGGGATTGAGCCCCGCATGGGGCTCCCTGCTCGGCGGACAGCCTGCTTCTCCCTCTCCCTCTGCCTGCTGCTCTGCTTACTTGTGCTCTCTCTCTCTCAAATAAGTAAATCAATAAATAAAATATTAAAAAAAAATCTAATCACTGAGTCAAAGGTACAGAGAACATGTATAGATCTCTTAAGAACCTTGTTATGAAGAGTGTGTGGAAAGTGTGTTGACTCACAAGCAGTCAGCATTAAGGGAGTGTTTTGTTTTGTTTTTTTAGGCAATCTCTACAGCCAGCAGGGGACTCGAGCTCTGAAATCAAGAGTCCCATGCTCCACTGACTGAGCCAGCCAGGGACCCCAAGAGAGTGTTTTTAAAAAGCAGAGAGATGGGGCGCCTGGGTGGCTCAGTGGGTTAAGCCTCTGCCTTCAGCTCAGGTCATGGTCTTAAGGTCCTGGGATGGAGCCCGGCATCGGGCTCTCTGCTCAATGGGGAGTCTGCTTCCCCCTCTCTCTCTGCCTGCCTCTGCCTATTTGTGACCTCTCTCTGTCAAATAAATAAATAAAATCTTTAAAAAAAAAAAAGAAGCAGAGACATTGGGGCACCTGGGTCATGATCTCAGGGTCCTGGATCAAGCCCCGCATCGGGCTCTCCACTCGGCGGGACTGCTTCTCCCTCTCTCTGCCTGCCTCTCTGTCTATTTTTAATCTCTCTCTCTGTCAAATAAATAAATAAAATCTTTTAAAAAAGCAGAGGGATTTGTGCATTTTATAGGCAGAAGTTAAAGACTTATACCTATCACTCATAGCAAGAACTCCATTCTTCCTAAAAATCTCGGGTGCTTTCTCTTTTTTTTCAGGTGCTTTTATACCTACTTTCTTATCCCTGTGAGCCCCCCAAAACTTGGGCTCATTTACTTCCTTTTACAGTTGGAAAGAGCTGGTCAGGAGCGAACCATCGAGTTCCACAGGCAGACGCACAGGTGCTCAGGGGACTGACTGACCGGGAATGTCACAGAATACGTCTGTATCAAGACTCCGGCTTCATCGTGTTAACCAACCTGTCTCCTTGGAAATCCTGTTATGTAATTCCAGGCCAATATGAAAACAGAAGAAATCAAGCCTCCAACAAGAGTCAGTCTTTACCCTTAAGGAACACTGGGGAATGCTCTCCTTGTCTGCCGTGAATGGGAACCTGTGATAGATTCGCTTCGGCAAAACACAGGTAGTCTCTCTCTCTCTTTTTTTTTCCCAAAGATTTTATTTATTTACTTGTAAAATAAATAATTTTTTTTTTTTTAAAGAGAGAGAAAGAAAGCAGCAGGCAGAGGGAGAAGCAGGCTCCCTCCTCGATACAGGACTCTGGGATCATGACCTGAACCAAAGGCAAACAATTAACCGACGGAGCCACCCAAGTACCCAAAACACTATTCCAAATAGTAGTTCCTCTGCTGCTTCTTCCTTCCCCCCAAATCCAGACCTGTTCAGGCCCACCAGGAATGGTAATAAAGCTATGGCACTTAGAATTCCCAGGAACGTCCTTTAATTATCAGCAAAGTCCTTTGGGGTTTTTCCTGAGATCCGAATGAGTCTGGAAATCTCTCAGAGGCTGGCCCTCTTGGGTTAGTCTCCAGAGATGTGAAGCTGAGTGACTCAGGCAGAAACAGAGGGATGCGGTGAACCGAAACCAAGTTTCTGGCCAGGGTTTGCCCCAGTAGAGCTGAGATGACAAATCCGAAGAACGGAGGAGGAAAACCAGGGACTGCCCTTCTTTGGGGTGCCTCTCTCCCCCACTCTTTGGGAGAACTGCAGTCTGTCAAGCCCTCTCTCAGCTCAGGAGTGGTAAAGCTGAGGCACCGAAGTGGTCCGCAAGTCACACCTTGTCCCTGACTTTCTAATTTAGGCACAGCTCTTTCCATCTACATCCCACACCAGTCAGGCGGTGCTTCCCCACTAAGAAGCCAGCCACGGGGATTTGGGAATAAAGATGGAACTTCCAAGGTCATTCATAGAGAAGTCTGAGGACTGCATAAAACAGGAAAATGGTCTGATTGGTGGAAGAAAACGGGCACTTGACAAAGCCAGACATGTAAGCTGCCAACATATATTCTTAATGCTTTTTCTGGAAAAAAAAAAATCCAAGAAATGTGAAATGAAAGCAGGCCGTCCTGGTGGGGGAGAACAGACACTGTACTGGGACGCGGTTCTGTCCTGTTTGGCCCTGTTGGCAAGAGTTTCAGTTGCTGCATCTCAGCGAGAAGGCAATTTGGCCCCACGTGATTACCTCTGCCCTTGGACCTTATCTTTCTAGAGATTCTTCTAAGGAAATAATTAAAGAAGCCCAAAAGATCACTTTCACTGCAATTACAGGGGACAGAGCCTGCAGTTCTGGGGTTCCGCCACCAGGGAGCAGTTTCTCCAACTACCGGAAGTACAGCGCAGGAGAAATGCTAAAGATAACCCAGTTTGGGGGCAGGTTCAAGGCAAAAGCAGAGAAAGTGTAGATACACCCAAGGAAGGGAATGTTAGCGCAAAACGGGGGAAAAGAAAACCCGTCATGTTATTAAACTTTAATTTTGCTTCTTTGATTTTGGCCAAAGAATGAGACTCCTATGAAAGAGGAATAGAAATGTATTTAGAGGAACTGAATTTTGAAAAGACAACATTTCAGTGGGAAACTCTGTAGAACGTGTTCTCTGAAAGTGTACGGGCCTCTGGATATCCAGCCTAGGTCCCCAGGAAGCAGAGCCTACAAGGAAGGCCTAAGTAGGGACTTGGCTGGGGAGTGTGATGCCCGGGTAGTCGGGGAGAGTGACAGAGGGAGGGAGACAGAGCCACAGCCAATGCGAGGACGGCCTTACAGCTGGACCTCGGCTGTGTGATCCCGCAGGGCTGTCTGCAAAGTCGTCTGAAAACACCTTGCACTGTCCATCCAGCAGGAAAAAGGGCAGAAGTATTTCTCTCCAAAGGCGCTAACTCTCCAGCATTTCAGGGCTGAGCCTAGCAGGGGTGGATTTGTGCTGCTGCTGCTGCACCACACGGAGATGAGGGCCCTTTGTGGGGCTCAGATAGCCCCGGAGAAGTGCCAACAGCGAAGCCAGCTCTCCGTGTTTAGCAAACAGGCATTACGACTGCTGGAAAATGCCCCAAACTTAGCGCTGCCCTAGACCTCAGTGTTCGGTAAACAAGCCGGGCCTCTCGGCCTGTGCGGGTTCATAAAAATAATGTTTGTTTTCCTCCTGTCTGAATAGCCTCAAACTCCGACCTTTCCTACACATTCTAATGACTCACCCTGTCAAGAGAGTCTCGGAAAGGCTCTGAAAATCTGTGGACTGTCAGTTCCTGCAGGCAGAAGGCTCTAGCAAGGACAGCCTCCGCCTTCCCTCCTCCCTCCAGGCTGGGAAAACCCGACGGCCCAGCTCTTCCCTCCTCCCCCCAGACCCAGCCTCGCTACCCAGAGGCCCTGTGGCTGGAACGCCACCAGGGTTGGGTAATAGCTTATCTCTCTGAAAACCGAGCTCTACGTTTGCACACTGCACTCTGAACTTGAACGCGGATGGAGGTGCCTCACACGCCCTTATTTGGTCTTGTGGCTGGTACGGGCCGGGAGCTGGAAGGTTCAGCCCTCCCCTCCCCCCACCTCCGGCACTTTTCTAAACTCGATTACTTCCTTTGTCATGCAAAGCGAGCAAAGGTCATTCAAGTTCAGTGCTCGCCCTGAGGCTGGTGGAGAGCCTGGAAGTTTACCTGGGGCTCATCTCGCCGACCCGGGAGGCCTCGGGCTGCAAACACCGCCCCCAATGGGCCATTCTGGGAGGTCTCCTGTCGTTAGGCCAAGCTGGAGGGGAGCGGCTGGAGAGGCCGTGCGGGAGGGCAAAGGAATTGCATCTATGCCGAAGGGAGGTTGGAGGGGTGACATTCTAAAAGCTGGGCCAGGCAGCTTCTGGGGTGTCTCGGGATCACCAATGAGATAAACAGAGAGGAAAAAAAACGCTGGGGGAAATGAAACCAAGGAGAAAGTAAAAAAAGTCTCAGAAAAAGAAAGAAGACTGAAAAGGGGGTTAAAAAAAAAATCAGTCCATTTTTCTTTTCTTTTCTTTTTTTTTAAAGATTTTATTTATTTATTTGACAGAGAGAGATCACAAGTAGGCAGAGAGAGAGAGAGGAAGCAGGCTCCCTGACAAGCAGAGAGCCCGATGTGGGGCTTGATCCCAGGACCCAGGGATCATTACCTGAGCCGATGGCAGAGGCTTTAACCCACTGAGCCACCCAGGCACCCCTCAGTCCATTTTTCTTAAGTGTGTGCTGACAAGGGCCCCATCCTCAAGCGGTTGGAGCCCAGACAAAGACCAAATGTCCCCAAAGCCCTTTGTCTAAGCCACAAAAGGCTTAAAGCCCCAATCCAAACCACAACATGGGGTTTTTCTTTCTCAGAGGACACTAGAGTGATTCCCAGGCCACGACCATTAGGTATTGTACTGAAGGCAGGTAGACTACCCCTGGGCTCACATGCCCCTAGTATTACCGCCACAAATAAAGTACGCAAATCTTGCCAAGCTCATGGGAGAAATCTCTGTCGAGAAATTGCCAATTTGTTGTCTAATGTGGCTGTGGAAAACCCGAGACGAACCTGTTCACTGAACTCACTTCAAAGGGGTCACAGATGTCAGTTTGCCCCTTCCTGCCCCCAAAGAAGTGGTTTAAGAGGCAGATACCAGTATCCCAACCCCTCCTTTCCTCTTTCCCAACCCCCGACGGAGAAGAGTGTGGTGGTGGGGATGGGTCTCTAAGTATTCTTGGATATATGAGCAAAGGACTCTCCCTAAACAGAGGCTTTGTGGTATGTTTTTGAATAGAGAAGAAAGAGGAAGTAGCATAACCTTTTACTGGCCTGTTAAGTCTTCTGGCGCCTGAAGTTTCTGCCTCACTGCTGTTTTTCAAAGAATCAAAATTAGAGTCACCTCAGAGAAAGGGTTCATACATGATTTTGGCCAGCTTCTTGAACACTGTCATACGCCAGGAAACAAGACAAGACAGCCAGAAGGCAGAGCCTTGCACCCCTCTGGGCCGCCCAGGGCCTTGCTCGCACCCACTGGAATCCCAAAGAGGGCAAGTGGGGAGCCCTGAGGAAGCTGTGAGGGCAGAAATGGCACAGTACCATTCAGGTGACCCTGAGCCCTCTGGCACGGTACCCACAGCATAACAGAAGGGAGGCAAGTAGACAGAAGGCTCAGATAAGCATTCAAATAATGAAATCTAAGACAAAAAAGCGCTATAAGAAAAGTCAAACAAATTGCTGTGGGGGCTCCGAGAGGGAAAATAAAAGGCTCTATGATAAGGATCAAGCATAGTTTCACGGGCGTGCCTGGGTGGCTCAGTGGGTTAAAGCCTCTGCCTTCGGCTCAGGTCATGGTCCCAGGGTCCTGGGATCAAGCCCCGCATCGGGCTCTCTGCTCAGCAGGGAGCCTGCTTCCTTCCTCTCTCTCTGTCTGTCTCTCTGCCTACTCGTAATCTCTATCAAATAAATAAATAAAGTCTTAAAAAAAAAAAAAAAGGAATAGTTTCACGAAGGGGCACCTGGGTGGCTCAGTTCGTTGAGTGGCTGACTCTTGGTTTCAGCTCAGGTCATGATCTCAGGGTCCTGGGATGGAGCCAAATCCCAGATAGAGAAAAAGCATGTGAGCTGAGGTGTGTAGGGTAAATGCAGGGCTGGGATTCGAGACTAGGAAGTTCAGTTTAGCGAGTTTCTGTCACTTTATAGAAGACTGGCATAAACCAAGGAGTTATGGAAAAGTTTCCTTAGCAAGTGGCCAGATCTGGTATGCATTAGGAAATTCAGTCTGAGGAATGACTTGGGGGAGCAGAGGATGGCGAAGTGGCTACAGTCTCCGTCTAGGCCAAAGGAAGTGGGAATGAAAAAGAGCAAAAAGCGAACGGCTTTTTACCAAAGAAGACTTCGCCAGATTTAGCAGCTAATTAGATGGTACGAACGAGGAAGAAAGTCACGTCAGAGATGACTCTGGTTTCAAACATGAGGGACTCCAGTTTTCAGAACACTGTATTACAGTCATATGCTGTCACTTCATTTAGGGATCACCTGGTGTAACCATCCAAAGTGCCGGGAGGGGGTTTGAGATTGGTGGGACTTGGTTATAAACGATTCATCCAAGGGATGCTTACTTGTTTGGTTTGTTTTAAGATCATCAAAATTCGAAGAGCACATTAAAAAAGAAAATTCTCATAAAAAGTTGTGGCCAGGGCTATCCTGGGATTTGCAAGAGGCCTTGCTTGAAAAAGTCTTGAGGGATGGGCTGGGAAGGACATGGTGGAAGACAAGGAAGACAGTTCAGTAAAGGTAAGTTGGGAGAGAGACGTGGTGGGAGCAGAGCAGCCAACAGCACCAAAGCTGCCAAGATCTGGAGGAAGGTGAGTCTGAAGAAGAGGCCATTGGATTTTATCCCTTGAGAACTCATTAGTGAGTCTTTGAAAGCACAGCTAGTGACGCCAGGGAGGGAGGGAGAAGGTAAACTACAAGGGGAGGACAGAGGGTGGTGAGAAAGTAGCACCAGAAACTTCTTTCATGAAATTTGAGAGTGGTAAGACAGTGAGCAAGGGAAAGGAAGCCTAGGGGAATGGCAGTCTGGGGAAGGGGGTCTTACAATCTTGAGGACATTTGAAGATGGAGGCAAAGAAATCACCAGGGCTGGTAGAAGGGCATAATGACAGAGAAAGGACGAAAGGAGGTATGAGTAAGAGAACAGGGCCGTTTATGACTGCAGAAGAAGGAGGGACCAAACAGGGAGCCGAAGTTACTGGTTTTAACTGGGTTGGGCTGTTCACACCTTATCAGGTGCTTGTGAGGATTAAATGAGATAATATTTGAAAACCATTTGGAACAGCTTTTGGTACATGGTAAGTGTTCAGTGAGTATTTGTGATTCAGCTGATTTTTTTTTAAGTTTGTTTATTCATTTTTAGCAATCTCTGCACCCAGTGTGGGGGGCTCGAACCCCCAACCCCAAGATTAAGAGTTTCATGCTTTGCCAGCTGAGCCATCTAGGAGTGCCTGAGATGATTCTTGACTAGAAGATAATTCAGTGTGGAGGAATGAGATGAGCACTGGGGTAGGAGACATCACGAAGAAGGGGTCTGTCAAGAGAAGATAGCTCTGTGTAATTAGATCACAGAACATGAAGGAGAGCAGAGCCAGGCCACAGTGGGTCTTGAATTCTCTGCTAAAGTAGTCAGGCTCTTGATAGACACAGCAGGGGCCTTTAAAGGTTTTGGGGGGATTCAAACTATGTTTTAGGAAGGCATACTCTGGGTAAGGCTAAATGAGGGAAAAGTGACTACAGAAGTCCAGATAGGAGATGACAAGGGCCTGAACTAAGATGGTGGGAATAAAAAGACAGAGAGAAATAGGAGATGAGAGGCAGAGTTGGGGCCTACATGACTAGAAGGTGGAGGGAGGACAGCTAAGAGGGCCCTAGGCACTCACCATGGTGACTTCTCCAGGCTGGTGGTGCCAGCAACACAGATCAGAGAACTCTGAAGAAGATCCATAAAGAAGG
Source organism: Mustela erminea (assembly GCF_009829155.1). NCBI lineage: Eukaryota > Metazoa > Chordata > Mammalia > Carnivora > Mustelidae > Mustela > Mustela erminea. The sequence goes on from NC_045631.1 coordinate 9,348,019, forward strand.
ATCCAGAAAGGTGAGGAGCCAGCAGAAGAGATAGAGAAGGAGGCAACAGGGGTTGCCTGTCTGACTTGCTCTGCATGGTTCATCAACATGAACCAAGTGCCACCAGCGCACCAAGGATGAGGCTAGGCGCTGGTGACTGAGCACAGGGCTTGACAGTTCATAAAAGCACCTTTCATGAGGAATGTCCTGGTGGCCAACCAGGCTCATGATGAGGCACGTAAAGGATGTTTTTCCTCTCTTTGTGGGGAATTCTAGCAGTTTTGAGGAGCACAGTATACAGCCTGTGGTGAGTTAAATGGCTGACTGAGAGCAGCTGAACTGTGGAGGGTCTCTGAAGTAAGGACTCCACGGCTGTGACTGACCTGAGGGGGTGTCCTGAGGCCGACCCAATAGCCTAGGAGGTGACCTATGACGTGAGGCTTGAAGCTTTGTCAGTGGGTTCTGACGGCACGGACATAGATTCCTACTCTAACTCAACAGTATTAACAATAATCGCTGCCTTCGTAATGGTTCCCCATGATCTTTTGCATCAGTCGTGGTTGATAATTTTTATGAAATCTCCTTGTTCAATTGCTTAATATAGAGTAGTAGTATCTCTTCTAAGAATGGTAAGTCTTAAACGAGAGATTATGCTCCTCACACATAGTTTCTGAGGTAGGCATTCTGTACTGTTTGTCGTTGGTGGGTCCATCATGGTGCTGGGTCCCAGGACCAGCGTGGGCAACTCCCTCAGCTTCCTGCTAAGGGCGAATATCAGGGTATCAGAAGCTGCAATTTGCATTGACCCTTTCACCAACTAAATGAGCACTCTGGATTCCTTAAGACTGGTCTTAGCAAGAGTGGTAATCTGAGGACGAGTACCTTCCCTCCAAATGGTATTGTTGATCCATTAACCAGAGAACGCAAGAATTCGGGACCTGAACAGCCCTGTGAGCGGTCCTGTGAGCCTTAGAAGTCAGTCTAGGGGCACTTGGGTGGTTCAGTTGGTTTCGGCTTAGGTCATGATCCCAGGGTTGTAAGATTGAACCCTGAGTCGGACTCCACGCTCAGTGCGGAATCTGCTTGAGATTCTCTCTCTCCCTCTGCCTCTCCTGCTTGTGCAAATCTCTCTTTTTAAAATAAATAAATAAATAAATATATATATATATATATATATATTTTTTTTTTTAAAGGAATCAGTCTAGGGCCTTTCTTTGAAACCAACACTAACTCAGTATGTTTGGGAGGTAAAATGGTTCTGTTTTCAAGCTGTCTAGGTCAGGGTATTTAGGCTACATAGTTTCAGCTGTCTGAATAGTTCATAATAATTTCAGCTGTCTAGTGAAACAAAACCCAGGCCAATTATCTTCTCTAGTTCAGCATTCTACTCTGTCAACTCCTTCCTAAACTTGGGCTTTTCTAGAGTCGTAAAGAACAACAATATGGATTCTATCTCTTTTCTGCACTCTTCGAGAGCCTGGTGATTGGGGGCTCAGAGGAATCTAAGCCAAGGAACCCGCTACAGTTGCCCTCACACCCAGAACAAGGGAGGCTTTTCTGGGGACTGTTGGCAGGCAAGACTTAGGGGAACAGGAGGTATGTGCCACTTCCCAGGAAGACTCGATTGGCTAGTGGTCAGAGGGCTTCTCAAGGGCAAATTCTCCTGTAAAAGCCGTGGTGTCCAGATCAGGGCAGCCCACCCTTATAGTGAGTTCCATACAGTCTTGGCCTACTGGTCAACCCCATCTTAGGGGCGCTCCTGTGGACACCTGTTCCTTCCTTTTTCCAGTCTCTGGTCAGTGTCAGCATTTCTGAGAACGAGTATCTAAAGCTTTTCATGGCTCTGGTTCACCTGTGGTTTGCTCACTTCTTATCAAACAGAAGATGTAACAATGGGCATCACCATTGGTGTACCCAAACACCAGCTGTTTCTTCTGAACTTGACCTGGGCTTTATCTCCCTCTTGCCGTTGAAAATTCTATCATGGATTCCCTTTTCCTTCTCCCTTCTCCTTTGGCCAGTCTTACAAAAATTCGGCAATATCAGCATCTAAATCCTTCTAGAGCTAGCATTTCTCAGCCACTGGGCAGAGAACTAAACATTAAACATTGCAATAGAAAACATACACAGCTACTAGGCTGAGGATTTATAAGGAAAGCATGCAAGAAAGAATCCAAGTCACTTCAAGATTATTCCCATTTGGGTTGATTCTATTTGCTGTCGTAACTTGGAAGTATATATAAGGACACACTTGGATAGTCTTCTTACCAATGTTCTATTTGCTTGGTAGATAGAAATATACATTCTCAGGGATGGAGGGCATTCATTTATTAATAACCACTGGTACCCAGTCTCGGCAACATAAATGCAGCTGATATGCTTTCAGAGCAATTAAAAAATACTGACATTTCTTGGGTAAGGTGGAATGCTCCTAGAATTCGCACCTACAACATGTCGAAATTTAGCTTGTAAAATGAGTTCAAAATAACCGTGGTTCTACCGCATGTTTTCCAGATGAGGTCCATAAATCCCTGGGAGTCTGTGGCTAAATTCTCAGGGGTCCATGGGTTCTTATGAAAAATGTATATTTTTGCTTAGATAATAATCTGAACAACAATTTTTGTGTTTATGCCATTGACAACAAAGCAGAGGTGTTCATGGGATTTTAGCACATGTATTTACACGTGTGAGAATTCTTTTTTTTTTCCTTAAAGATTTTATTAATTTATTTGACAGAGATCACAAGTAGGCAGAGAGGCAGGCAGAAAGAGAGGAGGAAGCAGGCTCCCTGCTGGGCAGAGAGCCTGATGTGAGGCTCGATCCCAGGACCCTGAGATCATGACCTGAGCCGAAGGCAGAGGCTTTAAACTCACTGAGCCACCAAGGTGCCCCTACACTTGTGAGAATTCTTAAAGCTTTTTTTTCTTTTGAAGAGGACTCAAGGGGCACCTGGGTGGTTCAGTCACTTAGGCATCCGACTCTTGGTTTCAGCTCGAGCTGTGATCTCGGGGTCGTGGGACTGAGCCCTGCATCCGGCTCTGCACTTGGCATGGGGTCTGCTTGGGTTTCTCTCTCCTTCTTCCTCTGCCCCTCCCACTTGTGTGCTCTCTCTCTCTAAAATAAATAAATCTTGGGGTGCCTGGGTGGCTCTCCCACCCCCCCCTGCTTGTGTTCCCTCTCTCGGTGTGTCTCTCTCTGTCAAACAGATAAATAAAATCTTAAAAAACCAAAAAAGACCCATACATCACTCAAAGGTTAACAAACCCTGCTCCAAAGTATTGGGGATTGAAAACCAGCCCGTGTTCTCTGGGTAATCATGGATAATCTATCTGAACCAACCCTCTCCCTCCCCAGCTTTAAAGGACCCGCAGTCCCTCTCAAGTGCAGCATTAATAGAGGACCCAGGTGCACCACTCGGTAGGACCAATTCCAGGAGAAAGCAGGCACTAGAATCACCGACATCAAGGCGTATTTTATTTTATTTATTTATTTTTTAAAAGATTTTATTTATTTATTTGACAGAGAGAGAGATCACAAGTAGGCAGAGAGGCAGGCAGAGAAAGAGGAAGGGAAGCAGGCTCTCCGCTGAGCAGAGAGCCCGACCCTGGGATCACGACCCGAGCAGAAGGCAGAGGCTTTAACCCACTGAGCCACCCAGGCGCCCCAAGGCGTATTTTAAACTCAGTATCCAAGGTGAATCTTAAGCATCTGTGTGCACACCAAGCACCAGTCTTTCCCTCAATGAGGTCCACGTGCTGGGCTCTGCCTTGATTTGCCTGAATGTTCCTCTACTGACAGTGGAGTCAGCCCTCTTGGTCAGGACCCCATGAGGGTCTGATGAGAGCACATGCGAAAGCCTAGCGACTTGCCCCAGCCTCCTGTCCTAGACGTTGTCTATGATCTAGCTCCAAATAAGAAGGTCGATTCGGAATCACCCCCAGACCACTGGCCTGACTTTGAGCATCCCTGTTAGCTAGAAACTCTTGCTGCGGTGTCTTACCCACTCGATTGGGTCTCCTTGGAAAAAGACACTAGTCTGGTTCAAGCCTGCATTCCCCCTACCTCCAGCTACTACAATCTCATAACTGGCCCACTGGCCTGTGCTACTGAAGCCCACACCTGCGGTAGACAGATCTGTCTGACCTGACAATCTGCAGGGGAGAGAGGTAGAATGGGGACAGAATTTAGGCAGAAGAGGAATAAGTTCATAAAATGTACAGAAAATACTTTATTGGGAAGCATAGTAAAATAAAGCAGAATTTGCAATTGAAAATTTAAAGCTTAGGGACGTATATGAACGTGTTAAAGGATTCTGGGCCCGAGACTTCCCTAAGTGGGTCTCATGGGTCTCTTGGGCAAAAGATCTCTTTATCATACAGGCATAAATCTAGTCCTTTGATGCCAGCAATGTCTTACAGATGTCTTACAGAGGGGTCCTAAACACCAACAGAACTGGCATGCAAAATGTGACAAAATGTAGCTTCTTTTTTTTTTTTTTTTAAGATTATTTATTTATTTAACAGACAGAGATCACAAGTAGGCAGTGAGGCAGGCAGAGAGAGGAGGAAGCAGGCTCCCTGTTGAGCAGAGAGGCCGATGTGGGGCTCGATCCCAGGACCCTGGGATCATGACCCAAGCTGAAGGCAGAGGCTTTAACCCACTGAGCCACCCAGGCGCCCCCAACATGTAGCTTCTAAACATGGGTTTCAATGAACAGCTGTCCCACAGTCAGGTTCTCCAGCTGAGGCTTGCAAGGGAAGAGAACTCTCACCCTACTCATTTCTTGGCCCCACGTCTGAACTGCTTGTTCTGACCCATTTCTTACACGATGTTCCAACCTCCTCTCTTCTGGCATTGCTCCTGATTTCCTATTTCTGGCCTTGTCCTTACTTTCAGACCCGACACCTGACACTGTTTTTCTGGCAAGAACCTTGGTTCCCAACTCACCTAGGAGCCCTGGTCACGGCTCTGACACGCCTGCCCCCATGAGTTTCCAATGGCTCCATTCGGTGGCAGGACAAAGGGAAAATTCAGGCCTTCAAAAAATATTCCTTCCCCCCTTTCAGGCAGAGTGACATTTTTGGGGTCCAGTCTAATGGGGCTGGTAGAAAGATGAGTCATTTAGCGAAGGTGATTCATGTACTCAGTCACCTAAGTCCACACATCTGGGAGCCCCCCGGCCTCCTGTCTTCCTTATTCTTTGTAGCCAACTGGTTTCCAAGTTCTAGAAATGCTACCTCTACAGCAGCCTGAGAAACCATCTTCTCTCTGTCTCCTCTGCTGATGCTTTATTTCTGACTCATGTTTCTCAATTATGCTAACTGGTCCCACTGCAACAAGTCTGGATTCTCCCGCTCCCAAGCCATCTCTGAAATGTCGCCAGTTTTCTAAAATGCAAATCAGGGGTGCCTGGGTGGCTCCATTGGTAGAGCTATGACTCTTGATCTCAGGGTTGTGGGTTTGAGCCCCACGTTGAGTTGGTGTAGGGATTCCTTAAAAATATCTTTAGGGGCGCCTGGATGGTTCAGTCATTATGCGAATGACTTTGGCTCAGGTCATGATTCCAGAATCCTGGGATGGAGCCCCCTATCGGGCTCCCTGCTCACCGGGAAGCCTGCTTCTCCATCTCCCACACCCCTGGCTTGTGTTCCCTCTCTGGCTGTGTCTCTCTCTGTCAAATAAATAGATAAAATCTTAAAAAATAAATAAATAAAATCTTTAAAAATTTTTTTTTAAAAAGTGCAAATCAGGGTTGCCTGGGGTGGCTCGGTTGGTTTAAGTATCTGCCTTTGGCTCAGGTCATGATCCTGGAGTCCTGGGGTCCTGAGATTGAGCCCCGTCAGGCTCCCCACTCAGCAGGGAGTCTGCTTCTCTTTCTCCCTCTGCCCCTGACACCGTTCGTGCTCTCTCTACCTCTTTCTCTCTCAAATAAATAAATAAAACCTTTACAAAAAAATCAAGTGCAAATCAAATCAAGTCATTGCCCAGTTTAGTATGTTTCGAAGGTCCTTGAAAAATTCCCTGAAATTCTTTAATCTTGACAGAATCCGAGATCTCTGTGATCTGCATCTGCCCAGCTGTCCCTTCAATCTGCATCTCACCCCCAGGCACAGTGTAAGCCAGCTACGGGGAAGACCACACCGTGTATGGAGTCTGGGCGGCTCACAGCCCCATCCCTTCAAGATTCGTATCATAGGTAACTGGTCTATGGCATCTTTCCTGACTCCTGCTTTGGAGTCCACGGCTGCCCTCATGTTATTAGTAAGTCTGTCTGCCTTCTCCAGGCGCCTGTAAACTGACCGAGGGCAAGGACTTGGCGGTTCTTGAATTCCTAAGACCTAGCATTTCAGAGATACCATATGCTCAATAAAAAGGATTCTTAAATGAACCAGTTAAATAAACACATTCCAAAGATCAATCAAGAAACAAGCAAACCGAAAGCCGGGTGCGTCTCATGAGCTCTCAAAACCTGTTCCGTCCTGACTTTCATGTGAAGCTGGCTCCATGGGGCACCGGTGTTCTGTACAGAACCTTCCTCGCAAGTGTCAAATGTGTATCAAACACCGAGAACGTAGGCTTCGGGAGAGCGCAGAAAATATGAAACCTCCGGCATTTAGGGACCGGGCAGGTGAAACACAGTGGCTGGGGGTGACCGATACAAAGTGGCCAAGGAAGTAAGGAGGCAGGAGGACAGTTAGGAACCAGTGCTGTTAGAGAAGCCAGAAGCAGTTTCCAGGCGTGGGGAGGGCATCAGCGCTGACCGGAGCTGCTGGTCCAGTTAGGTTAGGACTGAAAAGGATCCCATCAGCGTCACAATTAGGCAGTTACCAGGGACCCCAGAGCAAGAGCAGTTTTGATGGCAGAGGGAGGAGGGGAGCTGGTGAACCATATTGTCCTGCACTGGGAAATGAGTAAGAGATGATGATGAGTGTAGATAATATGGATTATGAAGAAAGAGAGAGAAGTAGGGCAGTAGTAATGGGACGGCGGAGAGCTACGTGGAGGTGTTTTGGTTTGTTTGTTTGAATGATGCTCTAGAGAAGTCTTGACCCAAGACAATGAAATAAGAACAAGTAAGAGGCAAAAGAAAATTTTCCCTAAAGCGTGCTATGGGTATAGGGACCCATGTGGCAGAGGTCAGGATTACTGGAGAAATGTCAGCCATGGGACGGTACATAGCAGATGCCTACGTAGGATCCTGGCAGCGAGATCTAGGAAATGGATCGTTGGTAACTGTCCTTTCCAAATTCTGGGAATTGATTTCACAGGTGAGGCAATGGAGTAAACGGCAATTTGATACTCAGAATTTGTTTCAGGCTAAAGACTAGAGACAGGAGGAGACAAGCCGACAGGCAGGAGGGCTGCCTTCACACACGGATGGAAGGGAATGGTGCTGGGTGGTCAACACCAGACGCCGGCTCGGATTTGAACTTCAGATAAACAAGGAATGATCTTGTGATGTAATTATGTCCCATGTGATATGTGGGATGTGCCTACATGAAAACATTATAGTTTTTCTACAATTCAAATTTCACTGGGCCTCCTGTACCACGTTCGGCACCCTGTTTAGGGCCCATACCTTCTTGCAGGGCGATTACTCTATTTACTGAATCACATAATGTTGGTTGTGAAAAAGAGATAATGTAATCCAACATCTGTATTTTATTAAGAGAAGAACAAGGATCAGAGCATGGATATGCTTGCCCGCTGTCAGCTTGCTAGTCAGGAGTTAGAGCAGGGGGCCATATCATACGGTCCCCTGGGGCTGTCACAGAAAAGAAATTCCCAATTCTCTTTCTGAGTCTAGCTCCAGGAGACATCATGAAATTCTCTATGGTACCTTATAATCCAATTAATTTTAATATACTTTATTTAGGGGCGCCTGGGTGGCTCAGTGGATCATGACCTGCCTTTGGCTCAGGTCATGATCTCATGGTCCTGGGATCGAGCCCTGCATTGGCCTCTCTGCTCAGTGGGGAGCCTGCTTTCCTCTCTTTCTCTCTGTCTGCCTGCCTCTCTGCCTGCTTGTGATCTCTGTCAAATAAATAAATTAAAAAAAATCTTTTAAAAAATACATACTTTATTTAAAAGAAGGAATATGACATCTATTCTATGACTTTAGAATAGGGGAAAGGTGCCTTGTTACACTGAGCAATGACGAATAACATATCCCAATTACAAAAAGGTTGAGAAATAATAGTTTACACTGGACGTGAGTCCAAGGGAGAGGTTATGTCCATTTAAGTTTTTAAGAGTACTAGCTAGCTTTTTTTTCTAGGTAGGTGACTGATACAATCATCCAATGCCAAAAAATGCCACAGAAATTCATCTCAGGTTCTAGCTAATATAGCTAAATTAGAAGCTAATTGTGGGATCACAGAAGATTAGTCCAAGAAACTGCGTGCAAAATAAGAACATGGGCACGATGATGACAACTAGTGTAGGAATTCAATATGCTGCATGGCGGGTGGGCAGTGTCTGGGTGCCTCAGTCGTTCAAGTGTCTGACTCTTGATCTCAGCTCAGGTCTTGATCTCAGGGTCAAGAGTTCAAGCCTGGCATTGGGCTCCAGGCTGGGATGGAGCCTACTTAAAAAATAAAAGTGAGGGGCGCCTGGGTGGCTCAGTGGGTTGAGCCGCTGCCTTCGGCTCAGGTCATGATCTCAGGGTCCTGGGATCGAGTCCCGCATCGGGCTCTCTGTTCAGCAGGGAGCCTGCTTCCTTCTCTCTCTCTCTGCCTGCCTCTCAGTGTACTTGTAATTTCTCTCTGTCAAATAAATAAATAAAATCTTTATAAAAAAAAAAAAAAAGTGAAAAAAAACCCAACCACAAAAAAAATGCTGGAAGGGGAGGATGGAGACTGATGGCAGGGCTGGTATCTGATCATAATCCTTTCCCCCACATGCTTCTATTCCTTTATTTTTTGCATTTTTTTTTTAAATTGAGGTATACTTGACACATAAGATTATAATCTTAAGAGTACAGATTAGCACTGAGGACAACTCTATTAGGACATGAATTCAGCTCTGTAATTTTGTCAAGGCTGATGAAATGCAGGATTATGAAGATAATCTTGGTTGAATCCTTGAGAGATGCAGTGACTCATGCTTCGAAACAAATCCTTGTTTGACCCCGTCTAACCAAGATAGCTTGAGGGCCTGGAAGAGCAAACTAAGAGCTTTGGCCCTACTCAGAACACCCCCCTCCCTTGCACTGTGACCTGAAATCAACTCCTGAGATCTTATCTCCTGGTTCCTCCCCTCTGATCCCTTCCTGACGCCTTGGAGCACCCGGAGCTTGGATTCCTGTGTGTTTCTGGGTCTGTGAGTGTTTCTGGCGCTGGAACCCAACAGTCGCTGCCCTGGCTTTTGCTCCTTAGGAATGCCATTCCAGCCCCACCTGGAGGCTGAGGGATTAAAAATAACCATGTCGGGGCGCCTGGGTAGTTCAGTGGTTTAAAGCCTCTGCCTCCGGCTTAGGTCATGATCTCAGGGTCCTGGGATCGAGCCCCACATCGGGCTCTCTGCTCAGCGGGGAGCCTGCTTCCCCCCCCCCCCCCACCGCCTGCCTCTCTGCCTACTTGTGATCTCTCTGTCTCTCTCTGTTAAATAAATAAATAAGTAAAATCTGCAAAAAAAAAAAAAAAAAAAAAAAAAAAAGCTCACGTTGCCACCTGCGTCAATCGTGTTCCCTACAGTACACGCTTCTTCAAGTGGGCTTAACAGGAGTTGAGAGAGACATTTTGAATCTTCCTCAGCTCAACCAGTGTAAGGGCCTACTTAGCCAGAGCGAGCCATTTTGTTGTTTATGCAGCAAACAGATTGACCCTGCCCCTCCCCCACGAAGCTTACTTGGAAACAAGTCTGGGAAACCAGAAAAATACGACTGACCAGCCCCTGATAAGGGAGCCCACATACACGGTCATATCGGGCCAGGTGGAAACGTCCAATGAAAGGAAAGCGCACGTATTACCCACCAAGGAGTGTGAGCCCCGCCTATCAGGTGCCAGACGAAGGCACCGATTCCAGCCAAGATCATAGGCTAAATTAAATGACTATCATGGGGTGAATTGTAATTCAATTGGCCACCTCTGTGTGGCCAGGCTCAACCACATGGCCTTTACTCTATAAAAGTTAGTCTGTGAGACTTGGAGGGGTCGCCTCTTTGCAAGAGACGGCCCTGGCTGGTCAGTTTGATTCTTGATGTTTGGCGCGAAATAAAGCCCTGCTTAACTTCCGCTTTGTATTGGTCTGGTCCTTTTGTCCTGGACCCTTGCACCAGGACCAACAAAAGCTCAGCCGGGAGCTATGCCTTAACTTATAGATAGATGCAAGTCTTTCCTCTGAAAAAGAGTATTTCCAAAGCGAAGGAAGACATGGGACTGGAGGGTGAGCAGGAGGAGGGGATGGCAGAGAGTAAATCCCAGTAGTGCTTTGTGAAAATATGGGAACTGCATTCTCTGTTGGGCAGAGGGAAGCCGAGATGCGGTGAGGGTCCTTATCCAAGAAGGCACACCCAAGGACCGAGAATGACCTGGTGGGTGCTCCTGTGTCTCCCAAGAAGAACTGAGGTCAGAGCTATGGGTCTGTGATCTTGTTCCCTGGGTAAAGAGATGTAGCTTTGGGCTACACACATACGTGTCCCCCCAGGAATGCCTACTGACCAGAGACCCCAATAATCTCTTCCTTGCTCTCACCGTCCATTCCGCTCTCACATTTTTTTTTAATTAAGATTGATGATTAATTAATTAATTAGAGAGAGAGAGAGAGAGAGAGAACACAAGCTGGGGGAGTTGCCAGGCAAAGGGAGAGGGAGAAGCAGGCGCAGGGGAAGCCTGATATGGGACTTGATCCTAGGACTCCAGGATCATGACCTGAGCTGAAGGCAGTGGCTTAACCAACTGAGCCACACAGGTGCCCCTGCTCTCGCATTCTTATCAGAAAGCTTGTTCCTTTGCCTGCCCCCTGAGCAAAAAGACCAAATAATCCCACTCTCCAGACTACTTCCCCCGAGTTTGCTCACTCCAGTTCTGTCCTGCAGGAATTTGGAGTTGCAACTCAGAGATGGGCCCAGAGGTTCTCAAAGAGTATTGTGTCTTAGGATCCATTGCCTGGGGAGTTTGTAAAAAAAAAAAAAAAAGAAAAGAAAAGAAAAAGAAAAAGAAAAAAGAAATGCAGATTCTTGATCTCCTACTGCATGAGATCTAAGAGGATTACAGTGAGTCCCAATACATGTGTTTTAACAAATGCCCAGGTAATTCTGCTTTCTGCTGCCCCTGGCCAGCAGATCCCTCCTGATATTTTACAAAATACCACTCTACGTAGTCTGTTTGGGTGGAGAGTGGCCACATGCGTAGGCTGAAGTAGAAGGAGAGATCCTGTGGCCCCGTGCATACCTTGGGAAGGTGAATTAACCTCTCAGTTTCTCCATCTGCAAAATGGGCGTAATAACAGCACCTCCCTCAGAGGAGTGAGGTTTAAAGAGGTGAATAAATTTAAAGCACAGACTAGTGTTGGACACTGAGTCGGATATGCCAGCTATCATTATTCCAGCTGCCGATAATGTTTCACTAAAAGGGAAAAAGGAAGTGGCGAGAGAGAAGAAATGCCTTGCTCTGTACCTGGGCTACCATCTCTCTGACAATCACGCCATGCAGCACCAGGCCTCTGATACTCTGGAGTTTTCTGTGACGCTCTCCTGCTGCTTCATCACCAGCCTGCCTTGTACTCACTCATGACTCGGCTCAGATCATGGAGAATGGCCATCACCCTCCTGGAGACTTGCCCCAAATCTCAGGTGAGGCCAAAGGTCTCTGTTGAGCTCTTCCTGTGCCCTCCCCCATCGTGCTCTATCTCTGCTCTTACTGTGGCATGATGAAAATTTATGTCCTCATCTCCTCGATAGTCTGGGAATGTAAGGGCTGAGTCTGTTGTGCCCACCAGGCTCGCCCCTGCTCTCTGCACAGGCCTGGTGTCGAGAAGCACCTGCCTCCACCAGGAGAGACCAGGACATTCTCTTCATCATGGCTGCTCTTACACAAGCTTTCTAGTGCCCCCAGTTGTACCCCCGGGGCTGACTCTCAGTGAAGGTATTGACGCTGAACTTGGTGGTCAAAGAAAGGCTAACAGCCAAACTGGAAACCACAAATTTCATTCCTAAGACCCAAGACCTAAGCCAAAGAACTCCTGTAATAGGACTAGTTCCAAAAATAATTCAAAGATCAAAAAGATTCATGAACTTGGTTTCTACCATCCCCTTAAAAACTTGCCAAGAGCACCTGAGTGGCTCAGTTGGTTAGGTGTCTGCCTTCTGCTCAGGTCATGATCCTGGGGTCCTGGGATCCAGTCCCTCAGGGAGCCCCTGAGCAGGGAGCCTGCTTCTCCCTCGCCCTCTGCTGCTGCCCCTGCTTATGCTCTCTCTCAATCGCTCTCTCTCTCAAATAAGACAAAATAAAAACCACTTGCCAGTCTCCTCACTAGGCCCTTCAGGTTCCCAGTTTCGCTAATACAAGAGGCCAGTGAGGTGAGTACCACCACGATTTGTAGCTACAAAGCCATGATTTCTGTCAGTTGTCCAATAGCACCTGGCAGGACAAATGAAGTAATGGAAGATCTCGGGTCTTATCCTGGAGATGAAGAGCGTCACTGAGGACAGCAGTGAGACTTTTTCTAGAAAGAGATGTTCAGCCAGACTCTAACTAAACCATCTGGGCTCTCTTCATCTTGGTGTATTTTCCACATATGCCTAATCCCTTTTCTTCAGGATATGAAGGGAATCCCATTCCTGTACCTCAGGGGGAGTACCAAGGAGACGGTGTTCAGGGTAGGGATGATCCCCAACAGGACAGTCAGGAATTTTACTCTTCCTGAAGTATATGGTCTGTGATGTTCTTCATGGCCTGGGGCAAAATCTTGGAGGCCCAAGCCCAGAAAATCTTTACTTGCTGGGTTTATTAAGCCCAGCTGTTTCTAAGAATACTTTCCTTTTTTTTTTTTTTTTAAAGTTTTTATTTAAGTAATTTCTATACCCAAAGTGGGGCTCGAGCTCATGACAAAATCAAGAATTGCACATTGCTCCGACAGAGACAGCCAGGCACCCCAAGAATTAACCGATTCTTTCTTTTTCTTTCTTTAAAGATTTTACTTTATTTGACAGAGAAAGACAGCGAGAGAAGGGAACAGAAGCAGGACCAGTGGGAGAGGGAGAAGGCCCCCCCACAGAGCAGGGAGCCCAATGCAGGGCTCGATCCCAGGACCCTGGGATCGTGACCTGAGCCGAAGGTAGATACTTAACTGGCTGAGCCACCCAGCGCCCCTACTTTCTTTATTTTTGATCTTATTTAGCTTACAGGGACCAGACGACCACTGTAGCAGTCTAGAGCATCTGCAAGTCATCTTGGTGACATCTGAGGGAACATCCAGCCCTAGGTCATCTGTCCCAACCACCTCGGGATCAGGATTTGTTCGATACATGCTCTTTTGCATCACTCAGCCCATTTATGAATATGACCCAAGGAGCACCCCCATAGCCACAGTAGCACAGTAGTACTCCCTAAGTGTTCGTCCTATGTTAGCACTGTTCTCTTTATTCTGCGCATCCTCCTCCAAATCCCCTCTGCTACCTCATAATGATACAGTGTCCCTTCCCCCATCTCGCACGGGAAAAAAAGAAAAAAAAACACCATAACTGTGCATCAGGTTGGCTGATTCCTCGGGAAGGCCTTTATCTTCCTCAAAGGACTGTCGCAGAAGTACTACATCTGATAACCTGAAATAATATAAAACTAAGTTTGTCTGTTCCCATCACAGCTAGCCAGATTTTCATCAGCTTTGGAAAGCACGTTTGGGATGACAGGTGTGACTTCAAATGGAGGTCAGGTGGCATACACGGAATTCCGTTTGCAAGTGTCCCAGGTGAGACATCGCAAACAGATAGGCAGTTAATATAATTATATTATAATAAGACACTATGGACAGAAAAATGAAGAGTGGTTTTAAGGAGGAGCCCAAAGGAACACCCCAAGAAGCAGAAGCTCACAGGGTAGGCTCTAATATAGAACTAATAGCTTCTGACCCTACGTATTGCTCCAGAGTGAGCGGAAGTAGGGATTTGTTTATTTCACTATCGTTAATGATTCTTCTAGCAAGGCCGGGGAATATTTTCACTAGTTTAAGAATTATGATACAGGAACGGGATGGAAGAGTTTGCAAAATTAAAAACCCAACTATGTGTCTGTATGTAAATACAGATTCGTGAAATATTGCAGGTGTGGAAATTTACACAGCAAATAGTGAATCATAGTTTTCTCTGAGGAGAGAAGTGGATGGGGAGAGACTGGAAAGCGACATTCATTTTTTTCATCTGATATATTTTTGTCCTGTTTGTTTTTATATTGGGCATGTGTTGCTATTATTTTAATAATGGCTTTCTTGAGGGGTGCCTGGGTGGCTCAGTCTGTTAAGGGTCCTATTCTTGACTTAAGCTCAGGTCATGATCGTAGGCTGGTGAGATGGAGTCCCGTGCCAGGCCATGGAGCCCACTTCAGATTCCACTCTCTCTCTCCCCCTCTGCCTTTCCCCTCCCCCCAGTCCCACTTGCGCTCACTTTCTCTCTGTAAAAAAAATAATAAAATTCAAGAAAAATGCCAAAACTATAGCTTTATCAAAATAAAAGCCACATACTATATAACTCACTCATTTAAAGCATACAACTCCTTTTTTAAAGTATATTCTGAATTGTGCTGCCATTACAGAAATGAATATTTTCATCAGCTCAAAAATAAACCCCATTATGAGTTGCTCCCCATTTCCCTCTCCTTCCAGGCCCTCCGGCAACCACTGATCTGCCTTCTGTCTCCGTGGACTTGCCAATTCTAGACATTAAAAATAAATGGAACCATACAATTATGTGGCTTTTTCTATCTGGCTTTTTCCCCCCACTAAGCATGTTTTCTAGTTTCTTTCTTTTTTAAAAAATCTTTTATTTATGTATTTATTTATTTGACAGGCAGCGATCACAAGTAGGCAGAGAGGCAGGCAGAGAGAGAGGAGGAAGCAGGCTCCCCACTGAGCAGAGAGCCTGATGCGGGGCTCAATCCCAGGACCCTGAGATCATGACCTGAGCTTAAGGCAGAGGCTTCAACCCACTAAGCCAACCAGGCACCCTTGTTTTCTAGTTTCATTTAGGCTGTAGCATGAATAAAGACTTCATCCTTTTTTGTGGCTGAATAATATTCCATTGTATGGCTCACCACATTTTGTTTATTCATTCACCAGTGGATGGACATTGGGCTCTTTCGACCTTTGGGCTATTGTGAATCGTGCTGCTATGAACATTCATGTATACTTTTCTCCATGGGTAAGTTTTTGCTTGAATATGTTTTCAGTTCTTTTACGCATTTTTGTAGGAGTAGAATTGCTGAGTAATGGTAATTCTATGCTTAATTTTTTGAGGAACTGCCAAACTGTTTTTGACAGTGGTTACGCCATTTCACTTTCCCACCAGCCATGTATGAGGATTCCAATTTCTCCGCATCCTTGTCAACGACTGGTATTTCTCTTTTTACTTTATTAAAAAAAAAATTATGGTCAATCCAGTGGGTATGAAGTGGTTTTGATCTCCATTCCCATAATGACTAATGATGTTGAGCATCTCTTCCTATGCTTGTTGGCCATTTGTATATCTTCAAAGAATTGGCTAGTAAGTCTTTAGCCCATTGTAATTTAATTAAATTGAATTAATTTATTTTTTAAAGTAGGTTCCATGCCCAACATGGGCCTTGAACTCACAACCCTGAGATTGTCACATGCTCTTCCAACTGAAACAACGAGGTGGCCCCTCTTTTGCCCATTTTTAAATTGGGCTGTTCATTTTTTGTTGTTGAGTTGTAGGAGTTCTATATATATTATGTATTATATATTTTATAAATGTTATACATTATATAGTATTGACATAAATCATATATCTATACCTATCTACATATCTATATGTGGATATTAATTCCACCAGATGTAGGATTTACAAATTTTTTTTCCCAGTCTGTAAGTTGTCTTTTCACTCTGTTGATAGTGATTTATTTATTTATGTATCAATCTGCTTATTTATTTATTTATAAGTAATATCTATACTCAACATGGTGCTTGAACTCAAAATCCTGAGATCAAGAGTCACATGTTCTTCCAAAAAAGCCAGCCAGGTGCCCCTTGATAGTGTTCTCTATTGCACAAAAGGTTTTAATTTTGATGAGCCCAATTTGTCTATTTTTTGTTTTGCTGCTTGTGCTTTTGGTGTCATATCAAAGACAGCTGTGCCTAACCAAAGCTCATGAAGATTTACTCTTACATACATACTTTAAAGATTTTATTTATTTATTTATTTGACACAGAAAGAGAGCACAAGCAAGGGGAGTGACAGGCAGAGGGAGAAGCAGGCTTGCCACTGAGCAGGGAGCCCAATGCAGGGCTTCGTCCCAGGACCCTGGGATCATGACCTGAGCCAAGGGCAGATGCTTAACCGACCCAGCCAACCAGGCATCCCTCCCTCTTATGTCTTTTTGAGATAATTTTTGTGCAGTTATGAGGAAGGAATCCAACTTTGTTTTTTAGCATGTGGATGCCGAGTTGTCCCAGCACCATTTGTTAAAAGGAGTATTCTTTCCCTGTTTAATTGTCTTGACTCTACTGTTGAAAATCAATTGACTGTACATGTGAAGGCAGCATATATTATTAATAAAGAAAGAAAGAGGGACATTGGGGAGGGTATGTGCTTTGGTGAGTGCTGTGAAGAGTATAAACCTGGTGATTCACAGACCTGTACCCCTGGGGATAAAAATATATGTTTATAAAAAATAAAAAATTTTAAAAAGAAAGAAAGAAAGAAAGAAAGAGGGGTGCCTGGGTGGCTCAATGGGTTCAGTGTCTGCCTTTGGCTTGGGTCATGATCCTGGGATGCTGGGATCAAGCCCCATGTAGGGCTTCCTGCTCAGTGGGTAGTCTGTTTCTCCCTCTCCCTTGGCCTCTATTCCCTTCCCCCTACCCTAGGTCATGCTCTCTATCTCTCTCCTGGAAAGCAAGCAAGCAAGAAAGAAAGAAAAAAGGAGAATTTGAAAAGAGTGAAGTCCATAAATTCTTTAACTACAGAAATGGTCAGTTAATCTGTATCTCAGCCTTACGAACTAAGTCTAAGTAGCTATGAATTTTACCAAACTGGAAGATGTAGTACACATCATCTTAGATTGAAACAGATACAGGCAGCTGCAAATTTTCCTTTCCCTAGGGCTCTCCAGAACATCCCACAGATGACTAAGTATTATTTTTTGGAACTTGGTACTATGAGGAAATAATCTGAAAGTCTGACCTAATAACATTTTTTCTGTTCATTAACATTATTTGTCTATAAGACTTTCATCTTAGAGAATTAATTGCCTCATATTTAAAATTCTTGGCTCATAGTACCAGTTTTATAGAGGCTACAGACTGAATATTTGGGTTCCCCCCAAATATCTCTGTTGAAACCAATTCACCCAATATGATGGTGTTTGGAGATGGGGCCTCTGGGAGGTGGTCAGGTCATGAGGATACAGCCCTCATGAATGGGATGGGTGTCCTTATAAAAGAGACCCCAAAGAGCTCCTTTGCCCCTTCTGTCATCAGAGGACACAGTGAGAAGACAGCATCTGTGAACCAGTAATGGTCATGGAGAAACAGACTTGGAAGGAGAATCATGTTGGTAAATTATTTCCAGTGCTTACATCGAACCTGTTTGCCCTAGAAGAATACCAAGAGGTAAATAAGAGAATACATTAAACAAAAAAACCAATGAAAAATAAATGAACCCCTCCCCAAAAAAAAACCAAAGTGCCTCCATAGTAAAGAAAGACAAGGTTGGAAGAGTTACTGTGGACAATAAGAGGCAGCAGAAGCTTCAGATGGCCCCACCTTGATGCCTGAATCCTGCTCTGCCTCTCCATAACTATTCTGTAGGTATTGGCCCTGTTCAAACCCGGGAAAAAAACCCCAGAACAACCAATGGGGGATATCTTTTATGCATGGCAACTTTAAAAACAATAGAAGGGGGTGCCTGAGTGGCTCAGTGGGTTAAGCCGCTGCCTTCGGCCCAGGTCATGATCTCAGGGTCCTGAGATCGAGTCCCACATCGGGCTCTCTGCTCAGCAGGGAGCCTGCTTCCTTCTCTCTCTGCCTGCCTCTCTGCCTACTTGTGATCTCTCTCTGTCAAATAAATAAATAAAATCTTAAAAAAAAAAATAGAAGGAAAGAAGGAGAAAAGAATGTAAGCAAAAAAGCAGCTGAAAAGCCTATATAATTCCAAAATATCTTACAGGGTTTCAAAGAATCACCAGCAGCATGATATTGATGAGAGGAGGTGGGGAGGAAGAGAGGCTTAAAGAAGAGATTTAAGGGTTTCAAGAAGAGGTTTCTACATAACAGAAATGGAAGTTAGTGTAGCTTGGGAAAGAAGGAAAAAATAAATATACAGCTATTCAAAATAAAGTGAGAGACATGATGGAAATGTTGAGGAGATCTCAAAATTGTAAGGGATACTGGCATCTAGATCACAGAGATGATAGTTATAGAGAACAAAGAAGATCCAACATATGCATAATTAGTGTTTCTGAAGAAACAGATAAAGCAAATGGAACAGACGGATAAAATGGAAATCTGCAGATTGAAAGTCCTGCCATAGCCTAGGAAAATTTAATTTAGAACCATCAATACCAAAAGATAATATGGTGTTGGGCACCTGACTAGCTCAGTTGGTTAAGCATCTGACTCTTGGTTTTGGCTCAGGTCATGATCTCAGGGTCATGGGACTGAGACCTGCCTCGGGTTCCACGGTCAGCATGGAGTCTGCTTGGGATTCTCTTTCTCTGCCCCTTCCCCCAGTCACTTGCACTCTCTCTCTTTTAAATGAAATAAATTTTAAAAAAATCTTAAAAAAATTAAGAAAATGGGGCACCTGGGTTGCTCAGTGTATTGAGCCTCCTCTGCCTTCGGCTCACGTCATGATCTCAGGGTCCTGGGATCAATCCCCCCCTCTCTCTCTGCCTGCCTCCCTGCCTACTTGTGATCTCTCTGTTTGTCAAATAAATAAAATCTTTAAAAAAAAAGTAAGAAAACATAACATGGTGAAGTTCTAGAACTCCAAGGATAAAGAAAATCCCTTGGTATTCAGGTAGAAGAAAATGTTTTACGGGGGGAAAAAAAATCAGATTGGTAGTAGACATCTCCGAGATACTCACTGCCCCAAAACAGTGAAACAGTATCTACAGAGCAACAGGAAGTACAACCTGATAATTCTGTAGCCCCCCAAGGGGTCCTTTATGTACAAAGAAAACAAACAGATGGTCTTAAACATAACAGAAATACAGGATCTATGCCGTGCTCTTGTAAAAATATGGGGGGACGAGTCCCTGTCATGTCAGATAAACTATGGTAAACCAAATAGATTGGACTGACACAGGATTAAGACAAAACAACTACGGGGATAGTGGTTTTTGAAAAGAATGTGTCACAAACCTTGACAAGGTGAAAGTAATAATATAATGGAATTTGGGGAGAAGGGTTTCTGGGGAAAAGTAAAATATGTTCAGTTCTTCCAGGTGGTTAGTAGAAGAAGTAGATACTTTGAAATGTGGGTTAAAAACACCACCACCATCACCACCACCACTGATAAAACTTCACAATATTTCACTACCTTTTATTCTTAATTTTGAACAGATATTTTTAGGAATTAATCCATTGTAATTGGATTAGATGAAATATTTATCTCAAGTTCACCTCGAGTTAAAGTTCCTCAATTTTACTTCTATTTTATTTCAAGTAACATTCAAATTTTTGGTATCCATGGAATTATTTCCATTTTTCTAAAATTATAATATGTATTCATCTATCTTTCTGTCTGGAAATATGCACATAAAGAAGGCTAGCACTGAGTATATTGACAATGGCTATTTCCAAGTTAAGAGCATCTGGTTGATTTTTACTTTCTTTTTATTTTTTACAAGTATGCATTATTAAAAGTTCTTTATTAAAAATACATATGGACACAGATCTGACCATCTTACTCCTTTGTTCAATGTCTCTTTTAGAAAATATTTAGTTTAAATTTTATTTTAAGATTTTATTTATTTATCTGAGAGGGAGAGACAGAGAGAGGATAAGCAGGGTGTGGGGGGCCAGAGGAGGGACAGAGGGAGAGGGAGAAGCAGGCTCCCTACTGAGCAGGGAGTTCAGTGTGGGCCTCCACCCCAGGACCCTGGGATCATGACCTGAGCCAAAGCAGATGCTTAACTGACTGAGCCACCCAGGTGCTCCTAATTTTCATTTTCTAGAGATCAAGCAAGCAGGGGCAGAGTAAGGAGGGGCAGAGGGAGAGGGAGAGAGAATACGAGGCAGGCTCCATGCTGATCATGGAACCCATTGTGGGGTTCAACCCCAGAACCTGGAGACCATGACTTCAGCCGAAACCAAGTCGGAGGCTTAACTGACTGTACCACCCTGGCGCCCCTTAAAGATTTTCTTTTTAAGCAATCTCTATGCCCAAGGTGGGGCTTGAACCCAAAATCCTGAGATCAAGAGTCATGTGCTCTACCAACTGAGCCAGGCAGGTGCCTCTGTTTATGATAGTTTCATTCATAATTGCCAAAACTTGGAAGAAACCAAGATGTCCCTTAGGAGGTGGATAGATAATTGTGGTACATTTACAATTACAATAGAATATTACTGAGCACTAAAAAGAAATGAGCTATCAAGCCATGAAAAGATAGGGAAGAACCTTACATGCATATCACTAAGTTAAAGAAGCCAGTCTGAAAAGGTTACATACTGTATGATTCCAACTACGTAACACTTTGGAAAAGGCAATAAAACTATGGAGACAGTAAAAAGATCAGTGGTTGTCAGAGGTCGGGTGGTAAGGATGACTAGGTAGGACACAGAGGATTTTCAGGGCAGTGAAAATACTCCGTATTATGATGATAGGTACATGTCGTCATACATTTGTCCAAACATATGAAGCGTAAACACTGCCAGTGGACCCTAGTGTAAACTGTGGACTGTGTCAGTGAAGGTTCACCCAATTGTAACAAATGTATCACTCTGGTGAGTGATTACATTGATAATGAGGGAGGCCCTGTATGTGTGGGGTCAGGGAGAAGGTGGGAAATTTTTGTACCTTCTGCCCAGTACTGTTGTGAGCCGAACACTGTTCTACAAAAATAAAATCTTAAAATTTTTTTTTTTAGCGACGCCTGGGTGGCTCAGTTGGTTAAGCAGCTGCCTTTGGCTCAGGTCATGATCCCAGCGTCCTGGGATCGAGTCCCGCATCGGCTCCTTGCCCGGCAGGGAGCCTGCTTCTCCCTCTGCCTCTGCTGCCATTCTGTCTGCCTGTGCTCGCTCTCTCTCCCTCTCTCTCTCTCTCTGATGAATAAATAAAATCTTTAAAAAAAAAATTTTTTTTTTTAAATATAGAGGCTAAAAAAGATACACTTGGAAATTATATATTCTGAAATAAATCTAATGAGACTTGTGGTTTATAACTAATGTATGCTTATTATCAAAATGATGGAAAAATACAGGAAAGTGTAAACAAAGTACACACTGCTTTTTTTTTTTTTTTAATTTACGTATCTGTCAGAGAGAGAGCGAGAGCGTGTGCACAAGCAAGCAGAGGGACTGGCAGGTAGAGGGAGAAGCAGTCTACCCTCTGAGCAGAGAGCCTGATGTGGGCTCGATCCCAGCACCCTGCGATCATGACCTGAGCCAAAGGCAAATGCTTAACACACTAAGCCAGCCAGGCAATCCAGTTGCTACCAATTTATTGCTATTATAAATACTGTTGTAATAAATACCACAATACCGGGGCACCTGGGTGGCTCAGTGGGTTAAAGCCTCTGTCTTCAGCTCAGGTCATGATGCCAGGGTCCTGGGATCGAGCTCCGCATCGGGCTCTCTGCTCAGCAGGAAGCCTGCTTCCCCCTTCCCTCTCTGCCTGCTTCTCTGCCTACTTGTGATCTCTGTCAAATAAATAAATAAAATCTTTTAAAAAAATCACAATACAGATTAACCTTGAATCCTATTTTCTAAAAAGTTTACTTATTTACTTAAGTAATCTCTACCCAACATGGGGCTTGAACTCATGATCTCATGGTCCTCCAACTGAGCCGGCCTAGCACCCCACCTTGAATCCTATTTTTCTTAAAGATTTTATTTATTTTTCTTAGAGAGAGAGAGAGAGAATGAGAATGAGAATGAGTGGGGGTGGGGAGGGTAGGGGCAGAGGGAGAGGGAGAAGCAGACTCCCAGATGAGCAGGGAGCCCAACGCAAGGCTCCCTCCAAGGACCCTGGGATCACGACCTGAGCCAAAGACAGATACTTAATCAACTGAGCCACCCAGGCGCCCCTTGAGTCCTACTTTTATGGTATATTTGTAACCTCTTCCAAGGAGCAGTACCAGACACAAATGCAGGCTTTGCAAAGGCCGCCCGCCCCTCCTTGGTCCCACTTTACATCTGCCACACTGCTTCCCCTAGTCCCATGACTTGAAGACTCAACCTCCCTTCGGTTCCTAGAATAATCTCCCTTTGAAGCAGTACTGAAACAGCTTTCGGTTCTCGAAAATAATAGCTCCATATCGGCTAGGCCTACTTCAGTCTCCATTCCTGGTTTCTTTTCTAGGAAACACTGTTGTCCTTTGCGCCTTCTGGGAGGATGGGAGCCCTGGCTTGCTCTTGCCAACTGGGCCTGGAACTGTGCCCTTGAGCCTCAGCCCGGTCACTTCTTTGTGTATCTGGAGAAAAGGACTGCAGGAGGCTTTATTTTAATCTCTTACAGGGAGAGGATGCTTGGTCACATCTACTTTGGCAGACAAGCATACGGCCTTTTTTTGCTTTTGTTTTTTGTAGGGGAAAGGCTCTTACTGGGTCTCAAGAGGAGAGGGGGGGTTTAATTACCAACATGACCCCAACAGTCCCAGACTTTGCTCTGTGGTTTCTCTTTCACTGTACGATTTGTATGGATTTATTGGAAAACACAAAGACTTCCAGGAACTGCTAGCAAGCCAGACTCATTTATGTTTCCTAGTAGGTACTGGATTCTATCTCCCTGCTCAGCTAAAATTAGTCTGTAAAAGTCTTGGGCTTGTTAATGCCAAACTGATGTGAAGACAAGTACTGGGAGAGATGGGATTTTTATTGTGCCACAACATTTTTATGGAGCCACATCTACAGGATGGCAAAATCAGGAGCTGTAGAAAAACCTTCCCAAAGCAAAGGACTCATTTAGAACTTTCCAGAAGGTTAAAAATAACTACACAGGTCAGGGACCCAGACTGTTTTATTTAATTAAAGGAAGTGAAAACAGTTTCAGTGAAGTCTCAGAGTCGCCAGTGCTGGGTTAATGAAGAGAAAGTGAAGAGAAGGGGTCGGGATGCCCAGGGGTCACTTGGGTTCTTTGAGAGCACACATTCACATGCTGGCCACAGGAAGAAAGCTTATGGTGTGAGTGGAGTCATTCATTTATTCGACAAACAGGTACTGAGCAACTACTATGTATTGAAGATTATGACAGACATTGGGGATACAGGAACAAGAGGGGCTTTCGGTATAGAGTAAAAAATTGGGGTGTATTCTAGGATATAATGAAACTGTAACAAAAGTGCCTAGGAAAATCTAGGCAAATCAGGGATGGTGCCACGGTGTCTAAGGTAACCCTTGAGTTGAGGTTTGAAGGAGGAATAGGACCAGCGAGGGGTTAGGGGAGAAGCCTGCTAGAGGAAGGGCTGGCACATGCAGAGGCGTGGATGCATGAGAAGCCATGGTACATTTGAGGCCCTGCCTAAATATGGCACTGGACCAGGGCGCCTGGGTGGCTCAGTGGGTTAAGCCGTTGCCTTCGGCTCAGGTCATGATCTCGGGGTCCTGGGATCGAGTCCCGCATCAGGCTCTCTGCTCAGCAGGAGCCTGCTTCCTCCTCTCTCTCTCTCTGCCTGCCTCTCTGCCTACTCGTGATCTCTCTCTGTCAAATAAATAAATAAAATCTTTAAAAAAAAAAAAAATATGGCACTGGACCTAGATGGGGGTACTGGGCAGTCCTACCTACTTTTGTCGTGGGAATATATGTGATATGGGTATGAGCAGGTGCCATCCGATGTGCCTGAGTGGGGAGATAGTTATCAGACCACGGAAAGCTTTGAGACCTTGCAAGTCTTGTTGAACAAGAGTTCCTTGGGCCCCAAAGCACTTTAATGGGCATGGGTTATAATTGGGGGGGATCTGCTTTGTTTTATCTCATCATGATCAGGCTTCTCTTGAATCCCCACCTTTTCCAGTCAGAGCACTGTGGAGCCACATAGCTGACCTTCTTCCCACTCACCCTCCAGAATGAGGCCCATGAGAAGACTAAAAGGCTTAAAAGCATCATTATATTTTCAAGGAACTCTGTTCAATGCTTTGAATTTATCAAATCAAATCTTATCACAATGTACACAAAATTATTTCTAATTCAGCATTCACTTGTATGGATGGAAGCTGAGTAGAGAGGGAAGAATATTTTATTAGATATATGGGATAGTCTTTTAAAAAATATATATAGGGCACCTGGGTGGCTCAGTTGGGTTAAAGCCTCTGCCTTTGGCTCAGGTCATGATCTTGGGACCGAGTCCCGCATTGGGCTCTCTGCTCAGCAGGGAGCCTGCTTCCTCCTTTCTCTCTGCCTGCCTCTCTGCCTACTTATGATCTCTCTCTCTGTCAAATAAATAAATAAATAAAATCTTTAAAAAATATATATATATAAAATTTAGAAATTATATTTTTTTTCTAAAAAAACCTCAAACTGTACAGAATTCTGTAGAATTAAAAAGTGAAAGTATCCCTCTTCCCTGCCCCAATTAAGTAGCAGGTACTATTAACAAGTCTGGCACATATCTTTTTTTCATTTTAAGGATTTATTCATTTATTTTAGAGAGAGAGCGAGAGAGCATGAGAGGCAGGGGAAGAGGGAGAGAGAGAATCTCAATCAGCCTCCATGCTGAGAAGGGAGCTAGAAGGGCATGGATCTCAGGACCCTGACAGCACGACCTGAACTTCAGCATATGCACAGTGAGACAGCTTTGCACAAATACAGCAGCAATAACTGTTAATGCCAGCACCTACAATTAGCTCCAAAACCTTGAACTTCTCTTTCTTCAACATCTAGCACGGTACACTGCCCATTCCAGACATTTAATATGTATCCGTTAACAACAATTTAATATCCTATGACTCAAATTAGCAGAATACCTATGGAGGCATTAAGAACCAGGTAAAGTCACCAAAAGTATCCATTTAGTTGTCTAATGATGGAGACTATGCCTTCTTTTCTTGACAACTGAACAGTCTTGCTTCTGTAAGTGATTAGGTGAGTGGTTTACTGGGGTGAGCTCCTCGGGCTACATGTTTTTCTGAAATCAAGCAAGGAGGCTTAGAACAATGGAAGAAAGAACTGACCACACACAACGCCAACCAGATGTATTCTCCATACACGCTGGTCGCAAATGGGTGACCTACTTTCCTGCAGAAAAGCAGGAATCAATTCTGTCTTCCTTGCTCGTTTTGGTTCCTACCACTGCCATTTATTAAATGACCTTGGAGAATTCTCTTAATCTCTCTGAGCTTCAGCTTCCTTGTGTGAAATAAAGAAAGGATGATAAAACCTAACCTGTACAGTCAAAGACTCAAACAAGATGGCCTTTGAGAACGTGTGCTGGGAGTGGGGCAGATATGAGACATAGTGGTGGAGGCAGAGGCTCTGGACCAAATGCCAGCTCTAGCACTTACTAGCTGGATGACCTCAAGCGAATTATTCAACCTCTCACCAAACCATGGCTTCTTATCCACGACATGGGAAAAATTATTGGATTATTTTGAGGAGTAAGTGAGATCATGTCTTTAATATGGTTTTTGGCACTGACAGTAATGGCTGAATACTTATTTACCATTATCACTATGAGTGTAAGTCTTCCATAAAACTTTCCTTTTCTCTTCTTCCCCCAAATTCTTTTCTTTGGCTCCTCTGAATAACCTAAAGTAAGATTCCAAAGCTCTGCTTTTTCTGGGTTATGAAATGTGAGGCTGAAAGAATGAATAAAGATGGAATGTTGCTAGGGACTGAATTGTATCCTCCCAAAATTCATGTGTCGAAGCCTTATCCTCCTATGTGACTGTATTTGGAGATAGGGTTTTTAGGAAGTAATTAAGGTTAAATGAGGTCATAATTGTGGAGCTCTAATCCCGTAAGACTGGAGGCCTTGTAAGTACAGAATGAGAAATTTCTTTGTCTCCTCTCTGTGTGAGCATACAGAAGAAATCAGCCATCTGCAAGCCAAGATGCACACCCTCTCCAGAAACTTCCAGCCTCCAAAACTGAGAGATAATGAATTTCTGTTGGTTAAGCCATGCAGGCTGCAGTATTTGGTTATGGCAGCCTGAGCTAAGACACGTGGCTTCTTTGACTTCTTCAAACTGGATTCTCGAAGTGTTTACTTTGGACAAGTTGACTACCTCTCTACTGTCGCATTTCACAAGTAGGGGATGTTCCTGAAGCTACATGATCTTCAAAATACATACAAAAATTAGTAAATTGAGACAGATGGTGAGAATGATGACCTTGATAACCAAGCTAAGATCTCTGTTTTGAGGGCAGTTTTCACACAGATCTGGCTCTGAATTAAATATCCTGCATTGCTGGACAAAGCAGACACCACACAGGGGGATGTCTGTGTGTGCAAACGGGGTGCCGGGGCACAAGCCCATTAGTATTATTACTGGTCTTAATGGTGAGAAAAGAAATCACAAGTACCCTGACAGAATAAAAGGGAAGTATGTCACTTTGAAAAACAAACAAGCAAGCGATTTCTTTCACAGATTCACTCAAAACCATATTAACTTTCATGGTTTACAGAGGAGGAAGTTTAGGAACAGAGATTAAGTAACTTAATAAGGTGACAGTTAATAACTTGATAAAGCTGGGGCAGTTGGGGAAGTCTGGCTCTAGAAAGCATGACAGAACCTATTAGCACAGATAGAGAAAAAATTCACCATGATGACCCCATTTTCCCCGAGCCAAGGAAAATGGAGAATAAATTAAACTTTTTTCTTTTTTTTTTTTAATGTTTATTTATTACATCAGTAATCTCTACACCCAATGTCGGGCTTGAACTCACAAGCCCAAGATCAAGAGTCACTTGCTCTTCTGACTGAGCCAACCAGGCACCCTTGAAAGTTTTTTCTTATCTCTTTGTAGGGTACTGAAATGACAGGAGCCCCCAAATGCAACACAATGAAGGTTAGTTCCCAACAAAAATGCCTAACACAATGAAGAATATCTTTTTTTTTTTTTTTAAAGATTTTATTTATTTATTGGACAGACAGAGATCACAAGTAGGCAGAGAGGCAGACAGAGAGAGGAGGAAGCCGGCTCCCTGCTGAGCAGAGAGCCTGATACGGGGCTCAATCCCAGGACCCTGGGATCATGACCTGAGCCGAAGGCAGAGGCTTAACCCACTGAGCCACCCAGGTGCCCCAAGAATATCTTTTTAAAAAAGATTTTATATACTTATTTGAGAGAAAGAGCAAGAATGGGGGAGGGGCAGAAAGGGAGGAAAGGGAGAGGGTGAGAATCTCAACCAGACTGTGCTGAGTGAGGAACTCTATGCAGGGCTTGATCTCACCCTGAGATCATGACCTGAGCTGAAACCAAGAGCCTGGTGCTTAACCGACTGAGCCACCCAGGCATCCTAAGAATATCCTTCTTAATCGGCAGCCAACACAGTTAATGGTAAAACACTAGATGTGTTCTTAGTCAATTCATCAATACAGATCAAGTTACCTGCTCTTACCACAACTGTCAAACCTAGTTTAAGAAATTCCGCCCAAAGTTATAGTAAGAAGTAGAACACAAGTAAGAGACGTAAGTAGGAAAATGAAAGACTGTATTAGCATTATTTGCAGGGATAACCCATAACGCTAAGAAAATCAAGTGAAATGCTGTTAGGTTCTTTAAAGACATTTTGTAAGTGGATGGATATAAAAGAAATACACATAAAAGTCAGTAAATATTCTCCATACCAACAGTGAAGTCTAAAAAAAAAGTGTATCAGAAGAAGTCTTATTCATAACAACAACAAAAAGTAAGATAAGCCACGATAACCTTAATAAGAATGTTTTTGGTACCCAGATGAAAGAAACTATTAGTCCTGTCCTTTGTCTCAGTAATTTATCATCTAGGAATCTACCCAAGGAAAAGGTCAGAACTTCGAAGATTTATTATCAGATTTTAAAATACTTTAATATTGGGAAAATTTGAATATTCAATAGTAGGAGAACATTAATCAGGTCGTAACACATCCGTGTGATGAAATCTTTAAGACCATTTCAAGGACTATTTAGTGACTTGGGGAAATGCTAAAAATGCTCTCTCATGAACAAAGGGAGGATACAGAATTTTTTATAGCATCTGATGCTAATTTTGCTTGATATTGGGGTTCTTCTCTGAGCAGGGAATTCTTATTTGCTTCACAATTTCCTGAACCATCCCCATGCCCACTCCTTGGGTTACATGATACCAAATGCGTAATTCTCCTCCTCATTTGTGGCTTTCTCTTCTTGCCTTGACTAATCTCCATACTCTCTTATCGCCCCACCGATCCAAGCAAGGGTGACTGCAGCCACTCCAATGGTTTTAATTCTTCCTTATGCTAAGGATGTCTAATCTGTTCTTTACCATAACCCAATTCTTGCCCTAAACTATGAGAGCTGACCTTTATCCACCTAGCTCTCTATGCCTGCAATTTCCATTATCCCAGATTTCTTCTGTTCTTGAACCATCTTCAATAAGACTCACATCATCCCCTCATCTCCATCTCACCTGCTGGACTCTAAATTGACACCTCCTTTTGCCAGGACTCACGCATGAGACTGATTAGTCTGTGGTCCTAAGCTTTTCAATCCATTCTATCATCAGAGTGATCATTCTAAAACTTCAATTAATTAGTTAATTAATTAAGAGAGAGAGCACAAGTGGGAGGGGGTAGAGGGGCAGAGGAAGGGAGAGTGAATCCTAAGCAGACTCCATGCTCAGTGCGGAGCTCAACTTGGGCTTGATCTCACGACCCTGAGGATCATGACCTGGGCTGAAATCAAGAGTCCCTTGGTGGGGCTCCTGGGAGGCTCAGTTGTTAAGCATCTGGCTTCGGCTCAGGTCATGATCCCCGGGTCCTGGAATGGAGCTCCACATCAGGCTCCTTGCTCAGCAGGGAGCCTGCTTCTCCCCTGCCTGCCATTCCCTGTGCTTGCTGTCTCTCTCATTCACTCTGTCAAAGAAACAAATAAAATCTTTAAAAAAAAGGAGTCCCTTGGTCAACCTACGGAGCTACCCAGGCACCCCCAGAGTGATCATTCTAAAGCAAACAACTAATCATCGGTCTCCACTATTATTTGTTTCTTTTGTGCTATCATGAAGGTTCAAATAGTAAGAGATACATGTCTGCCAGGACTAATTTATTTGCCACTCATCTAAACTCCATCCCCAACCCCCAACCTCTTCCACTGTGGGAGGAAGCAGCTAATTAAAGCAGGTGCTGAAATGAAAAAGGAAACCCAGGGAGACTGACTCAGCTCATGGACAACGCATGGGGACAATCAAAGCCTAGCAATCCATCGGATTTTTCTCAACAAAGTGGTCTTTTTTTTTTTTTAAACATTTTTATTTATTTATTTGACAGAGAGCGAGAGAATATAAGCTGGGGGATCAAAAGAGGGAGAAGCAGGCTCCCTGCTGAGCAGAGATCCCTATGCGGAGCTTGATTCCAGAACCCTAGATCATGACCTGAGCTGAAGGCAGAGGCTTAACTGACTGAGGCACCCAGGTGCCCCTGAATTTTTTTAATTGAAGAGGCAGGTCGATAACAATACATATTAATACATGCCAGAAAATCAGAGAAAAGGCACGTGGTATGGTACTCGGAATTTTTTCTATTATAAAAATTTATGAATAAACAAAAAAGTTAAAAGATTAGTATAATCTACTCTCGTGTATCTTTCACCAGGGTTGAAACCGTTAATATTTTATTATTTTGGCTTAATCTATATAGGTATGCATTTTTTTTTCTGAATCATTCTGAAGTATATTGCAGACATTATGATCAGTTATATTATATTTAGCCTTGGTTTTTAATATCTGCTTTTCAAGTATTTTTTTATTCATGTTTTATAAAATCCTTAAAGATTTAAAAAGAGAATAATTATGTTCATATTGTTAGAAAGCAAGGCTTACAGTGTGAGAGAAAAGAGATTCGATGTAAAAATCAAAGGTATTAAACAAAACCCCTGAAATATTAACTCTATGTTGTAAGCATTAGTATTCCTGATTTCTTTTTCCTTAAAAAAATACATATTTACTAGCTCTGTCCACCGTAACACTGTAGCAGTAAACACTCCTAGTAACTTTGGTTATGGTCTCTAAACACCACACCCTCCCAAGAGAGACCAAAGCTCCTTGGAGGGAGGGCTGATGCCAGGACTGGGGCAGGAACGCATGGGAAATCTCACCGTC
Source organism: Mustela erminea (assembly GCF_009829155.1). NCBI lineage: Eukaryota > Metazoa > Chordata > Mammalia > Carnivora > Mustelidae > Mustela > Mustela erminea. The sequence goes on from NC_045631.1 coordinate 9,378,602, forward strand.
CCTGACAGCAAGCAAATCCTACAGAACTAAAGAGACCATAACAAAGGACACAGGAGCTAACATTAAGAGGCTCAAGAGTCAAAGATGAGACAACTGGAGAAACAAAGAACACAACCAAAACAGAAAACCCGAATACATTAAAAACACATAGGTACCCGATGAAATAAAAAAGTGGCCTCCCCATCCAAGCCACAAAACAATGGGTTACCACTGGAGGTACACAGGGCATCGACTCCTTATTCTGAAAATGGCAATTAAAGAATTAAACATTTAGGGGCGCCAAGGTGGCTCAGTCAGTTAAGCATCTATCTTTGGCTCAGGTAATGATCCTGGCACCTGGGATGGAGCCCTCAGCAGGGCTCCCTGCTCAGCAGCAGGGAGTCTGCCTCTCCCTCTGCCACTCTCCCTGCTCCTGCTCCCTCTCCGTCTCAAATAAATAAATAAAATTAAAAAGAAAAAGAATTAAGCTTTACCCCGTCTTTTCAGATCAAATTATATACGAGGGTAACTACATAGCCCCAGCTGATAAAGCTTTGCTTTGCCGAAGAATTACAGCTAATACATTTAGAATGCAGGGGACATTCAGACACTCAGCATTTGGCTATTTCTAGTTAACCAATGATTCAGGCAATCATGAAAGCATTACATGAAAGGTGGGTGTGGGTCTTTGAAATGAAAGGAGCAGCCGTTGCCACGTGAATTCACTGATTAGTGGTAGAATCATTATCCGCGAGACGATCGGATAGCATGTGGTCTCCTGAAATGATTCAATGTGATGTACACAGTAGTTTATAGCAGTATTCTCGCTCCTGAAAGTTATAGCTAAGTTCTAGTTTGCAACAAATATGAATGATAGAAGAACAACTTAACACTATGAGAAGACGGGCAGACAAGTCCAGAAGGCATGACATTCTATATGACAACTAAGTTTTTTCAACAAAGACAAGGTAGGGTAGGGAGGAAAGGACAATGAACGGCAGATTATCAACCAACTATATCCTGCGTGGACTCGTTTAGTCCCTGACTTGAACAAACCCAACTGAAAACACTTTGAGCTACTTGGAGAAATGTCAGTATGGACTGGGTGCTGGGAGGGCATCAACATTATTAATTATTAACTTTGCTGGATGTGATGGTAATGGCATTGAAAGGATGTCTATCTTCTTAAAAGATGTATATCTCGCTATCTTCTTAAGGGATGTATATTTAACAACGAACGGGCGAAACAACCTGATGGCTAGATTTTCTTTAGAAAGGCTTCGCACCACAACAGATGTGAAATGGGGGTAGACGAAGCAAGTATAGAAAAGGCTTGATAATTACTGGGCTTCAGTAATAGGCATATGGGGGTTCATGACATGGTTCTTTATCCTTCTGTGTATTTTTGAAATTTTTGTAACAGTATTTTTTAAAGATTAAAAAAGAAGTAGCTATTTTTAGAGACAGAATCTGAACAGAAGTTGAAAACATTTATTTGCATTACACTGTCATTTAAAAACAAATGTGAAACTATTTTAAGTGGACTTCTCAAATAAGATGTTCTTAACCCACCCACATTAGTTTTTTTGTGTCTTTTGAGCGTACCGCTGCCTATTTATGGCCAATGAGTTTCTACATTTTTGAAGGATAAATTACCTGTTGTCAATAATCATTATACTGGAACGTGGAATCCCCAAAACATCACAGCTCTGCAAAAGTTCTTTCTTACGCATCTCCCCTTGATTGTAGTAATTTCCTGAAGATAACAAATATACAGTGGCAGATTTCTTTGATAGTGGAAATCTATCAGTTTATTCATTCTTATCTCATCTTGTTCCCTACGGGACGTTAAGCCACCTGAAAAATTTGTGGTTACGATAAAAAGCTGAAGGAAATACTATTCACTCCTGTGAGATGACTGACAGCAGCCCAGTCTTTAGTATCATCACCATTTAATCCTTCCCCATCACTGGATCTACCTGTCTGTTCCTCCGTCGGTCTGCCTGCATTTCAGCTGCATGCTACAGGCAGTACTGCATATCGCCAAGACCACGGACTTTGGAGTTCAGCAGATTTAAAACTGCCTCTTCCCAAACTGCCCAGAGTAAGTCAGGTACCTGGGCATTCTATTAATTTGGGAACCTTTAAATTGATAGTCCTTAAATATCTGCTGAACATTTATTTAAAGAAGAGGCTCTTACTCCTGAGTATTACAGGAAAATGTGTCCCTGGGGGATCTTGACCACATCAGTGCTCCAAATAGCTCATATATCCTTTCTTTTCCCAACACATATATTGTTTCCTATGAATCGTTCTGCTAAGTACGGCTTCTCTGTATCCTTACAATAATATACAGTGAAGGTTTAGTACCACTTAAACTGCACTTACAAGCAATTGTCTAGCTAATGCACCCCTTAATTCAACTCTCCAGCAGATAATTGCATGTGTACTGTGTGCTAGTTACTTAACTTTCCTGAGCCACAGGGTCTCCACCTGTGAAGTGGAGATGACCATCTCCTACGGCTGTCCTGAGAATTCCATGAGACAATACACAGCCACCCAGTTCAGTAGGCAGTATTTTCTCTTTCCTCAACTTCTTTAGCTTTACACTCCCCGCCCCCCCCCATTTCATTTCTTCCTAAATGACAATCCGTTTTCATCATCCTGACCAAATGACATCCCCTCTGGGAAGTCTCCCATTTTCCAGTATTCTGCTCAGACATACGAACTTTTCTCCATGATCAGATTATTCATTCCTAAATGTCATTGACCTTAAATATCACAGTCTCATTCAACTTTGTGTCATCCTGGTGTCCAGAACACTTCAGGCACTCAGGAAGCACTGAACCAAGAGGGGCTTCCTTTACTGGCCAAATAGCCCAGAGGAAAACAGCCCCACCAGACCTTTCCACTTTGGCCATAGTTACCTTAGTGCTACTTGTGAACTGTCTGCACCCAGAAAGGAGACGGTCATTACACGGTATCCAACACAGGGATTAACCCTAAGACTCCAGATGATAACTTAGTTTTGTATTGTCCTCATCACTGTATTTTAGTTTTTTTTTTTTTTTTTAAATAAATTAGGAGTGTGGGTAATATTTAATCTGCCTTTTTGAGTGAGGTGGGGATTTTAAAAGTAGAAGTAACTAAAAATTTCTAAGAGGGGTGCCTGGGTGGCTTGGTCGCTTGAACATCCAATCCTTGATTTTGGCTCAGGCCAGGATCTCAGGCTCTTGAGAAGGAGCCCGGAGCCATGGGCTCTGCCATGCTGGGTGTAGTGCTTGCTTAAGATTCTCTCTCCTCCTCTCACTGTATCCCCTACCCCCATGCTCTCTCTTATAAATAAATTAATCTTTCAAAAACATTACAAGAGAGAACTATTTATTTATTTTAAAGATTTTATTTATTTATTTGACAGAGACACAGAGACATCAAGAGAGGGAATACAAGAAGGGGGAGTGGGAGAGGGAGAAGCAGACTTCCTGCTGAGCAGGGAGCCCAATTCCAGGCTTGATCCCAGAACCCTTCGACCCAAGTCGAAGTCAGATGCTTAACGACTGAGCCACCCAGGTGCCCCAAAAGACAGCAATTTAAATGTCAAGTTCAAGTCAGAGGAAACACTTGCAAGACAAAGCTACTGTGTATTTAATATGTACTAAGGGAATCCTATATATTTTTTCATTTGAAAAAATTTTAATTTCCAGTTTCAACCTCCTGAAAAACAAGGAGAAATTTACTTAAGAAGTCACTGTATCTATAATACTTGGTAAATAATATCCAGGTTTCTCTCCTAGATCTTGAACCAAATATGTTATAATTTGACTCCCACAGCTGTAATATAAAACACAAATACCATTAAAAGCAAACAATGAGGGGCGCCTGGGTGGCTCAATGAGTTAAGCCTCTGCCTGAATTCAGCTCAGGTCATGATCTCAGGGTCCTGGGATGGAGCCCCATGTGGGGCTCTTTGCTCAGCAGGGAGCCTCTTTCCCCTCTCTCTCTGCCTGCCTCTCTACCTACTTGTGATCTCTCGCTGTCTGTTGAATAAATAAAATCTTAAAAAAAAAAGAAAAAGCTTTTGGATTAAAAAAAAAAAGCAAACAATGTTTGCTGTATTATTACCTGTATCTATTTACAGTTAATATCTTTAATAGCACAAACTGAGTAGGAAAGTGCTCAGACCCATATTCTCAATACATGAAAAATGGGTTAAACTCATTGGCAACAAAAGATTTGAGGGGAAAAAGTGTTATGCCAAGAAGTAATATTAAAAAATACTAGTCAGTGCTAGAGAGGGTGCTGTATTTAGGCAGATACTCTCACTACCTGTCAGTGAGGATATAAATTGGTATGTTTTGGAGAATCTGATTTGCATGCAAAGCCTTAAAAACAGACAAATTTAGAAATCAGCCCTAATGAAATAATAAGAAACACATAAAGATGTTCACTGTTTTCTGTTAATAGTGATAAACTGGGAAAAAAAAATCCCTCTAAATATACATATAATAAAGGGATGACTATATTAAGGTTTATCTCTATGAAACTATTTAAAAGGCTATTATCCTGAAACCAATGTTACACTGTATGTTCATTAACTAGAATCTAAATAAAAACTTGAAACAAACAAAGGCTATTATTATCTAGTTCTTATTAACATGGGTAAATGCTTAAATTATGTTTCACAAGAATGTGACCCTAATCTAGCTTGTTTTCACTGTTTAATTTCACTGTTTAAACTAAGGACTAGTATATAATTTCTTTTAAGTACTAAGTTTTTTTTTTTTAAATTAAAACTATGCTTTTTAGAGCAGTTCTAGGTTCACAGAAAAATTGAGGGAAAGGTATGGAGATTTCACTTTAATCCTTGTACCTACATATGCATAGCCTTTCTCATTATCAACATCCCCCATCGCAGTGCTATATGTTACAATGGGTGAACCTACACTGATACATCATAATCACCTAAAGTCCATAGTTTAAGTTAGGGTTCCCTCTTGGTGGTATACAGGATGAGGGTTTGGACAAAAATGTACAAAGACATGCATCCCTTATAATATCACACAGTATTTTCACTGCTGAAGAATCCTCTGCTTCTCCAATTCACCCTCCTTTCGTCCCAACCCCAGGCAATCACTGATCGCTTTACTGTCTTTATCATTTTGCCTTCTCCAGAATGTCATATGGTTGGAATCACACAGTATGTAGCCTTTTCAGAGTGGCTTCTTTCACCTAGTGATATGCTGTTAAGGTTCCTCCATGTTTTTTCAGGGATTCATAGCTCATTTCTTTTTAGCATTGAATAATACTCCATTGCCTGGATGTCCCAACTTACTTGTCTATTTCCTAACCGAAGGGTGTTTTGGTTGCACTCAAGTTTTGGCAATCATGAGTCAAGTTGCGATAAACATCTGTGGGCACGTTTTTGCATGGACATATTTTCAACTCCTTTGGATAAACACCAGGGAGGGTGACTGCTGGAAGGTTTGGTAAGAGCATGTTTAGTTTTTATAAGAAACTGCCAAACTAAGTCTCCCAAAGTGGGTGAAGCATTTTGCATTCCCACTACCAATGAGTAAGAGTTCTTCTTTCTTCACATCCTACGCATTTGGTATTGTCAATGCTGTGGCTTTGACCTTCTAATAGTGCACAGTGCACAGATTTTTTTTTCTTTTAAAAATGGCTCTTTTAGGGCGCCTGGGTGGCTCAGTGGGTTAAGCCGCTGCCTTCGGCTCAGGTCATGATCTCAGGGTCCTGGGATCGAGTCCCGCATCGGGTTCTCTGCTCCGTGGGGAGCCTGCTTCCTCCTCTCTCTCTCTCTGCCTGCCTCTCTGCCTACTTGTGATCTCTCTCTGTCAAATGAATAAATAAAATCTTTAAAAAAAAAATGGCTCTTTTAAACCTATAATTTCTTTTTTATTTATTTAAATCCAATTAATTAACATATGCACATACATTTCTAATAAATATTTGGTAGGGGCACCTGGGTGGCTCAATCTTGTAAGAGGCTGCCTTCTGCTGGGGTCATGATCTTGGGGTCCTAGGATCCAGCCCCCAGTAGGGCTCTCTACTCAGTGGGGAGTCTGCTTCTCTCTCACCCTCTGTTCGTCCCCACTGTGCTCTCTCTCTCTCTCGAATAAATAAAATCTCTTAAAAAACAGTAAAAAATAAATATTTGGTAAGGAAGCAAAAACTAATGTACAGTGAAAAATATAGTATTATATAAAATGGAGTATCTGTAAAAAAAAGTGTTGAAACAGAACTGTAATGACACACAACTAAGTGGGAAAAGAGGTTATGGGTATTTGTTAAAAATAACTTTATTGAGGTTTAATTTTACATACCCATTATCTATGTACAATTCAATGACATTTATACAGTTGGGCAAATATCACCAGTATCATGGTCAGTTTTTGTTTTCTCAGTCCATCTTTTCTGTATGATAAAGCAGGACTTACTCTTGGAGACGCCTCATCCCTCGAAGTTGGTGGAAATGAACTCTAAAATTATTTTCTAGTCTAATGATCTGAATCTCTCCCTTCAATTTGACATATGCAACGCTCTAGCACAAAGTGGATTTTAAAAGCCGCAGGAAGGTCCTGTGCTACCTTTCGGAGTAAAATGGCAAGGGTTGAGCCGGCACGCTACAGCCTAGATTGTTGGGTGTCCCACAGGAAGATCATTATTCTTGGTCCTTTAGCATATAAAGAGGTTCCACAGAACAACGAGTAGAGAGTCGCAGTTGCCAGCGGAAACGTAGGTATTAGATGCAAGAGATGTGAGCAGTTGTCTTGTGCTCCTCAATCCTGCTGGCAGCTAAGTACTCAACTGGGGACGACCCCCCACCCACCTGGGACGTTGACCGCTGCAGTCCACAGGCTGGGGCCACCCTCCTCCGTGAAGTGCCCAGAGAAGGGACCTTCGCTGTCCTCCCTTAGCTCCCTCAACTTAGCTTCCCTTCGGGGAGAGGCCCACTGAAATAGGTTGGCACTTGAATACGCATCATAGCCCCCGCTCCCAGCGACCCGCCTACAGCCTCCTACCTGCAGAGAAGCAGAGCAAAGACAGCCGGTGCCTCAGGCGGGCCAAGCCTAGCAAAGTGGGAGCAAAGAACATGGCTTCATCGTCGGGGTGCGCGATCACCAGGAGGGTCTTACTTCCACCTCCCGGGACGCCAGCCGGCTCCTGACTTCTCATTCTTTCCCAGGAGTCCCAAACCCAGAGGAAGCCCCACGCTACGACCGCAGCGACCAAACACAGAAAACCCACGGCTTCCATCCTCTCTGGGTGGCACTGCGCCTGCGCGGGAGGAAGGCTGCAGCACACCCAGCCTCCGGCGGGAAAACTGCAACCGCGGAAATTGCGTTCCGAGTTTCACTGTTCTGCCGACCAGCGGCTTTCAACGTTGGGCTCCTGTTACGGCTTTTGCAAGGACACCTCCCAACCATTCTTTATCTAGTTCTCTCTACTTTGTGGAGCATCTACGACGCTTTTGCCTTCTGGGTTTCGGAGACGAGCCCCTTGCTGTCCAGCTTTCTGCCCCTGTCCTTACAGTGCTCTGGGTTTAAAAAGAATTATTTGAAAACACCCGCCCTCCCTCTCTTGAATTCACTCCTCTCTTCAATTCACACTTTTGTGACTCATTTATTAAAACCCTAGACTTCCCCCTAATTATTTGGTCGGCCCCTTCTCCGAATGAACCGACTTGGTTTTTCCTTCTTCATTTTGGCATGGGGAGCGGTGGCTCCTCGGAGGGAAACGCACGCGGTGACGAGGAACCGTCCAGTGGTTTCCCCAAAAGAGTAAGACCGAGAGAGCGCACTTCGCGGTCGCCGAGAGCCACGGGCTCCTCCGACGGGTGACTTTAGATTAAGGAACGACATCACGGACAAATCAGCATCGTCTGACGTGCTGTGAAGTCCCGCTGCGAATTACAGCCGCAGACCCTTGGGTAGGTCGCCGTGCAGCCCTCCGGCTCCCAGCCCTGGGGACCTGACTTTCCTTCCCGCAGCCCGGGCCGAGGAGGCGGCGGCCGCCGCGCCGCGGAGGGCTCGCAGGGCCCGAGGCATGGCCTCGGATCCTTCCTTTTCCCACGGCCCGGGGAAGGCCCTGAGCGCGCGGCAGCCGGCCGGCTCGCGGCGAGCGCCCCGGCCCGAGGGCGCGATGGCAGCGCGCTGGGTCCGGCCAGGCACGGCGCGGCCCCGGCCCCGTCTTCGCTCGAGGGGACCGCCGCCGCCAGGCCGAGGGCAGAGCCGAGGGGACCCGGCGCGGGGAGGCCCAGGAAGCTCGGCCGAGGTAGGAGCCGCGCTCGGCCAGCGGAGGGAGTCGGTCTCCCAGCCCTCCGGAAGGAGGAGGAGCCGGCGCCGGAGCCGCCTTAGCGGCGGCCGCCGGAGTCAGGGGGGAGGGAGAGGGGTTGAGTCAAGATGGCGGCCAAGGTGGCGAAGCAGCAGCGGCGGCGGCGGCGGCGGCTGGAGTGAGCTCCCAGCTCGCCGCGCCGAGCGAGGGCCCGAGGTAGGGACCCGCGCCGGGGCCGCGTCCTGCTCCTCAGGCCCGGGGGCGCGCCGGCTACCACGCTCCGCCAGCTCCTGGTGAGTAGGCCACGGCGCCCGCAGCCCCGGCCTCCGGGCCCCCAGCTCGCTCCCTGGGCTTCCGAGGGCTCCTAGGGCGCGGCCGCCGGAGCGGCTTCTCGGTCCAGCGAGGGGCGTCGCGGGCCCGTATAGGTCGGGTCCGCCGCGGACGCCCGGGCTCTTCCCCTCGGCTGCCCGGGGCGAGTCGGGCGCGGCGGGGAGCTGGGGCTGGGCGAGTGGAAGAGGCTTATGGAGTTTGGAGGAAGAATGGGCTGCGGCCGGCCGGGTGTCCTGTGGGGAGGGGGCGTGCGGAGTCCTGCGGGCCGGGCCGAGAGAGCCGGGGAGGGCCGGGGGAGCCCAGGTGGGGCCGGCACAGGTGGCGGGCCTGGGCTCGCTCCGAGGCGGATGTTGGTGGCCGTCTCGGGAGGTGTGGAAGGGCTTCGGGAGGGTGACAGCGATGGACAAGTGCGTGGAGAGCAAAGTAGTCTCACCTTCTAAGCAAACCCCTTCGGGGTGTAATGGCGAAGGGTGGGTTGTGGTGGAGATGGCAAAGATCGGAACGTCTGCCTTCTGCCTTTTATTATCGCTGTTTTACTGGGTGAAGTCGGTGAATTCTCATTTATAGAGGAAGAGGGATTTGAGAAACTGTAATTGAGAAGCTGGTCTTCTGGGAGAGCGGACTGAATTCTTCGATTGGACTGGATTAGGTGTAGTCGTTATTAGAGGTGGACGTGCGAGTAAGTGATGTTTGTGAAAAGTGTTTGCTCGGGAAGCGTCAGTTTTCTTTTACTGATGGTGCATGCTATGGCGCCACTTCAGCAGAGTTAACCTTGGAGAGCAGTGGTACAGGTAGTTCTAATCTTTGGGATTAGTGTACTCACCTGTATCAGATTTGCTTCCCTGGGCATGTCCTAATTAACATGGAAATTTGCGTTCCTTGTGTGCATTTTGGTGAGGCAATGAAGAGAGGCGGAACCCTGAGCCAAGAGCAACAGGCCCGGGATTTAAAAATGACTACAAACACTCATTCTCTTTCGTTCAACATGTCTTGATCCATAGCTCGTGCCAGTAGATCCCATGGAATTGTCCTTTTCCATAACTGAAGGTCCGTTGGCATTATTTAATTTTTAATAGTTAAAAAAAAAATGTCTTAGCATGCCCTTTCATAAAGACACTTATTGGGTGAACCAAGTGGCCTAGGCTCAGGAGCAGATAGAACAATTTTATTGTCTTACTTAGAAATGGGTAAAAATTACCGAAGAAATAAACACAAGTTGTTGGAGGAAGAAACTGTTTGTATTTGCTTATTCTGTTAGATCCGGTGGAAGCTTATATTTATTTATTTTAACATTTATAATACACAGTGGCCTTGCCTTGCTTTAAGCACACCTGTCAGTGGAAATCAAGGTTAACACGCATATATATATAAATAATATGCACATGCTTACATACATACATAAGGATGGGATTACTTGCAATACCAAAATACTCTTTCCTTTTGCAAAAGCCTTGCCATATGTTGAACTACTCCCCCAGTGAAAATACAATCAGGACATGAGTCCTGATTCTTCCTTTTACTATTTGACATTTTGGAACATGATCAATCTTTCTTTGCTTCCATTTCTTGGTCTATGATAGTAGGAAGGCATCCACTCTCCTAGGGCTGGCTGCTGTGATCTTAAGAGAGTTAATAGTTATGAAATTGCTTTAAACAGAAAGGGTTATGTTTCTGTGAGGTAGTAACAACTTCCTTTGCACTCCTCTGAAATGCTTATCTGCACATCTCCCATGGCGTTCACACACACTTTCTACCTTGTATTTAGGTATTTCCGAACTAGTTTTATCTCTTCTTGAGATCAGAATGGGCCCTTCTCCGATTTTATCTTTGTTTGAGGCACTATGTAGGATTTTATTTTATTTTTAGGATATTGGCACTGCAAATGTTTGTTGAATGAATAAACATTGTATTCTAATTAGAAAAATCTGTTCACATTACACCTTAACCTAAATAGGCCTGTTACCCACTATGAAATATCTGTATAGCTGTGATTCCCTCCATGGCCTCTTAGGAAGATCTATTTTATTTTATTTTATTTTTTTACTTTTTAAAGATTTTATTTATTTACTTGATAGAGATCACAAGTAGGCAGAGAGGCAGGCAGAGAGACAGGAGGAAGCAGGCTCCCCGCTGAGCAGAGAACCCGATGCGGGGCTCGATCCCAAGACCCTGGGATCATGACCTGAGCCAAAGGCAGTGGCTTTAACCCACTGAGCCACCCAGGCGCTCCATGGAAGATCTATTTTAAGCTGAATTTCTTGTTGGATTTAATCAGACAGTAAAACTTAAGTATTCTGTGTGTTCACATAATTTTTTTTTTAAGAAATTGCTTGAAAATAACTTATGTTTCTTTGAATTTAACTGAGTAAAATTTGGTTCCAACGCTAGGTAAATGTAGTCAAGTTTTTGTAAGCTTTTTTTTAAACTTTGGGAAGTGGAGAGATTTTCTTACCATTACTGCAGTAGGAAGCAAAGGCTTTTGAATAGGGCAGGCATAGATGTAGGTAAATTTCAGGCTATTTGTTACTCAGGTTTTGGTTTTGTTTTTTTGAGTGTGTTTTGTTATTCAGTTTTAATTGTATTTCGGATGTCTTATTTGCAAGTTTAAATTCTTACTGATGCCTGGGAACTGTGGAAGTCTGGTGTAATTAGTTACTTCTGTTTCTTTTCTTCAGATGTTGCATTTTTCTAGAATACCTTCCAAAGAAGTAGTAAAGCTTGACCAGATTTATTTTCTATGGACACATTTGTGGATTAGAGATTCATATGTAGTTCATTCACTTGTTCAACTGGTGTGACGTGCCTTTTATGTTCAGGGTACATTACTAAATGCTGTAAAGGTATAAAGTTGAGCAGATCAGTTATGTGCACAAATAAGTTAGTTAGGATTGCCTGTTATTTTGCCTTTTTCAGGTTTGAGGATGCAAGAAGTACATTTAGATTGATGGTTAAGAAAACTTTATTTTCTTCTGTCGGGACTTAGGAGTATTGAAAAGCCATGAAAAGCTTCTGTCATGTAGCAATAAGTGTATGTAGGGCATCTGTTTTTTATTTGGTATTCTTGTGATGGTGGTTTCCCTTGAACATTTTTACTGTTCTTCTACCATTTTTTCTACCCTAGAAGCTTGTGTGGTCAAAATATTAGTTGGGTAGTGTTCAGATCCAACATACTTCTTTTTTTTTGTTTTTGTTCGTTTGTTCTTTTTGCATTTGAGAGTGAGACCATACAAAGCCATGTTAATGTTCTTATGGAGTTCTTCAAGTTGGACTCCTGTGTGTGCTGTTCCTTTTACTTAAAAGTGATCGCAGACACCCCCAAACCCACAAGACCCCGCCCCCAACCCCACCTACATTGGTTAAAATTAAATGCTAATAATTTATAGAAATTATAGGATTTAGATGACAATACATAGTAAAACTAGATAATAATAGACTAGATACTCTAGTCTTATTTTACTTGTGGATAAACTGAAGATCACGGAAGTGAGGTGATTTCCCTAAATTGTTGCAGTTGGCCAGTGGTAGGATCCAGGCTTTTGACATCCAATGTAGGACTCATCCATTCCACCATCTCATGCATAGGATGATTCAGTGTTATGATTGATAATTAGAACAAAAATCGAGTGGATGGGGAAAGGGAGATAACTTACTCAGCTTAGGTATTGAGTTTATCTTAACTTTAAATTTCCTCAGTGAAAATATAGTTTGAAAAAAATTAGTATTGATCTACATCAGTAATATGATCACTGTTAATTATTTGGTTTGCTTAGTTTTTAATCTATGATGAGTATCTTCCTAAACAAAAATGTCTGAGATGATCTGGACCTAGTGATATTTTATGGAATTTAAGTTTTACAGTAATAGAAATTGTATTAGGTCGATGGTTAGGAACTTCTGAGACCCAAACAGGCTAAATTACTTTATAAATTAACTATTGCTTCCTTTACTTTCATTCTTTTTTTTTTTTTTAAAGATTTTCTTTATTTATTTGGGATAGAGAGAAGAGAGCACAAGCAGGAGGGCGGAGGGGCAGAGGGAGAAGGAGAAGCAGGCTCCCCACCCAGCTGGGAACCCGATGCAGGGGCTGGAACCCAGAACCCAGAGATCATGACCTGAGCTGAAGGTAGATGCTTAACTAATTGAGCCACCTAGACACCCCCTTGCTTCACTTACTTTCAAACTTCTGGACTTTTTTTTTTTTTTTTTTAAAGATTTTATTTATTTATTTGACAGAGAGAGATCACAAGTAGGCAGAGAGGCAGGCAGAGAGAGAGAGAGAGGAGGAAGCAGGCTCCCTGCTGAGCAGAGAGCCCGATGTGGGACTCGATCCCAGGACCCTGAGATCATGACCCGAGCCAAAGGCAGCGGCTTAACCTACTGAGCCACCCAGGCGCCCTTTTTTTTTTTTTTTTTTTTAAATAAGAGGGACTTCAGTTGTTAAATAAAAGCTTTGATAAATAGCATGAATATGAAGTGTATTTTTAAAAAATTTTTTAATCTATTTGGCGGACAGAGATCACAAGTAGACAGAGAGACAGGCAGAGAGAGAGGGGGAAGCAGGCTCCCTGCTGAGCAGAGAGCCTGATTCGGGGCTTGATCCCAGGACCCTGGGATCATGATCTGAGCCTAAGGCAGAGGCTTAACCCACTGAGCCACCCAGGCACCCCATGAAGTGTATTCTTAATGCTGTGTTGAAAAGAACACGTGTAATGGAAAGAATCAAGATGCCCTTCAATGGACGAATGGATAAAGAAGATGTGGTCCATATACACTATGGAGTATTATGCCTCCATCAGAAAGGACGAATACCCAACTTTTGTAGCAACATGGATGGGACTGGAAGAGATTATGCTGAGTGAAATAAGTCAAGCAGAGAGAGTCAATTATCATATGGTTTCACTTATTTATGGAGCATAACAAATATCATGGAGGACAAGGGGTGTTAGAGAGGAGAAGGGAGTTGGGGTAAATCGGAAGGGGAGGTGAATCATGAGAGACTATGGACTCTGAACAACAATCTGAAGGGTTTGAAGTGGGGGGGGGCGTGGGAGGTTGGGATACCAGGTGGTGGGTATTATAGAGGGCATGGATTGCATGGAGCACTGGGTGTGGTGAAAAAATAATACTGTTTTTCTGAAAATAAATAAATTAATTAAAAAAAAAGAAAAGAACACGTGTAGTATTAGTTTTCTATAGGTACTTACGCTGTAAAATTTAAAGAAAGAAGCGTATGTTCTTTTTCAACTGATATCCTCACACGAGTACTGAAGCATGTCATTCCACTCGGGCTGTTAGATAATATGCCTGTTTAGCCTAATGTGATTTACTTCTGAAATCTACCACATCTAAATTCTGCCTTTTTTTTTTAATTCTGCCTATTTTTTGAGGGTTTAATCACATATTACTTTAGCCAGGAAGTCTTCCTCCTACTCCCTGTTCTCCAAAGATGTGTATTTCTCGTTTTGGAAGTTCTTAGTGCTTTACTTATGCCTCTATTATAATATCATAGTTATTTAGGTACATGTCCATTTAGTCCCTGTTAGACCATAAGCCCATTGTGGGCATGTCTGTATCTCATGTCTAGCCCAGCTTCCAGAATAACATTGTACCCAGAAAGTGTGTAATAGAAATTTGCTAAATGCATAAAAAACCTAAGTGCTAGATTTTTTTTTTTTAAGATTTTATTTATTTATTTGACAGACAGAGATCACAAGTAGGCAGAGAGGCAGGCAGAGAGACAGGAGGAAGCAGGCTCCCCACTGAGCAGAGAGCCCGATGCGGGGCTCCATCCCAGGACCCTGGGATCATGACCTGAGCCGAAGGCAGAGGCTTTAACCCACTGAGCCATCCAGGCGCCCCTAAGTGCTAGATTGTTGAAGAAGCTGACTGATACACATGTGGGAACTTGGTGAATAGTTTATGTAAATTTAAAGTTTTAAAAAAAATTTACAGCAGGCAGAGTGAGAGGGAGAAGCAGGCTCCCTGATTCCAGACTTGATCCTGGAATCATGACCTGAGCCCAAGGCAGCCACTTAACCAACTGAGCCACCCAGGCTTCCCAGTTTATGTAAACTTAAAAACAGATAGAAATTTACCAGCATCAGCGAGAGAAAAAAAAAGTATAATCTGTGAATTATCAAATCATTTAAGAAATATTTTTGTCAGTTTACTGGGATTTTGGGGAGAAAGAGAAAGGATGGGATTGGGTCATCTGACTGTATTTGCAAATAATGGTAGAACAAGCATATGTGTGTATAGATATATATATCTATACACACACACACACGGAATTTTGGAGTAGTTTCAGTGGTTGGAAAAAATTGTGAATTAGTGAAGTAGCGTTATTGAAGAATACCTTTGAAGGGTTCCCTTTGAAAGAATAGTGCTGATTAGTTTTATATCAAAAATTAAATCTTTAGGCCACCTGGGTGACTCAGTGGGTTAAGCCTCTGTCTTCGGCTTAGGTCATGGTCCCAGGGTCCTGGGATCGAGCCCCGCATTGGGCTCTCTGCTCAGCAGAGAGCCTGCTTTCCTTTCTCTCTCTCTGTCTGCCTCTGCCTACTTGTGATCTCTGTCTGCCAAATAAATAAATAAAATCTTTAAAAAAATTTAAATCTTTAAGTAGACTAGTCAAGAGCAGAGGAAAAGTCAAGATGACCAAGTTATTTTGACTCACCCCACCGTCTACTTGGAGGAATAAAATTTGGGCTGGGCTTTTTGTTTTCATTTTTGTTTTTGTTTGGTTATATATGAATAACCTGATATCAAACCAGAATAAGTTGAGGTTACATTTTTCTAGGAAAATTTGACACTTAGTTTTGCTCTGAGGGTCACCGTTCTGGTTACAGTTTGCCTCTTTCTATTTAACTGACAGACTCTACTTGACATTTTTGTTGTCACGGACCATTCAAAGTCAGAGTATTTGTTTTAGGCAGTTCATTTCTATTGGCAATAGTGTACAGATTTGTATAACTTGGAAATATTTGTTTTAAATTGTAACCATCATGTCTTTGAACTGTATTACTTTTGATTAGGTCCTTTTAATTCAGTTTTGAATTACAATAACGTTTATGTATTTGGAATGAAACCAAAACTTGTGCTTTCTAGGAGTTACAGCCTAAAATATACACAGTGTAAATATACCAGATGTAGGGAGTATATAGTCCATTAACTCTGTGTGTGTGGGTGCATATGTGTTGGGGGAAGAGGGAAAGAGAGGGAAGGAGGGAACGAAACAGAGCAGGAGGGGAAGGGTGGAAGGAAAAGTTGCTGTATATTCACATAGAGCCATTTTAATTGAGTGAAGGAGGTTGTGTTATTTTAGAATCTTTGTTTCATCTATTGTAAGTAATATGTTGTTTTACAGAAGTATATAGAGAAGTTGAAAGTACCACTTCCTAGATACAATCTTTTAAGTGTTGCATATTCTTTCAGATTTTTTGTGTGTGTGTGTGTGTAATTTCCTGTGTTACAGGATCATAATATATTGTTCTTTCATGTATTCCCGCTAAGTGTTGGAATATTTAGAGCTACTTCTGTCATTAATGGCTTCATAGTATTGTTTATGAAAATACCATGATTTGTTTAATCTATTTATGGCTACTGGTGTTGTTTAGTTTTGTTCTGTTTTGTTTTTCAGAAAAACAAAGCTGAGGTGAATTATTTGTGTGTATTTACTTTGTGTACTGGTGCAGGTAACTTTGTAGGATGGATTCTGGAAGTAGAGTTGCTGTTACCTCCATAGTATAGGTTTGGAAAGATACTGATACAAGTGTATGGGTGTGCCCCAAACCCTGGCCAGTAGTGGATGTTACAAATGAAAACATTTTGAAAATTTAAAGGGTGTGGGGGGGGAGTGATTATAATTGGCTTTTTATCAATTAGTACTGAGGTTGAAATTTTTTTTTATGAGGGGAATTGTATTTCCTTTATAATTGCCTCCTTTTGGTTATTTTTCGATGGAAGAGTTTGGTTCTTTTCAGATTGATTTGAAGAGCTCTATATATTAAGGCATTCACTTTTTTCAGACATGTGCACAGTCTCCTCCCCTCCCCCAAGCTATTCTTTTGTGTGTTTGTTTTTGAGAGAGAGGGAAAGAGACAGGCAGGGGGAGGGGCAGAGGGACAGAGAATCTGAAGCAGGCCTCATGCCTGAGCCAAAATCAAGAGTTAGGACATTCAACGGACTGAGCCATCCAGGTGCCCCTCCCCTTTGTGTTATTATGTAGTCTGATATACCCCGTCCTGCGCTGTGCTGACTGTGTGACCTTGGGCACATTACCTAACCTCTCTAAGCCTTAGTTTCCTTATTTCAAAAATTATTATTATTATTATTTTTTAAAGATTTTATTTACTTATTTGACAGACGGAGATTACAAGTAGGCAGAGAGGCAGACAGAGAGAGAGGAAGGAAAGCAGGCTCTCTGCTGAGCAGAGAGCCTGATGCGGGCGGGGCTCGATCCCAGGACCCTGGGATCATGACCTGTGCAGAAGGCAGACCCTTAACTGACTGAGCCACCCAGGCGCTCCTAGTTTGTTTATTTTTATACTGGAGATAATGGAAGATAACATTTAGCACAGAGGCTGACACATAGTAAGTAAATAATAAATGTTAGCTGTCTTCATTAGTAGTCCATGTATGGCTTCTGGGTTTCATGCTCTACTTAGAAAAATATGCTAAAATTTAAAATATTCACTTATCTATCAAACTAAAAAAAGTAATGTGAGTAATATTATTGCACAGTATGCTACTGATTGTTTTAAAGAGGAAAAATAATGTATACATATTTACTTGTATGTTATAGGATATTTCTGAATGAAACCCAAGAAACTGGTAATGTTGGTTGTTGTAAGAACTGAGTCACTGAAGCATGTAAGAAGAGAGGAAGACTTGACCGTATGCCTTTTTGTATTTTTTAGACAAAGAAGTCCCCAGATTTTTTTTTTTTTTAAAGATTTATTTATTTATTTATTTGACAGAGAGAGAGAGAGATCACAGTACACAGAGAGGCAGGCAGAGAGAGAGAGAGGGAAGCAGGCTCCCAGAGAGCCTGATGCAGCACTCGATCCCAGGACCCTGAGATCATGACCTGAGCCGAAGGCAGCGGCTTAACCCACTGAGCCACCCAGGCGCCCCTAGAAGTCCCAAGATTTTAATGGAACTTTCATTTTTTTTTTTCTTTCCTATTTTTTCACTTCTTATTTTTTTGATCCATCTGGAATTTCTTTCTAGGGTAGGAAATGAAGTAGAGAGATTTGGGGAATATACATGTGTATGTTTTCTCCTCCAGGTAGTTAGCCAGTTGTGTGAGCACTGTTCAGTCAGCCTTTGGTCCACTGATTAGATTTGCAACTTTCGTCGTTTACTAAATATGTTCAGAACTGTTTCTATTTATTATGTTCTTGATCGAGATATCTTTTAAATTGATGTTTCATAATTTTATTATTTACTTACTTTTTAAAAAGTTATTTCAGTAAGAGAGAGTGTGGAGGGTGCATTTGGGGAGTGGGGGAGTAGGCAGAGGAAGAGGGAGAGAGAACTTCAAGCCAAGTACCTACTGAACGTGGAGCCTGTCATGGGGCTTTATCTCACAATGACCTGAGGTGGAACCAAGAGTTGGTTGCTTAACTAACTACACCACCCAGGTGTCCCAGATTTATAATTTTAAAGCTGATAGGTTCCCTCTTCAATACTCTGGTTTTTTTCCCTAAGCTCTGATAATTCTGGTCCGTGTATTCTCCCAGATGAACTTTTGAATTATTCTGTGATGCTCAGTAAGACATCTTCCTGGGATTTTTATGGGGAATACTGCATATTGACTAGAAATACCAAAAATTTATAGGTTAATTTTGGAAGATTGACTTTATGTACTTCCTCTTCTTTCAAATAGACTTTTTTATGTTCTTCAGTAGGTCTTCAAACTTTTCAAATAAGTTCTATCCATTTCTTCTTCTTTTTAAAGATTTTATTTATTTATTTAACAGAGAGAGAGAGCGACAGAGAGCGCGTGAGCACGCGAGCGCGTGCATGCATAAGCAGGGGGATAAGTAGAGGGAGAGGGAAAAATAGGCCCTCCATTGAGCAGGGAGCCTAACGTGGGGTCAGTCCCAGGACCCTGGGATCATGACCTGAGTTGAAGGCAGATGCTTAACCAGCTGAGCCACCCGCATGCTGCTCTTCTTTTGTTCAAAAAATATGGTAGGGAGTCAAACAGTTTATATTCTAGTGGGGGAGGACAGAGTATAATGAAATAAAACAGACAAATCCATTTCAGGTTGAGATTCATTTATAAAGGAGAAAAAAAAGGCTTATGTGGTTGAGAATACCTAATGGGAACCCACTTTATAAAAGTGGTTGGGAAAGGCCTTTCGGAGATGACATTGGAACTGAAAGGCTAAGTTTGATAAAAAAAGGAGTCAGCCACTTGAATGAGCCAGGAAGAGCATTCCAGGCAGAGAGTAAAGAAGGACAAAGTCCTGAGGCAAGTCAGGTCCTGGCTCAGGATGAAGGGACTGGAAGGAAGCTCATGTTGCTGGGACCTACTGAGCAATCTGGAGAGGAAGCAGGCCAGATCAGGTGGGGCCTTGTGGGCCAGAGTGAGAAGTTGGGATTTTATTTAAAGAGTGTGGTGGCCCCCTGGAGAGTCTTAAGCAGAAGAGTGACATGTTCTGATTTATGTTTTAAAGAGATCATACAGCTTTTTGAGTGGAGAGAAGTATTAACGTGGGAGGTCCAGTTAGGGTTCTTTTTTTTGTAGTAAGAAGTGAGGGTGAGGGTAGTGGAGATGGAGAAGTGTGAGGGGCTTGGGGTGGGTCTGTGGAAGGAAGAACAGGACTTACTATTGGAATGGGTGTTACTGACAGCTAAGTGCTGTTAGGTGCTGGGGAGGCCATGTGAGCAAATCAGAGTTGGTCCCTGCCCTCATATGCATCTGGTGGCTTTGTTTTTTGTATAGAATTTCAATAAATTTTAAGTCAATTGCTTTTTTTCTACCTTATTGTGGTGTATGCCTTAGAAATAGTCTGTTAAGTAGCCTTGTTTGATTTTGCTTCATAACCTGTAGCAGTCTCTGTTAGTGGGTCAAGGGGGAGACAGCACCATAGGATCTTTAAGAGATCTGTTTCTGAGTTAAAAACAAACCAACCTTGGGGAAGTTACTCAGGCTCTCAAAAGCTGTAATTAGGAATAATAATGGAACTAGTTTTAGGTGAGCTTGCAGGCCAAGCTCTTAATATACTGCCTAGTACGTAATAAAGACTCAGTGAATGGTAACTTTAAAAATTCTTCTTAGTTGTCATCCTGTCTATTAATTCTGCAGTATATTTATTTCTTCTCCCCCGCCCTTTTCTTTTTAAGATTTTATTTATTTATTTGACAGAGACACAGCGAGAGAGGGAACACAAGCATGGGGAATGGGAGAGGGAGAAGCAGGCTTCCAGTTGCGGGGCTCGATCCCAGGATCCTGGAATCGTGACCTGAGCTGAAGGCAGATGCTTAATGACTGAGCCATGCAGGCGCCCCAGTATATTTATTTCTTATAGTTGCTGGAATGAATGTTGCTCAGAGAATCGGTTCAGTATAGTGCAGCTGTACCACATAGTTCTCAGTTGCGTTGTTGTCTACTACTGCTGTCTTGGGAAATTTTTCTTTTCTCACTTTATGTAGGATGAAAGCAGCCCCCCCCCCCCCCCCCCCCGCAAGTTTAGGAGTTATTTGTTGAATGCCCGTATTAGAGTAATCAAATAATTATGCCTTTACTAATGTTTCTTTTAACATCATACTTGATTGGGGTCAGATAGTTGAACCCGAAAGGCCTTTTTTTCTTTAGCTCTCATTCATCTGTCTTCTAAATGAGGTGTTCGGAAGAGCCTACAAGTAAAATAAATACTTTGTTAATGGCCTTCCCACAGAGTAGCTCCTTTGTTTGTTTGTTTGTTTGAGGGACGAATGCCTCAGTTTATTTTACAGGAGAAATTTTAGTTGTGAATTCAGCACCTCTCCAACCTCATACAAATTACAGAATCCACTTGATTACTAGGGTTTCTGCTCAAGACTGGCCTCTGAGATGGGCTCAGGAGGTCTGCTTTCTTTTTCAAAAAGATTTTATTTAATTGAGAGAGAGAGAGCGGAAGAGAAAGGGAATGAGTGTGGGGGGGTTGGGGTGCAAAGGGAGGGGGAGAAGTAGGCTCCCCGATTGAGCCAGGAGCCCGGGATCATGACCTGAGTTGAAGGCAGATGTTTAACTGACAGAGCCACCCAGGCGCCCCAGGAGGCCCACTTTCTTTAAGTCATGGCCAGTCTGGAGAGCCTTAGGTAGCTGGGCTATCACAGGGGGTGGCCCTTAGCCTCTCCTTGCTTAAAATACTTTTGGGTTTGGACTAGAGCTGGGCTGCTTTATGAGAATTAGTGTGACCTGATTTGTCTCAGGTTAATAACTAATATTTTGTCACCTGCGGTATCACAGAAGCCATTCTTCTATCCCATACTTTTGTATCAGAAGGTTTTATTCTTTGATCATTTAAAAGAAAATTGAATTGTGTATTTTGTAGGGTCCTTTTTTTTTTTTTTTGCTTTGGTAAAACATGGGCTTCTCCTCTGTTGTGACCGTTGGTGTATTCATTCTTGCTTATCTGGAGAGGCATTTGCAGTCCCGCCACAGTGAAGTATATTTTTAGCTATTTTTTCCAAGATAGCTTAGGCCACCTTGAAAACCTGTCCAAGTACATTTTGGTTATGCAAAGATTGTAGGCCAAAAGCCAGGAGTTCCTGGTGAGAGGGAATTGGACTTTTATTTTTGGGGTGGGGAGGGATTTTTTTTGAAATTTTGTTGATGCAAGAGAAGTTTCCTGTTGAGTAAATTGATGTCTGTCTTTTTTACTTTTATAGGGGAAGATTAAAAAAGGAATTTAGACCAGTTTCATTTTACTATGTTTTATTGCCTGTTTACAAAACAAACGAGACTAGTTTGGGGTTTATTCATAAAATTCAGATGAAATGTGGGGTGGCTGCGTGGCTTAGTTAAGCATATGACTCTTGATTTTGGCTCAGGTCGTGATCTCTGGGTGGTGGAATTGAGCCCCCCTGTGTCAGACCCTGAGCTGAACATGGAGCCTGTTTAAGATTCACTGTCCCTCACCCCTCCCCCCCTTTAAAAAAATGCCAATGGAATGTGCTCTTCTCACTTATAATGCATCTACTTTTAGTATATTCTCATCCTATAATATTGTTATATAGTTAATGTTATGAGGGGATTGTGCATAAAACTTTGACTAGGTTTCATAAAAATTCATGAATCAGGAATGTAACTAACCCCAAGGTAGTGAGTTTTGGTGCTAAGGACTGAATTTAAAATTTTGAAACTACCACTTAAGGTCTCCTTTTCCCCTTCAGCCTTAACGTTAAACTGAATTCTTGTAAAAGAGGTATCTTGGTGAGCCCTGACTGGAGTGAGGGCAGAAGGCAGGACTTGTTTGGGGGGACCGAAGAGGTAGCTTGTGAAGGTCCCCATTCTCATTGAATCGGAGTATTTCTCCTCCGTGGGTTTTATACATTTGGCTCCACGTAACATATTTAAAAAGAAAGAGTCTGGTTAAAAAACAAAAACAAGGGATGCCTGGGTGGCTCAGTCGGTTAAGCGGCTGCCTTTGGCTCAGGTCATGATCCGAGGGTCCTGGGATCAAGTTCCTCATCAGGCCCCTTGCTCAGTGGGGAGCCTGCTTCTCTCTTTGCCTCTCTGTCCCTCTGTCTGCCACTCTGCCTGCTTGTGAGCTCTCTTTCTCTCTCTCTCTCTGACAAATAAATAAAATCTTAAGAAAAAAAAACCCAAAACAACTATTGCTCTCAACTATTGCTTTGTGTCTTATGGGTAAGTTTTGAGAGGGAAGACATAGTGGTCTCCAGGCTGCCCCTCTTGTGGCCAGGAGTAGGGCCTGCTTTGACCCATGTGTGCCAGAGGGGCTAATCTCTGATTTTGCTGATGTTTTCTTGCCAGCTGTGTTGGGCTGATAGTACCTGAACTCTGTTTTATTTTTGAGAAAGTTAAGTTAAACTTCACTAAAATCACATCACAAAACTAGGATATCATGAAGGATTCCTGACAAAAGGGAAACATGGACAAATTGTGCTTGAGTGACACTGAATTAGGTGTTGAACTCAGGATTCATCGTTGCTGAAAATCAGAATACAGACACAACACCAGTATGATGTGGGTGTGTCATCATGTAGACCACTGTTGGAAAAAATTTGGATGACCTTGAGCTAAGATCTTTCCTTTTGCCTCTCCATTCCATTTATAGCTTTATTTACTTAAGATGTCTGTGTTGGGAGGAGAGCTCAGAGATAGATCATGTAAGCATTTCTTTTTTTTCTTTTCCTTAAGATTTTATTTTTAAGTAATCTCCACATCCAGTGTGGGGCTCAAACTTAGAATCCTGAGATCAGATGGGTCACAAGCTCCACTGACTGAGCCAGCCAGGCGCCCCAGATCATGGAGACATTTCTTAGGGTTTTAGAGCATAATTACATGCAAAACATTTATGAAATATTTCTGAACACTCACATTGTGAAAAACTCTATAGCAATAGAAAGAATGAAGAAGCTCTTTGTAGCCTCATGACAATGATTGCTATATTGAAAAAGATACATTCAGTGATTAAAGCAGGGCTGTAGAACAGTATGTATCTACCGTGCTGCCATATATGTAGGGAGGGGTGTGTGTGTGTGTGTGTGTGTGTGTGTAGGATATTTCTAAAGGATACTTTAGAAACTAGTACCTGCGGTTGCCTTCTGGAAGGACAATGGAGCTGGGGGATCAGGGTGAGAAGATTTTCCTTTTTGCCTTCTGTGGGTACTTTTACAAACTCTAAAATCATACACACAATAATACCTATTTCCAAAAACAAAACAAATGCCAACCCCACCAAGAACCTCATGTGTTGACTCTTCCCCTCCTCCCGGAGCACATGTAGGTACACAGGAGGGGAGTGTTGTGTAGTTTGAGTGTGCGGCTCTTGCACTGCTGCAGTTAAGACCTTTTGTACAGTGTGTGTGTCCTTAGCGTGTGTACCAAAATTGCTGGATTGTAAAAGGGTGGCATTTCAGATCAGTGTGGAAAGACAGATGTGTTCAGTAAGAGTTTTGTTGGGATACTTAGCTGTCAATTAGTGAATAAAATACAACTAGATCCCTACCTTACCATTTTTTGGAAAAAAAATTTGGTTATTATGGACTAGGTATATATGTGTGTATACACATACACACACGCATATACATACATACACACACCTTAAAGGAGTACACGGGGAAGGTAGAGAATATTTTTTTACTTTGGAGTAGAAAAGGTCTTCAGGTGAAAGAAATTGTGAACTCTGGATGAAAATATTTGTAACATAAAGATAGAAAGGGGATTCATATTCAGAATATTCAGAGGGAAATATTTCGGTTTCAAGACCTGTACCAGCAAAACCACAGGCTGATTTCCCTCTGCCTCTTGTCTGGCCTCTACCCCTCCCACCCCCTTGTTCTCCTCAGGCCGCCTCGCTTTGCCTTAGGGCCTCTGTGGTTCCTCTCCAAGGATTGCGCTTGTCTCTTGTTCTCATCTTTCAAGCTTTGGCTCAAAAGTCATCTTAGAATATAATTTGTTATCCAAACTGGGACAGTTTTGAGAAGGAAATGGAGCATAATTAATAACTGCACTGGGACAATAGCTATAAATTGGGTCTGTTTCAGGAAATCAGGGCAAAGGGTCAGCCTAGCTGAGATTGGCTTTCTGTGATCACCCCATCAGAAATGTCTCCCTTATCCCTTCTCTTCCATCCTGTTTTATTTATAGCCCCTCAGTTCATCATGTTATGTCTTGATTATTGTCTGTGTCACTTCACAATAAGAGGACATGTTGCAGTCGCTATACTGTGCCAGTGTTTAGAACCAGGTTGGTATGTAGTAGTGTACTCCTCAATAGATACTTGTTGGGTATGTGACATTTCTGCCTTTGGTCTTAAAATCTTGTGAAGATATGATAGACATACTGAAAAATTAGATAGAAATGTTATATACAAATCATACTTTTATAAAACAAAATGTTCTCATGTTTGTGGACATTTTGTGGCGTACTCTATATGAAATTTCCCATTACCTAAACATTTAAAAAACAATTTCTAGGGGCGCATGGGGGGCTCAGTCAGTTAAGCACCTGCCTTTGGCTCAGGTCATGATCTCAGGTCCTGGGATCAAGTTCCCTGTTGAGCTCTCTGCTCAGCAGGAGTCTGCTTCTCCCTCTCTCACTCCTTTGATGCTCTCCCTCTTTCTCCATTTAAAGATTTAAATAAAATCTTAAAAAAATATAAAGAACGATTTTCTGAGCTGATGTATTGGATGTTTAGGATAGTTCCTTGAGGAACATCTCAGGCATTCATCTTTAGGTATCTCTGTATTGAATAATCAGATGAATTCCTAGAAGTGGAATCGCTGTGGTAGAGGATATGTGTATTTTCAAGGCTCACAGTGTATATTGCTATCCTTCTTTAGAGAGTGATTAGTACCCATTTTACCTATACATCAGTACTCTGTGAAATAGTGCTTTTTTCTCCAAACTGTCACCATTACTAGGTATTATTTTTAAAGTTTTGCCAGTTTGGGAAAAATTATTTATTTATTTATTGTGATTATTGATGAAATTGGTGTCATTAATTTTATTTCCTTTGCTAATCCCATATTTCTGTCATGTCTTATATTTCTGTTATGCTCATTTTTTCCCTTATTCATTTGTAAGAAATAGTTTGTTACATCAAAATTTCACTAGTTTACTTTTTTCTAGTTTTCTTTTTTTCTTAAATATTCTTTTCTTTCTTTTTTTTTTTTTTAATTAAGCTCTGCATCCAGTGTGGGGCTTGAACTCATGACCCTGAGATCAAGAGTCACATGCTGTATTGACTAGCCACCCAGGCACCCCTACTTTTTCTAGTTTGTAGTTTGCTGTTTTGAGGTATCTTTGCTGTTCAGAAACAATATATATCATATTATATATATAATACATATATAATTTATTTGATAAGATTAAGATATAAGTCTTATTGTTTCTGTTTTTGGGGCTGTGCTTAGAATGTCCTCTCCTTAGTTTATATATGTATTTCCTTTATTTTCCTTTTAAAGATTTTATTTATTTATTCATCAGAAAGATAGAGAGGGAACAAGCAGGGGGAGTGGCCGGCAGAGGAAGAAGCAGGCTCCCCACTGAACAAGAAGCTGGAAGCAGGCTCACTTTCAGGACCCTGGGATCATGACGTGAGTGGAAGGCAGATGCTTAACTGGCTGAGTCACCCAGGTGCCCCTATATGTGTATTTCTTTTAGGCTTTTTGAAAGTACTGTAAATGTTAGAAGCAGACTCCCCATTGAGTAGAGAGCCCAACACAGGGCTTGGTCCCAGGACCCTGGGATCATGACATGAGCCAAAGGAGGATGCTTAGTGACTGAGTCACCCAGGCGCCCCACTACAGTCAATTTTAGACCCTCTTTGTCACCTCAAAAAGAAGCTCCAATACAGTGGAATATTATTCAGCCCTAAAAGGGTAGGTAATTTGTTTGATATATGCTACCACATGGATAAGCCTTGGAGATACTGTGCAAAGTGCAGATATCCAATCAGAGAACATACCATTTGATTCCACTGCTGTGAGGTCCTTAGAGTAGTCTGGTTCATGGAGACAGAAACTAGAATGGTGGTTAGCAGGGACTGAGGGGAGAGGGACTGGGAGTTAGTGTTCAGTGGATACAGAATTTTGTTGGGGGAGATGAACAAGTTCTGAACATGGATGGTGGTGGTAGTTGTACAACAATGTGAATGTACTACTGGTGCTACACAGTTATACACTTAAAATGGCTAAAATGATACATTTTATGTATATTATACCAAAGTAGTTGCTGTTCCTCCATTCCCCTCCTGTCGTTCTTAAGTAGCCATTAATCTACTTTCTGTCGTGTAGATTTGCATCTCCTGTAATTTCAGATGAAAGGAATCACACGAAGCTTGGACTTTTATTGATTGGCTTCTTGTAGTTTTGCGTAATGTTTTCAGGGTTTGTCCAAGTTACAGTGTGTATCAGTATTCATTCTTTTTTGGTGCGATAATATTCTCTTGTGCGGATATACCTGATTTTATTTATCTATTACATGATGTTTGGGTTTTTTTCCAAGTTTGTGTAGTTATTTTAGGATTTAACTTGAGCTCTGACGATTCTAAGAAGTAAAAGCCTCCATCTCTATTAGGTGAAGGAGGACTCACTGTAAGACTGTGGAGGTAGTTTAACAGGTATCCAAGGTCAAGGAAAGGAGTTCAGCAGCTTCTCATGGGACTGACCCTGGAGCAAAGACTCAGGAGCCAAGGCAGTTGCTTCTGTGTCTCCTGGGCCAGCAAGGTCTCTTGGCTCCCTTTGTCTCTGCATGTCTGCTCTAGTCTGTGTCTAGACTGGCATTCTCTGCTCCCTCTTCAACCTCTCTGGCAACCCTGCCTCTGCAACCTCACTGTGACTCCTACTCTAGCTTACTTTGCAACTCTGTTCCCTGTAGCTGTGGTTCTCAATTCCACATTCCCGGTGAGGGACCTAAGTGGTACATCCCTTGTACACTAGGGGAGTTCACTTGATAGAAACGTGGTGTTAAAGCTTCACCTTAACTAGGGGCAGATTCTCCAGAAGGAGTGTGTGCATGGACCTGGTGTGACTTGCCTTTCTGGGTCACTAATGCTAGTCAGTCTGAAGATGACTTAGTTCTCTAGGCCAGTGGTCATCAAACTTTTTGGTCTCAAGAATCCTTTATACTCTTGGGGCTCCTGGGTGACTCAGTTGTTAAGTTGTTAAGTGTCCAGGGTCCTGGGATCAAGCCCCACATCGGGCTCCCCGCTTGGCAGGAGGCCTGCTTCTCCCTCTCCCACTCCCCCAGCTTGTGTTCCCTCTCTCGTTATCTCTCTCTCTGTCAAATAAATAAATAAAATCTTAAAAAAAAAAAACTAAAAAAAAAAAAAGAAAGAATTCTTTATACTCTTAAAATTATTTAGGACTCCAAAGAACGTTTGCTTATGTGGGTTCTATATGTTGATATTTACCATATTAGATATTACAGTGGACATTTTAAAGATATTATTAATTCATGTGAAAGTAATATAAATGTACCATATGCTACTATAAAAACATTTTTTATGTTAAGTAGCTGTTTTCTGGATTAAAACAAAACTTGAGAAGAGTGGCATTGTTTTACATTTTTATAAACCTCTTTGATACCTGGCTTAAAAAAAGATAGCTTTATTCTCAAATCTGTTCCTGCATTCAGTTTTACAGTATGTTGTTTGATTGAAGTTTATGAAGAAATGATCATCTCATACAGATATGTATTTGGAAAAGAGAGGGATATTTTAATAGCCTTTTTAGATAATTGTAGATACTCTTTGATACCACCTCCTAACTGGACAAGTGGCAGTTTTTTAAAGGTTAATTGTTGTGTAGGATCTGAAACCGTATCAATGAATTTTTCATATTCCATCACATTAAACATTTATTGAGTTTATTGTACTTTATTTGTAGTAAAATATATTGAACTTTAAGTAAATATTACATTCATGAATTTTTATAACATTCTGTATTGGTCATTTGGAAAATACTGATTCATTGAATTATACAGATATTTCAAATGTTGACATATTTCATAATGTAATATGAAAAACTCACAATTGTTAGTATCACCACTACTCTTGCCAGAGAAGTTTTTTAAATGTGGGGAAGCTGTCAAGCTCATGGAAGCAGATAAGTTTTTCCAAAATTCTGATTTTCACGAATACTGGCAGTTGTTTTCCTTGAAGTGATAAGCTCACTTTGTTCTTCCTTGAACACTTTCTTATCCTGAATGTCTTCTTAGGCTGTTATTTTGGGGGCAGAAATATTTAATGACGATAATATTTCCTCTGTGTAAATGCTTGCCTTATAGATACTCTGGAATCTGTTTTTTCCCTAAATTTTTATTTTAATGTTGGCTTTATGCCCAGTGTGGGGCTTGAACTCATGACCCTAAACTCAGGAGTCACACACTTTTATCAGCTGAGCCAGCCAGGCACCCCGCTCTTGAATCTTTTTTTTTTTTTAAAGATTTTATTTATTTATTTGACAGATCACAAGTAGACAGAGAGGCAGGCAGAGAGAGAAGGGGGGGAAGCAGGCTCCCCGCAGAGCGGAGAGCCTGATGTGGGGCTTGATCCCAAGACCCCGAGATCATGACCTGAGCCGAAGGCAGAGGCTTAACCCATTGAGCCACCCAGGGGCCCCTGAATCTTTTAAACAGTTGACTTTTTACAACCCCAAATCTTAAAACCATAGATTTTTGTTTCTGTAATAGATCACATTTGATTCTCAGACATTTATCCACAAAAAGGACAGTTTGTTGAGCATTTGGTATGTCCCAGGTGCCATGCTGAGATTGTCTATACACCTTTTTACTTACTATAGCTACTGATAATATTGTTTGTGATATATTAAAGAATGTTTTATAAGTCTACCAGGAAAGACCCATTAATGTTTTTCGAACTCCAGTAACTTGTATTAAGTAAATACATGAGAGAAAGCTTTTACTGCTAATTGTGGTTTTATTTATGTAGCTATAGTTATAATTTATTAGAAGTACACCTGGTGCTTTAGTTCTTATCAATTCTATTTTTTCCCATCCTGTTTAGGTGGTTTCCTAGAAACATGATTGTTTGTTGGACTTGATCTCACAGCCTGGTGAGGACTTCTTTACTGATAATGTCAAGTTCAGGTTATCCTCCCAACCAAGGAGCATTCAGCACAGAACAAAGTCGTTATCCTCCCCACTCTGTTCAGTACACCTTTCCCAGCACGCGTCACCAGCAGGTAAGGATCAAACACTATGCAGTTGCGTAAGTTGTGTTTGTGTGTGTTATACTTTTTCTGTTTAATACATTTGTTGGTCAGAAACCAAATATAATTGGTACATCTATGTATTTTAAATGTCAAGAACTGTTCTCAAAGATGGGGAGACCAAG
This sequence comes from Mustela erminea, assembly GCF_009829155.1. NCBI lineage: Eukaryota > Metazoa > Chordata > Mammalia > Carnivora > Mustelidae > Mustela > Mustela erminea. Next base: position 9,408,244 of record NC_045631.1, read on the forward strand.
GGTGGGGATTATTTATCTTTTGTCTTAGTATGGTTTTATGCCAGATTTCAGGGGGTGAACGTGTCTGTTTTTGTTTGTAGTAGTTGTTGATAGAAAAATACCAGTTGTCTCGGGTTTCCAGGTTAAGACCTATGTTTATTGCTCCAAGTTCTGGTTGAGAATTAGCCAGATAACTTGGTGTCTCTTGAGTGATGGCCAGGATAGGGCCTATACCTTCTTGAGAGGTTGATGGCAGGAAGATGGAAGAGTTTGTATGCTGATTTACCTTGTGAAAAATAAAATAGGTGAAATTATTAGCTCAGAGTGGGCTAGGGACAGGAGTGTGAGAGGTTTGAAGAAAAAAGGGAAGGGGAAGATAAAATGGTTATTTCAGAAAAAGAAAGCTAATTTACCAATAAAATACTGTTCAGAGACTCCTATGAGTGTGGTCATGATTATGGAGTGAGAGTGGACATTGCTATCTTGTTCCTATTTTGGGAAAAATTCACTTTTCAATGTTAAGTATGTTAGTTTGTGTATTTTTGTAGCTGCCCTTTTCTGCTTAAAGAAGTTGCTTTCTATTGCTGGATTGAGAATTTTTATCATGATCGGGTGTTGGATTTTGGTTGCGTTGTCCTCTCTCCACCCATGTTCTGTCTGAATACTAATTTCCTAGATCATTGTTCCTTCCTCGTTTTTGCCTTTTTAAAATTGACTGTTTTAGTTTATGTATAATAAAATTTTATTTTATGTGTACATTTTGACAGTTCATACATCATAAAACCAGCACCAAAATGAACATGTAGAGTATTTCTGTCACTCCATCCCTTGTACTCCATCTAGGTCAGTCCTCCTACTCTACTTTGCACAAACCTCAGCTCTCAGGAAACCAACTCCTCTGCTTTTTGTCATACCAGATTATTCTTGTTTTGAGTTTTTTTTTTTTTTTTAAAAGATTTTATTTATTTATTTAACTGACAAGAGATCACAAGTAGGCAGAGAGGAGGGGAAGCAGCCTCTCCGCTGAGCAGAGAGCCTGATGTGGGGCTTGATCCTAGGACCCTGGGATCATGACCTGACCCGAAGGCAGAGGCTTTAACCCACTGAACCACCCAGGCATCCCCTTTGTTTTGAGTTTTATATGAACTTTTTATTTGTGGCTTCTTTTGCTTCTCCTGTCTTTGAGATTTATTCAAGTTCTGGTGCATCTTAGTAATTTATTTTTATTGCTGGATATGGACTTACCACAACTTACCTAGTTCCCTATTCCAGTTTTCAGCTATTATAGATAAAATTATTTAATTAACATGGATCTCTGTTTTATCTGATTATATAAAGAAGTATTGCCTTATTTTCTTAATTATATTATTGGAGAGCATGTGTTTTTAATTTTTATGAAGTCTGCTTTATTAATTTTTGTCTTTTATGTTTCTTGCTTTTTGTGCATATTTAAGAAGTTTTTGCTAAACTTCAGGTCCCTAAGACTTTCTCCTGTGTTTTCTTTTCTAAGTTTTATAATTCTGGGTCTTACATTTACATCTATCACCTATTTTGAATTAAATTTTGTTTATGATGTGAGGGGATAATTGAGGTTATTGTTTTGCATACAGCTTTCCAATAGTTCTAGAAACTATTTGTTAAGAAGATTTTTCTTCTTCCTTTTTTTAAAAGATTTTATTTATTTATTTGACACAGAGAGAGACATGTCAAGACAGGGAACACAAGCAGGGGAAGTGGGAGAGGGAAAAGCAGGCTTCCTGCTGAGCAGGGAACCCAATTCGGGGCTCGATCCCAGGACCCTGGGATCATGACCTGAGCCAAAGGCAGATGCTTATCAGCTGAGCCACCCAGGTGCCCCTAAAAAGATTCTTCTTTCCTCACTGAATTCCTTTTTGCAGATTTTTACTGAAAATCAGTTGACCATATATATGCAAGTCTGTTTCTTTATATAGTTTCTATACTGTTGATGTATTTTGTGTATCTTTACCTCATCGATGTGATTTTCCATGTAAACAAACATGTAGTCCTTTAATAAAGCACTTCATACTGTCTTGATTATTATAGCTTTAGAATAAGTTGAACTTGAGTAGTGTGATTCTTTTCTGAATTGTTGTTTTGAATATTCAGGTTCTTAACATTTCTCTCTACACTTTAAAATCAGCTTGTCAGTTTCTACAAAAAGGCTTATTTATGTTTTTTTTAAAGATGTGTTTATTTTGGGGGGGGGAGGGTCAGAGGGAGACAGAGAGAGTCAGAAGCAGACTCTGCTCCTGACTCTGAGATCACAACTTGAGCCCAAACCAGGAGTCGATGCTTAACTGACTGCGCCACCTAGGCGCCCCTTGCTAGGATTCTGATTGGCTTTGTATTGAGTCTAGAGATAAATTGGGGAGAGAATTGACAACATAACAACCTTAATTTTTCTGGTCCAGGAACGTGGTATAAGTGCGTTTATTTTGGTCTTCATTAATTTTTCTCAATAATGTTTTGTAGTTTTTAGTGTGCAGGTCGTGTACATCTTTTGTTGGATTTGTTCGTAAATGTTTCATATTTTTTTAGAAGATTTTGAGAGCAAGATGGGGGAGGGGCAAAGGAAGAAGGAGTAAGAGAAGCAGACTTCCTCCTGAGCAGGGACCCTGATGTTGGGCTTGATCCCAGGACCCCAAGATCATGACCTGAGCTGAAGGCAGATGCTTAACTGACTGAGCCACACAGGTGTCCCAATATTTCGTACTTTTGATGCAAAAATGTATTATAAATGTATTGATTTTGGAATTTTAATTTTCAGTTCATTGCTACTATGTCTATTCATCTTGTGTCCTGCAACCTTACTTGTTACTTTTAGTTGCTTTTTTATAGATTTCATAAGATTTTTTTTTTTTTTAATTTTTAATTTGTTTGACAGAGAAAGAGACCACAAGTAGGCAGAGAAGCTGGCAGAGAGAGAGAGGGGGGAAGCAGGCGCCCCGCTGAGCAGAGAGCCCGATGCGGGGCTCGATCCTAGGTCCCCGGATCATGACCTGAGCCCAAGGCAGAGGCTTAACCCACTGAGTCACCCAGGTGCCCTGAGATTTTTTTTTTTTTTTAAAGATTTTATTTATTTGACAGTGATCACAAGTAGGCAGAGAGGCTGGCAGAGTGGGGAGTGGGAAGCAGGCTCTCTGCCTAGCAGAGAGCAAGATGTGGGTTGGGCTCAATCCCAGGACCTTGGGGTCATGACCTGAGCAGAGGCAGTTAAATCAGAGGCTTAAGTTAAGTTAAGGCAGAGGCTTAACCCATTGAGGCACCCAGGTGTCCCTCCATAAGATTTTCTATGTAGATGATCCTGTAATCTGAGAATAAAGAGTTTTGCTTGTACCTTTCCAAACTGCATGTCTTTCTCTTTTCTTCCTTATTGTACTGGCTTTCATTGCTTGTAAAAGTGTTGAAGAGGTGAGAGTTGACATTCTTGACTTATTTCTCATCTTAAGAGGAAGGCATTCAGTTTTTGACCATTAGGAATGTTGTTAACAGCCGATGACTACACTTGTCATGGGAAGCATTGAGTAATGTCTAGAATTGTCAGATCAATATGTTGTACACCCGAAACTAATATAACATTGTATGCTGATTATGCTTCAGTAAAATAAAAAAGAATGTTGTTAGCTTGGGAAGTGTTTCTTCCTCCTATATTTTCTTAAAGAGTTTGTGTAGGATTAGTATTTTTTCTTCCTTAGAAGTTTGATAAAATTTTTCAGTGAAGTCATCAGGGCCTAGAATTTTCTTTGTGTGAAGAATTTAAATTATGAATTCAGTTTCTTTAATAGCTATAATTCAGATTTTTTTTTTTCTTGAGTCAGTTTGGGGAAGTTTTGTTCAATATATTAAATTATGTAAGTTGTCATACTATTCCCTTTATCTTGTGTCTTTGAGATCTGTTGTAATATCATTCCTAAGGTTGATAGTGTTTTTCTCTTCCTTTTTTTATTAGTCTAGCTTAGGGGTTCATCAGTTTAATTGATTCTATTCTGAGAATAACTTTGGTTTCATCCATTTTCACCATTTCTTTTCTGTTTTATTGATTTCTGCTCTCTATTATTTGTTCTTCTCTAAGTGCCCACATATATAACATTTCTGGAATCTTTCACTGCTTTATGTATATTCAAGTTTCCTTTTTTCCAAAAAATTTTTTAATTATTTATTTATTTTTAAAAAAGATTTTATTTGTTTATTTGACAGACAGAGATCACAGATAGGCAGAGAGACAGGCAGAGAGAGAGAGGGAAGGAGGCTCCCTGCTGAACAGAGAGCCCGATGCGGGACTCGATTCCAGGACCCTGAGATCATGACCTGAGCTGAAGGTAGTGGCTTAACCCATTGAGCCACCCAGGCGCCCTATTCAAGTTTCCTTTTGATACTACTTTCTTTTTGCCTGAAAAACGTCATTTCTCTTAGTGCATGTCTTTTGGCCGTGTACTGTCACGTTTTATTTACCTGAAATAGTTTATTTCAGCTTGATTTTTTTTCTTAAAGATATTATTTATCTATTTGAGAGGGAATGAGAGAGAGAGCATGAGAAGTGGAAGGGCCAGAGGAAGAAGCAGACTCACCACTGGGCAGGGACCCAATGACTCCAGGATCACCACCTGAGCCAGAGGCTTAACCAGCTGAGCCATCCAGGTGCCCTTTCAGCTTGATTTTTTTTTCTAAGATTTTATTTATTTTTTTTGAGAGAGAGAGTGCACACAAGCAGGGGGCGGGCAGAGGGAGAATACGACTCCCTGCTGAGCAAGGGACCTGATGGTGGGGGGTCGATCCCAGGACCGAGGGATCATGACCGGAGCCGAAGGCAGGTGCTTAACTAGCAGCCACCCAAGGGTCCCTCAGCTTGTTTTTGTTTTTTTAAATAATTAAAAAAAATTTTTAATAAACATATAATGTATTATTATCCTCAGTACAGGTCTGTGAATCGCCAGGTTTACACACCCTCAGCTTGATTTTATTTATTTATTTATTTATTTATTTATTTATTTATTTCAGCTTGATCCCCCCCCCCTTTTTTTTTGAGAGAGAGAGAGAGACGTGTGCAGGAGTATTGGGGGTTGGGGCAGTTGAAGAGGGAGAGAGAGAGAATTTTTTTTTTTTTTTCTTTTTGACAGACAGAGATCACAAGTAGGCAGAGAGAGAGAGGGAAGCAGGCTCCCTGCTGAGCAGAGAGCCTGATGCGGGGCTCCATCCCAGGATCCTGGGATCATGACCTGAGCTGAAGGCGAAGGCTTTAACCCACTGAGCCACCCATGCGCCCCTTCAGCTTGATTTTTAAAGAATAGTTTTACTTGATACAGAATTCTAAGTTATGGCTCAACACCTTAAAAGATGCCATTTGTTGTATTCTGGCGTGTATGGTTTCTAACCAGTAGTTTTCGGTCGTTCTTATCTTTATTTATATTTAAGTATCTTTTCCCCTCTTGGTTACTTTTAAGATTTTTTTCTTTATCACTTGTTTTCAGCAATCTGATTATGATGTGCCTTTGTTGTGCCTTTTTTTTAAGTTTTTTTTTTTTTTTAAGATTTTATTTATTTATTTGACAGAGAGAGATCACAAGTAGGCAGAGAGGCAGGCAGAGAGTGAGAGAGGGAAGCAGGCTCCCCGCTGAGCAGAGAGCCCGATGCGGGACTCGATCCCAGGACCCTGAGATCATGACCCGAGCCGAAGGCAGCGGCCCAACCCACTGAGACACCCAGGTGCCCCAAGATTTTTTTTTTTTTTTTTTTTTTTTTTAATTTGACAGACGGAGATCACAAGTAGGCAGAGGCAGGTGGGGGCGGGGGAAGCAGGCTCCCTGCTGAGCAGAAAACCCAGTGTGGGGCTTGATTCCAGGACCCTGGTATCATGACCTGAGCCGAAGGCAGAGGCTTTAACCCACTGAGCCACCCAGGCGCCCCAGCAGTTAACTCTTGAGGTTTAGTTTTAAACACTTTAAGGGCGAGTCTAGAGAAGTCTTTATTCTAAGTCTTATTTGTCCTCCACATCTAAACTTTTCTCTTCTTGGGTATTTAGTGATTATCTCTTGTATTCACTGAGGTTTCTTCCTGCTGGCTGGAGGAAATTTGAATGAGTTCTGGCCGAGTGTAAGCTCTGGGAATTGTTTTATAGTTTCTCCAAAGTGTTCTTTCTAAGAACAACCAGAGATGTTTAATTTAGGACTGAGCTGTGCTCTCCTATGCACTTGCAGGTTGGAATTCAGCCAATGACCTAGGAGAGCCCAAGTTCACATTTCCGGAAACCTTTCTGTATGCGATTTCCTCTGCTCAGAAGGTCTCCAGAGATGCTCTCCTTGTGGCTTTATCAAACTACTATGGTTGCTTCTTGAGGGAATAAGAGTACAGGGCGCTGTTCAGATTTCCTTCCCAGGGATGCAGTGTGGATATTGCCTCCAGGCAGAAAGCTTGCAGTGTAGCAGGACTCACCCCTCTTTCTGTGATTTTTCTCCAGAGAAAAGAGACTGAGACCTGGGCAGCCTGTTTTCCAGGGTCTGAAGATAGTTAACTACATTTTGTCCACTTTTTTAGTCGTTTACTGTGGGAATGTCGTTCTGGACAGTTACATATTCACAGCTGGAACCGGCATGCCCTGGTGTTTGTTTCATTTCACTGCTTACTTTCAATCTGTCTTTCTGGATAGTCCATCATTTAGAGATTCTTTCAAAGAGTCTGTGGTTGGTACATTTTCGGAGTCCTTGAATTCTGAAAAGTTTGTAGTCCTAAAATTTGAGATGGTTTGGTTATTGAATTTGTGGGTTCAAAGTTGTGTCTCTCTCTGAAGTTGTTTTTCTTCGGTCTGTTTCCTTCTGTGTAATGTTGTGGATGAGAAGACTGTTATTAATTTTTAAACTATCCCCAGCTTTTCTCTTATGCCCTTTTAAATGCAAGGACTTTGTCTTTTCTGACTTCTGAGAAATGCCGTTCTTTCTTAGAATATTGTCTCTTCACCTGTGGGTATGGGAGGTCGGAACGTTTTAAGCTAGCCCCATTTTTAACGTTTCTAATCTAATTTCTGTTGCTCTTTGCTTCGCTGTGTTATAAGAGAAGTCCTGTTTTGTCTTTGTTTTCGCTTCCTTTTCACCTGTTCTGTTCTACTATTGCTTAATTTTATCGATGAACTTTTTGTTTCTTAGAATGTTATTTGGTCCCTTTTTGGGGGGTATAATTTATACTTGTGTCTTTTTAACTTAGTCTTTTATCTGTTTCTTTGGATGTGAATTCTTTTTTGAGTGAGTTAAGGTGCTTTTTAATTTTTATTTTTTTAAATCTTTATTTATTTATTTGACAGACAGAGATCACAAGTAGGCAGAGAGGCAGGCAGAGAGAGAGAGGAGGAAGCAGGCTCCCTAGCGAGCAGAGAGCCTGATGTGGGGCTCAATCCCAGGCCCTGAGATCATGACCTGAGCTGAAGGCAAGGCTTAACCCACTGAGCCACCCAGGCACCCCTATGCTGCTTTTTAAAAAGTGGTTCTGACTTGGGGCATCTGGGCCGCTCAGTCCGTTAAGCGTCTGCCTTCAGCTCACGTCATCTTGGGGCCCTGGGATTGAGCCCCTTGTCGGGTTCCCTGCTTAGGGGGCAGTCTACTTATCCCTCTGCCCTTCCTGGTGCTCACGCTCTCCCTCTCAAATAAATAAAATATTTTAAAAAAAAGTGATTCTGAGTTTTCTTTAGTGTTTAGTGTTTCTGGATTATGTTTCCAACTTTGTATCTGATATTTTTTCTTAGACTACATAAAATTATGTTTTACTGTTATCTGGGCTCTCTACCTCTTATCTGTTCCTTGTTTCAGTCTGTACTGCTCAGTTTTATTCTGTTTATGATTAAAAAATTTTTTCTTGACATACTATTCATATAAAACTCACCACTTTGGGGCGGCTTGGTGGCTCATTTGATTAAGCATCTGCCTTCAGTTTAGGTCATGATCCCAGGGTTCTGGGATTAAGCCCCACAACTGGCTCCCTGCTCGGCAGGAAGCCTTTTCCCCCTCTCTCATTCCCCCTGCTTATGTTTCTTTTCTTGCTGTCTGTCTCTCTGTCAAATAAATAAATAAAATCTTAAAAAAAAAGTCACTATTTTAAAGTACATAATATAATAGCTTCTAGTATATTCACGGTGTTGGGCATCCATTACCATTATCTAATTCCAAAACTTTTTTTTTTTTTAAAGATTTTATTTATTTATTTGACAGAGAGAGATCACAAGTAGGCAGAGAGGCGGGCAGAGAGAGAGAGAGAGAGAGAGAGAGAGGAGGAAGCAGGCTCCCCGCTGAGCAGAGAGCCCGATGCGGGACTTGATCCCAGGACCCTGAGATCATGACCTGAGCCGAAGGTAGCGGCTTAACCCACTGAGCCACCCAGGCGCCCCCAAAACTTTTTTTTTTGAAGGATTTTATTGAGTGAGTGAGTGAGAGGAGAGCATATGGAGAGGGAGGGGCAAAGGGAGTCGGGGAAGCATACTCCCCTGCTGAGCAGCGAGCCTGACGCAGGGGCTCAGTCCCAGGACCCTGGGATTATGACCTGAACTGAAGGCAGACATTTAACTGACTGAGCCACTCAGGCACCCCTTTCTGAACTTTTCTGTCATCCAAAATAAAACCCATACCTCATACTAGTTAATCCCATTTCTTGTCTTCCCTCCATTCCCTGGCAAAGGCTAATCTACTTTCTGTCTCTGTTGATTTGTTTCTTATAGACATGGTGTATAACTGGAATCATAAGATATGTGGTCTCTTATTTCTCTGTTTAGTTAGCATTATGTTTTCTAGGTTCATCTGGGTTCTACCATACTTCATTCCTTGTTAGGATTGACTAACATCCCACTGTATAGATGCACCACATTTTGTTTATCCATTGTGAGTCACTGGGCATTTGGATTCTTCTTGCTTTTTGGCTATTGTGAATAACACTGCTTTGAAAATTTGTATCCCAAGTTTTGTGTGTGAACATATGCTTTTATTTATTTATTTTTTAAAAAGATTCTATTTATTTATTTGACAGAGAGAGATCACAAGTAGGCAGAGAGGCAGGCAGAGAGAGAGAGAGGAGGAAACAGGCTCCCTGTTGAGCAGAGAGCCCGATGCGGGACTCGATCCCAGGACCCTGAGATCATGACCTGAGCCGAAGGCAGCGGCTTAACCCACTGAGCCACCCAGGCGCCCCGAACATATGCTTTTTTTTTTTTTTTTCCCCCCGAACATATGCTTTTAATTACATCGTGTGTACGTACACGTATGAGAATTCCTGGGTTATTTGTGGGTTCTAGGTGTAAGTATCTGTTTATGATTGTTAATGTTAATAGGTTTCTTTTGAAAAGAAGCTTTTGTCTTTTCAACAGAAAGTCAAAAGTGTGAGAACATTCAAAACGCCCACCTGGAATGGTGGAGAAACTGTTACATCGAACTAGCAGGTTGAGTCTCTGGACTTCTTTCTCTTCATTTGTAGATATACATGTGTTTTTTGTTTGTTTTGTTTTTAAGATTTTGTTTATTTGTTTGACAGACAGAGATCACAGGTAGGTAGAGAGGCAGGCACAGAGAGAGGAGGAAGCAGGCCCCCTGCCAAGCAGAGAGCCTGATGCGGGGCTTGATCCCAGGACCCTGAGATCATGACCTGAGCCGAAGGCAGAGAGGCTTAACCCACTGAGCCACCCAGGGCGCCCCCGATATACATGGATTTAACTCAGTGGCTTCTGTGGCCCTTCCTGCTCACCCATTTTGAATTTAAGGTTGGAGGAGCGCTTTTTAGGATTTCATATTGAACACATGAGTTTGAGATCTTACTGCTTGAATAATACAGATTGGAAGTTACTGTAATGTATGTTTCTTAGGAGAATGAGTCAATTACACACTGAATACCGAATTTCATTTTGAATTCTTTTGAACGAGACTCAGTTAAAATGTTGTTTTAGGTTGATGGGGACGAATCAGACCAGTGAAAGGTGGAAATCATCATTGCTGTTTCCTTCCATACTTAGTGCCCGTAACTGCCTCTGTGCATTTATACATGGTTTAATGATGCTTTTCAATTTTTGGCTAATAAGTAATTAATGATTGTTTTAATACTAGGAATTTGCAGTCCCTGATTATCGTTCTTCTCATCTTGAAGTCAGCCAGGCATCACAGCTCCTGCAGCAGCAGCAGCAGCAGCTTCGCAGACGACCCTCCCTGCTCTCAGAATTTCACCCGGGTTCTGACAGGTAACGGCGCTCTTTTGTGTTTCCGTCTGGAACGGAACTTCTCAAGTGTGTGTTTGCTTCACAGGTGTGCCATTGGGTTTAACGTGGTTTTTATTTTTTATAATTGTATAACCAAGCCATGACGGGTCATTTATCATTTACATTTTGAGCTCTTTTATGTTTGTTGATCTTTTGGAGTAGTTACTGTAATAGTTAAAAAAAAAAAAAACAAAAAAAACCTCTTAGCTCTTGTTTCCAGAGTTCGTAGTTCTGCTGTGTAGTGGGAAGTCAGGTAGACTTAGGTTGTGATCCTGGTCAGCTTGTAATCTTGGTCGTGTGTATAAATGTGTTCTTAATTTAGGCTGCATGATAGAACCACCTTGGTTTTTAAACTTGATGCCCAAGCCCCATCTCAGAATAATTAAATCAGTTCCTGAGATTGGGCCCAGACGTCCGCGTATGTCTGGAGTTTCCCAGGTCATTCTCATTGGCAGCTAGGGTTGCAAATTACTGATTCAGACTCCTCAAACCTTAGTTTTCTCACTTGTACTTTTGAGAATAGTAATGGCAGTGTCCTCAAAGGAGAGGAGTTGTTGGCCCTGTTCATGGTAGACATTCATTTTCCCTAATGTCCTTACATCTCTGCTCTCTCTTACCCCATCCTTGCGCTTAATCTAAAGTATTTTGAAATATTATAGCTCCTTTTATTAAATGGCCTTTTTGGGTTTCTTGTTCTAGCACTTTTATAAAGAATCTGATTTTCTATTTTAAAAATATGTTTACTGTTCAGGGTTGAAGATGATAAAAGGATTGAAATTATTTGGCTGTGTTTAAAATTATTATAAAATACATTTTTTTGGTGAATGTTGTGGAGAGAATTGAGGTCACTCTCCTCCATAATATCTAGCAAATATACAAAAATAACTCTTCAAAAAATGACCAAAAATCACCCTGTATAGAGAACGAAAGGCATACAGCCACACTGCTATAAACTCGGAAAAGTGGCACTCAGGAAAGGACTTAGAAGAATCTTGCATGATGTGGCCTCCTAGTTTCTAATTCAGCTCTCAAGTAGTATTGAGGGAAGAAAGAGGGTCAGTAAAATCCTAGGGTTTCTCATAAATACTCCTGGATTTGAGAAAAACATACATGGTGAGGGTATAGTGGTGATGAGTTGTTTGCTTGGGAATCCCATTGTGCCATCTTGCAGGAAGGGCAGGCATGGTGTGCTTTTTTCCAAAGTGATGAGCCAGAGCCCTCATGACTGGTTACGTGTCTAGCTTGTAGAGGAAACCAGGATCCTCAACAAAGGCTATCATAGCCCCAGCCAAGTTTCCCTCTCCTTTGCCCCATTTCCCTGTTCCCTCAAGCTATAGAAAAATACAGAAAGCCAAACCCAGTCCTCTATCTATAGACAAATGCCCCACAAAGGAAAACCCCCCATACTATACCAAAGAGAAAATCTGATTAGGACTGCACATGGTATACCCGAGCAGTACAGTAATGATGCCAGGAATGGGGCAAAGACAGGCCTGGAAAGGAAAATTAAAGAAAGCAATACAGAGTGTCAAAAATAAAGACCCCATTGGGTAAGAGGATGAAAACTGAAGAACTTTCCCCCCCTCAGTGCTATGTGCTACAGGAGAAGTAAAATTAATAATAAGGTCTTTAAAAGGTACAAGGCAACCCAATTAGATAAAATGAAAGATTGGACATTCCAGTGCGCCCAAGCTCACCACTATAAATTCAATATATAAAATAAGATAAAGGAATGGAACAGGTGTGGCTAAAATTTAGACTTTTGTCTTGCAAGAAAGTCTGGAGATAATCAGAGTGGTGCAGAAGCATAAAAATGAATACCGTTAGAAATAAGTTGGTAAATATGGAGGATAAATTAAAATCATCCAACATATCATAAGACCATGTGTTTCTGAGGTGGAGAACCTGTAAAGGAAAGGAAATAATATTCATAATTTGAGAAGAAGGCTTTTTTTTTTTTTTTTTTTGGGGGGTGGGGGCAAAGTGAAGGAAGAGCTCTGCAGACTGATGAGGCTTATCTTGCTCCAGGGATCACTTACACAGAATTATTGACACTAAGACAGATCCTGGTTCAGTTCTTAAAGTTCAAGGGTAAGTGAAAGAATCAGGAATCCAGGAGGAAAAAAAAAAATCCTTGACAGGGAGGAAAAAAGAGTCTGGCTTCAAGCTACTAAAGGGATAGAAGATAGTAGAGCAGTAGCTAGAAAAAGACATTGAGATCTTAAGAATATTATATGCCACTTAATTTTAAGAACAAAAGCAACAGGCACACAGTTTTAGACATGAAAGCACTGATCATTTAAAACTTCTTGAAGAATTTCTAGGGGATGGAATTCAGCCAATAAATGGAAGCCATGGTGAAAGGACTAGTAAAGCCGCATACCTCCTTAGGTGAAAAGTCTATGTGAGGCACCTAGATGAATTGTGGTTCCAACACTGAACGTCAGTAGCAAATCTTGATATTGAAAAATGATAAAACTACAGGACCTAGAGGTAATGCAGATACTGGAAGACTGTTTAAAGATAGGCACTTGAAGAGTACGCCTGGAGTGACTTGATACTACTACCTTTTTTTTTTGCCTTTTGTTTTTCTTTATTTTTGTATTTTATTAACACATAATGTATTTTTTGCTTCAGGGGTGACTTGAATTGTTAGGTTATTAAAAAAAGTCCCATTTTTTTTTTTAAGATTTTATTTATTTTTGGGGGGTACATGGGTGGATCAGTTGTTAGGTGTCTGCCTTTGGCTTGGGTCATGATCCCAGGGTCCTGGGATTGAGCCCCACATCTTCTCCCTCTTCCACTTCCCCTGCTTGTGTTCCCTCTTTTGCTGCCTCTCTCTGTGTCAAATAAACAACAACAACAAAAAAGAAAAGATGCAGAATAGTTGAGGTCATTTCAGATATTATAAAAAACTCACTGAAATACTCAGATGATTGGTTTTCCTTTGAGCAACAAGAGGAGTCAAATCATGCTTGTAAATTTGAAAATTTAGGTGAATTAAATTTAGTTTCAGAGAATAGCCTTCCATAGCTAGGCATAAATAAAACTGGTTGATGTAATTGTAGATGATGTTTGTGGACCACTGTTTTCAAATAGCTTATGACATATTCCCCCTAAATGAGGGTTATCTCTTCTTTAAAATTAAAATGATAAGGTATAGGTATATTACAGTAAAAAACCCAACTAATAACTTTAATTCATTTTAAACATATTTAAAGGTGGTGTTAGGAGGTCATGGAAGTCAAACTTTTAAGTTTGAAGTCTACAGAAGTTTTTTGGTATGAAAATCTGATGTTTGTTTTTTATGTGGCCATGGATTTTCTTTTCTCTTGGGAATATGCCTAGGAGTAGAATTGCTTTATCATATGATAGTTCTCTATTTGCCATTTGAGAAATGACTAGACTGTTTTTCCAAAGTGGCAGTACCTTTCCACTGGTGTTAGTTTTTAAAAGGCAGTATGTTCATATAAAATGCAGATTTCATGCTTAACTCCCCCAGGATTCCAATATAAAATTACATTTGTTTTTGAGATTTTAAATGTTAAATTATACATTTATTTATCCATGAGTAGTTTTGTTCTTCTAAAAAGGATGGGCAAGCTGAAATGGGAAATAGCCTGTTTTCTTTTTTAAAGATTTTATTTATTTGAGAGAGAGAGAAAGAGAGAGAGAATGAGCACTAGTGAGGGATAGGGCAGAGCAAGAGGGACAGGCAGACTCCCTGCTGAGTGGGGAGCCTAACTTGGGGCTCGATCCCAGGACCTCAAGACCATAACCTGAGCTGAAGACGTACACTTAACTGACTGAGCACCCAGGTGTCCCTAGCCTGATTTCTTTTTTTTTTTTTTTTTTAAGATTTTATTTATTTATTTGAGAGAGAGAACATGAGCGAGGAGAAGGTCAGAGGGAGAAGCAGACTCCCCATGGAGCTGGGAGCCCGATGTGGGACTCGATCCCGGGACTCCAGGATCATGAGCTGAGCGGAAGGCAGTCGTCCAACCAACTGAGCCACCCAGGCGTCCCCCTAGCCTGATTTCTTGATGGAAAGAGAACTTTCTGTACTCAGTGTTTGTCTTAATTGTCCTGTGTTCTTTTAGCCTTATGTTCTTCCGCAGTGGGTGTATTCTACCTTCTGGCTTGGGTAAATCTCATGGGTAGATTCACTAGAGGTGAAATGTGATACTTGGAAGTTAACTTTTATAGGTTGAGGGGACAACTGAGGGCTGAAATCCCTCTTGGGCAGTTGGCCAGGCACTGTGTACCAGAGGATTGCATTTGCTTATAGACATTTCACACACAGTTTTCTTGCAGGGCAGCAGTGGTCTTCATTCTGAGTGCTTTGTTGAGGGGCTAGGCTGGGGCTTTAGTCTAATGCTGGATCCTTGTTTCTGATAGATGACCTCTGGCTTCTCTGTGAGGAATGAATTTAAGATGGATAGACTAGAAGTGGAGAGAATATATGAGGGACCCGAAAGAGAAAGAGTGCGGGCATAAGGTATGGTGGTGAAATGGAGTTTGACACATGACAGGCTGGAGTCAGGAGGTGAGGCCACCAAGTCCTGGCAGTTGGCAAAGGCAACAGAAGAGACCTGGATGAATGTTATGTTTCCAGCTTGCGGGACGGCTGTTGGTTTCATTGCCGTGACACTGGGCTAGAGATTGAAGAAAGAGCAGCGAGGGAAAGACAGCTTGAGTTTGGTAAGAGTTAAGTTTGAGGTTCCAGTAAAACTTCCAAGTGGAGATGTATCCATCATGCTCAGGGGAGGACCCACATTGGTAAGTGTGATCCAGGGAGGGCGGAAAATGAGAAGAACCAGAGTTTAAAGATGAACCCAGAGAGTCCCCAACATCTAAAGATACCATGAAGCAGAAACCTCTGAAGGAGAAAGAAAGAAAGAAAGGAAAATGATTTTGAAATAGTGGTCTTCAAACTGGCTATTTTCGTGTTTCTCAAAAGATATATTACACATTTTAAGTTGACATCAGTTTTTCATACGTCTTAAAAGGTGAATATAATTTGTCATCTGGAAAGTATAATGATGTTTTAAAGCAAAACTGCTGCAATACATTTTAAGCTTATCTGATGGAATCTAATTACCATAGTGATTTGATGGCCTCATCTGCTTAAAATGATACTATATATGAACAAACTTGTCCCTGGCAGAACTTCTTATTTTGTTCCTTTTTTCCTTGGAACTCATTTGTTGATTTTTTTTTTCCACAAAATGTATCCTAATGTGATTCATTTTGATTGTTGAGAGTCATTTATTGATCAGCCTATCTCCTGTTTTACCAAAAAAAAGTATGTAGAGGGATCTGTTTCTAAAAGAAGATAAAAAATTTTTAGATTGAAATATAGTTATTATTACAAGATTGATCAGAATAGCAATCATTTAAGAAAATGAGAAACATGGGATGCCTGGGTGGCTCAGTCAGTTAAGCAACTGCCTTGGGCTCAGGTCTTGATCTCCGGGTCCTGGGATTGAGTCCTGCTGAGCAGGGAGCCCGCTTCTCCCTCTGCCTCCTGCTCTCCCTGCTTGTGCGCTCTCGCTCTGTCTCTCTCTCTGACAAATAAATAAGATCTTAAAGAAAAAGAAAATGAGAAATTTATCAAATATAAGTAAAATTTCATGGAAATGCATCTGTGCATTAATGAGATAGAGGGGGTTGTTTTCAAAATATTACTTATTGATAGAATAAAGGCAGAATGTACTCTGTTCTTATGTTTTATTCTTATGAAGGTACCATGAAATCTTATTCACAAAAACAATTTCTCGTGAAGGGTATACCCTAAATCACATATTTATCTAAGGTGAAAATGTTAGTTAACAACTGAACTTCATCAAGTTTGTTGAAAGCACACATTTGGGAACCGTTGGCTTGCAGAAAGGATTTGTTTCTTTGCAGCCCTGGTGGTATTTACACTTGGGGGTCAGTGCTCCAGTGACAGGTCCAAGAAAGCTGAGCTTTCTCAGCTTTTTGGGTGTCCACACGAGAGAAGGGGCAGTTGTGGGAGAAGCAGAGAGGGGAGAGCTTCAGGTCTGTTATGCAGCAGGTCAGTGTAGGTAAAGAGTGGATCAGGAAGCTCAGAATATCTGGAAATTGACTGTTTTAAAATGATCTGTGCTTCCCCGTGGAGAACCGCTGTGTGTGCCAGCAGAAGATTGTTATGTTAGACCGTGACAAGCAGGGCAGACAGTGTCCTGGAAACCGAGAGGCGGAAGAGTTTCAGGAAGGAGGGAGTGAGTAAAGGATAAGATGTAGCAGACGGGTCAGCATATGTCTAAAAATATTCCCTTGCTTTCAGTATCAGGAGATCGTTGCTGACTTTTAGTGAGTGGTGACTTCTTGTAATACGATGAAACGATGGGGGATTAAGTCAGAGTCCACTGAGTTGAGTGAATGGAAAAGACTAACTGGTGAAAGAGAGTGTAAATCATCCATTCAAGTAGTAGCGACCTTCTAATATAAAATTTTTGTGGTAGCCTTTCAGATTTCTCTTTAGTTCTTAGGCGAGTCTTTATTAATCATGATTCTAAGAATCAATTTGTGTGTGAACTTTTTTATTGTGGTAAAATGTATGTAACATAAATTTACCATTTTAACCATTTTTAAATGTTCCAGTTTAGTGGCATTAAAAACATCCACGTTGTGCAACCATCACCACTATTTCCAGAACATTTTCATTACCCCAGAGAGAAGCTCTGTTCCCATTAGGCAATAATTCCCCCTCCCCCTCTCCTCTCAGTCCCTGGTAACCTCTAATCCACTTTCTTTCTCAATGAATTTGCCATATCAGTGGAGTCTTATAATTGTCCTTTTGTGTCTGGCTTGTTTCACTTAGCATAATGTTTTTAAGGTTCACCCATATTGTGGCATGTGTCAGACCTTTATTCCTTTTTGTGGCAGAATAGGCCACTGGATGAAGCATATACCACATTTTGTTTACCCGTTTGTCTGTCAGTGGACAAGGGTTGTTTCCTTTTGGCTGTTGTGAAGGATGCCTGAACTCTGGTGTACAAGTGTCTGTTTGAGTCCATTTTTAGTACCGTTGTGTCAGAGTCCCTGTTTTTAGTCCTTTTGGATATATATCTTGTACATCAGGTGGGATTGCTGTGTCATATGGTAATTCTGTGTTCAGTTTTTTGAAGAACTGCAGAATTTTTCCACAGTGGCTATATAGTTTTATATCCCCAGGGGTACTGCACCAGGTTCCAATTTTTCCACATCTTCATAAACACTTGTTATCCCCCCTCCCTTTTTAAAAACAAGTTAAGCCACTCTACTAGGTATTAAATGGTACCTCATTGTGGTTTTGATTTGTGTTCCCTTAATGATGAATGATGTTGACCATCTTTTCATGTGTTAATTTGTATATCGTTGGAGAAATGTCTGTCAAATCCTTTGCCGGTTTTTCTTCTCTCTCTCTCTTTTTTTTTTTCTTTGTTTCCTTTTTTTTTTTTTTGAAGGGGGATGTCTTTTTATTCTTCATTTGTGGGAAGGATTTCTGTATATTCTGGATATTAAAAGCTTTTCCAGGGCGCCTGGGTGGCTCAGTTGGTTAACTGTCTGCGTTCAGCTCACGTCATGATTCCAGGATTCCGGGATCGAGCCACAAGTTGAGTGGGCTCCCTGCTCAGCAGGGAGTCTGCCTCTCCCTCGGTCCTCCCCCCTGCTAGTGTGTGCTCTCTCTCTCTTCAAATAAATAAATAAAATCTTTTTTTTTTTAAATTTATATACTTATTTGATGGAGCGGGGGAAAGGGGTTTGAGCACAAGCAGGGGGAGTGGCAGGCAGAGGGAGAAGCAGGTTCCTCATGGAGCAAGGAAGGACCCCGATGTGGGGCTCAGTTCCAGGACCCTGGGATCATGACCTGAGCCAAAGGCAGACATTTAATTGACTGAGCCACTCAGGCGTCCTGGAATTGTTTTCTTAATTTCATTTTTACATTGTACATTGCTGGTATACAGAAATACAACTAATTTTTGCATGTTGAATTTGTATTCTATAGTTTTATTTATTTATGAGCTCTAACTTTGGGTGGACTCTTGATATTTTTCTACATATGAGATTATGTCATCTGAATAGAAGTACTTTATGTCTTCCTTTCAGATTTGGAGGCCTTTTATTTCTTTTTCTAGCTGAAATGTTCTGACAAGAACTTCCAGTACTATATTGAAGACAAATGGCAAAAGCAGCCATCCTTGTCTTCTTGAGGCTTTCTACTGCACTATATTTTGCGACATCATTGTGGATTTTAAGAAGATAATGGGATTTATGTCTTGAACAAGATTTAAGATTTTTAAAAAATACTTTTTTGAGAGACCAAGAGAGCGCACGCAAGCACACACTCAAGCAGGGAAGGGGACAGAGGGAGATGGAGAAGCAGACAGGGGAAGCTCCCTGCTGAGCAGGGAGCCAGATGTGGGACTTGATTCCAGGACCCTGAGATCATGACCTGAGCTGAAGGCAAACACAACCAACTGAGCCAAACTGGTGCCCCCAGATTTTGAAATATAATTTTAAAGACATCAGGATTTATTTCATCATCTCTTCTAAAAAGGAAACCCAGTGCTGGGGTGGTTGGGTGGCTCAGTCAGTTGGGCAGCCGACTATCGATTTCTTCCCAGGTCATGGTCTTCGGTTGGACTCTGTGCTGGGTGTGGAGCCTGCTTGGGATTCTCTCTCCATCTCTCTCTGCCCGCCCCCACCTCCTCTCTTAAAAAAAGAAAGAAGTTGGGGCGCCTGGGTGGCTCAGTGGGTTAAAGCCTCTGCCTTCGGCTCAGGTCATGATCCCAGGGTCCTGGGATGCATCAGCCTCTCTGCTTAGTAGAGAGTCTGCTTCCCTTCCTCTTCTCTCTCTGCCTGCCTCTCTGCCTAATTGTGATCTCTGTCTGTCAAATAAATAAATAAAATCTTAAAAAAAAAAAGAAGTTAAAAAAAATAAAAAGGAAACACAGTGATAATCCTCTTCATTGAGAAATGTTTTGTGAGACATTTGTTTAAAGCTTGGCCACAAAATAAAATGTTGCTTCTGTAAATACTTCGGTAGGAAAGGGAAAGTGAAATTAATGGACATCCAGTACTTCATGTAAAGGATCAGAGACAGATTCCTGACTTTCAGGACACTTACATGCTTGCAGAAGCTAGACAGAATATGTATTTTGGGGGTCAGAATTTCAAAGCAATGTTACATTTCCACTCAAGAGACTCATCTTTAAGTCTTAGTATCACAACTCAAGTCATTTATGTTTCCATGTACAGTTGCTGGGAGATTTGTTTTTTCCTGCTTGTTTTTATCATTGGTTCAAAATGGTCGCTGTTCTAGTTAAGATCATACTAAATTCAATTATTATGGCATAGGTTTTAAAAAATATTTTAGGGTTATTCCTCAGCAACTCTAAATTTTCTGCAAATTGAAATCTTTTGTTAGGTCTTTCACTTTCCTGCTGCCACTCCCATCTCCCCTGAAGAATCTTCTTTCTATTAGAGTTAGAAGTTTAATAGCACTTTATGTATATTCTTCTTCTGGGTTAGGGGAAGTGGGGGCAGGCGTTCACTTTAAAGGTAAGCATAATTTTCTCATTTATTTCAAAGTCCAGCCAGGAATGTTACAGGAAGTTGTGCATCATTTTACAATTTTCAGGCATTTCTTTCATTTTTATGTGTTAGGCCTCAAGAAAGGAGAACTGGCTATGAACAGTTTCACCCGGGGCCATCCCCTGTGGATCATGATTCACTGGAATCCAAACGACCACGTCTGGAGCAGGTTTCCGATCCCCATTTCCAGCGCGTCAGCGCTGCGGTCTTACCTGTAGTGCACACGCTGCCAGAAGGATTGAGGTCTTCTGCGGATGCTAAAAAGGTAAATATTTGTTCCCTTCCCCTGTGGAGTTGTCGGTCTGTAATGTTGATTTAGCCATAGCCAGGCGCAGCGCCCGAAGAAAGTCTGATTATGCCAGTCTCTAAAGGTTAGTGCTATGGGAAAGTAAAAATTTTGTTAAACAAAACTGAAAACCACACACTTAGTGCTCCAGACTTTTAAAATCAGTACTTTTGACTTTTGGTAAATGAAAACAATCTGTGGACTGCTGTAAAGAAAAATTGCTATTGAATGAATCTCAAGCACCTTGTACTGGCTTGCTAGGCTGTAAAATGTGGTCAGTGGTTCTCAAGATGACCACAGTTTTGTTAAATTTTAATTAAATTTAAAATAATCCCCTTAAATTCAGTTGCAATTGCTATGCTTGTAATTTTTGTAAAGAAAATAATTTTTTTTCCTAATTTATGTGAAAAATAGTTTCATTGGAAAACTTGAAAATACAGAGGAAAAACATTACCTGCACTTTTTTTTTTAATTTAAATTTTAGTTAACATAAGGTATAATATTGGTTTCTTCAGAATTCACTGATTCATCACTTACATATAACTCCTGGTGCTTATCACAAGTGCCCTCCTTAACCCCCTCATCCACCTAGCCCATCCCCCACCCACCTCCCTGCATCAACTCTCAGTTTGTTCTCTGTCCTTAAGAGTCACTTATGGCTTGTTTCCCTCTCTCCTTTTTTTCTTTCCCCCTTCCCATATGTTCATCTGGTTTTGTTCTTAAATTCCATATATGAATGAGATCATATGGTATTTGTCTTTTTCGTACTTACTCATTCAGCATAATACCAACTAGCTTCATCCACATGGTCAAAAATGGCAAGATTTCGTTTTTGATGGTTGAGTAATATTCCATTGTAGATGCATGCCACGCCTGGTGTTTTTTTTTTTTTTTTAATTCATTAGAGAGAGCATCAGAGCAGAGCAGGTAGGGGAGGTTAGAGGGAATGGGGAAGCAGACTCCCCACTGAGCAGGGACCCTGACTCAGGGCCTGATCCCAGGACCCCAGGATCATGACCTGAGCCGAATGCAGATGCTTAACTGACTAAGCCACTGAGGCACCCTGTGCCACTTCTTTATTCATCAGTTGATGGACATTTGGTTTCTCTCCATAGTTTGACTTATAATTTTATAATGTTGGAGAGAACTACTTTTATTATGTAACTATATTTTGTGATATTTCACACAGTATATATTGTGAATTTATGAGAAGATTAAGATCAAACCTTTTCTTGTGTTTATTGTTACTTGCCTTTTGTGAAATGCATGTTTGTGCATTGTGCCCTCATTTTGTTGCTGAGTTTATCTTTTTTTTCACTGTGTATTTTGCTTATCATTAAGTCTTCAGATTAGGAAGTACCTGGCACGTAGTAGGTACTAAATAAGTATTTGTTTTAGAAATCATCAACTACTTCTTTGATACTCTTTTAACAGTGTAGTGTTAACCCTTTTGTTGTCCCTGCCCTCCCTTCCCCCCTTTTTGTTAGCAGATCTTTCTCCCATAATGTTTATTTACCTTCATGGCTAATGGCCCTTTTCAATTTGAGATCAGATAAGTAAGTACCCACACATTTTTGTTGAGTTTTTATGCAGTGAAAAGTGATTTAAAAGATAGTGAATATGGGGGCACCTGAGTGACTCAGTTAGTCGAGTATCCAGCTCCTGATTTTGGCTCAGGCCATGATCTCAGAGTTGTGAGATCCAGCCCCAAGTTGGGCTCCACTCTGAGTGTGGAGCCTGCTTAAGATTCTCTCTCTCCCTTCTCTGCCCCCCTCCCTCTCTCAATCAATCAATCAGTCAGTCAATAAGGGGGTGCTTGGATGGCTCAGTCAGTTAAGTGTGGGACTCTTAATCTTAGCTCGGGTCTTGATCTCAGGGTGGGAGTTCATGCTTCACATTGGGCTCTCACTGGACATGGAGCCTACTGTAAAAAAATTAAAAAAAAGATAGTGAATAATGTCTTTAGTTTATTTTCAAATAGTTCTGCCAAAAAAAAAAGGTAGGTGTGTGCATATAGAGAGAATGCAAAAATAGCAAAAGGTTAACCAGTGAAGGATAAAGGATAGATGCTTATTCATTCTACTATTCTTTCAAGTTTTATATAAATTTGAAAATTTGCAAAATAATAGGTAGGGGAAAAGCGCTTGTGATAAGCTAGAAATGAGTTTAACTTCTGGGATTTTTGAGGCTTGCGTCACCGTGTGAAATGTATGTATTATAGTCTGTGGGTTTATAAGAAATGTTTTATAGCATTAAAAAAAGATACAGTGAATAAAAGTCTTCTTCCATGGCTGAATAAATTACTATGGATGTTATTTATAGCTGTTGAATGTTTTAGCAGAAAGGGATCTTAAAGTCTCATTCATTAAAATGTGACATGTTGGATCATAGTATATTCTGTGTTCCATTTGATAGTAGAGAAAACAGATGTTAAGAAAAAGTAAGTGCCATAGGTGATGCCTCCTGAGTTGAAAACCCATGACCCCTGCCTCCTGTTCCTACTTTTCCCCCTCACTGAGTTGTAAACTGTGGCTTTTTATTTTATTTATTTATTTTTTAAGATTTTATTTATTTATTTGAGAGAGATCACAAGTAGGCAGAGAAGCAGGCAGAGAGAGGAGGAAGCAGGCTCCCCGCTGAGCAGAGATCCCGATGTGGGGCTCAGTCCCAGGACCCTGAGACCATGACCTGAGCCAAAGGCAGAGGCTTAATCCACTCAGCCACCCAGGCACCGCCCCCCCCCTTTTAAAAAAATTCTACTTATTTAGACTTTTTATTTTATTAAGAAGTAGGGGTTTTGGGGCGCCTGGGTGGCTCAGTGGGTTAAAGCCTCTGCCTTCAGCGCGGGTCATGATCTTGGGGTCTTGGGATCGAGCCCCGCATCTGGCTCTCTGCTTGGCGGGGAGCCTGTTTCCCCCTCTCTCTCTGCCTGCCTCTCTGCCTGCTTGTGATCTCTGTCTGTCAAATAAATAAAATTAAAAAAAAAAAGTAGGGTTTTGTTTTTTTTTTTTAAAGATTTTATTTATTTATTTGACAGAGAGAGATCACAAGTAGGCAGAGAGGCAGGCAGAGAGAGGGAGAGGAGGAAGCAGACTCCCTGCCGAGCAGAGAGCCCGATGCGGGACTCGATCCCAGGACCCTGAGATCATGACCTGAGCCAAGGCAGCGGCTTAACCCACTGAGCCACCCAGGCGCCCAAGAAGAAGTAGGGGTTTTGAAAGAATTAGCATTTGCTAGTTTAGTTTTTTGTTGTTGTTTTTTTTTTTCCAATGTTGTTAAGCCCAGATCTATCTATCTATCTATCTATTTATTTATTTATTTGACAGACAGAGATCACAAGTAGGCAGAGAGGCAGGCAGAGAGAGAGGAGGACGCAGGCTCCCTGCCGAGCAAAGAGCCCGATTCGGGGCTCGATCCCAGGACCCTGGGATCATGACCTGAGGCAAAAGTAGAGGCTTCAACCCACTGAGCCACCCAGGCGCCCCGCCCAGGTGTATCTTTTATAGAAGAATTAGATAAGCCTGAAGGAGAAAGTTATTTACAGGCTTACCAGTTAGAGGTAGTTGTTAACTTTCTGGTCATTTCTTCTGTCTTTTGGTGGGTATCTTAATGTGCTCACTTTGTACATTGTATGTAATTTTATTTTTGCTTAAGTATGTCATGAGCTTCTTTTTGTGTCAGTTAAGTTTGTAGCTATATTTTGAGGGTTACTTAGTATTCCATATATGGATATAAAGTAATTTGTCGTAAATGCAGGTTACCTGTTTGTTCATTAGAGCAATGATATTTGTACTTCAGGCTGAGTTTTTTGGTGTTTATTCTTACTTCTTCCCATAAGGTAAATCCGTATTAGTAGGATCGATTTCAGATCAGAGTCAACATATTTTTCAGGTTTTCATGGTTGTTTCTAGATTGCCCTGCCAGAGAATGGGGCCAATTTGTATTCCTGACAGCAGAGCATAGGGTGCCCAGCTCTTTTCTTTTTTTTAAGATTTTATTTATTTGATAAGAGAGAGTGTGTACAAGCAGGGGGAGAGGCAGAGGGAGAGGAGAAGCAGGTTCCTTGCAAAGCAGGGGAAGCCCAATATGGGACTCCATCCTGGGACTCCAGGATCATGACCTGAGCTGAAGGCAGTGACTTAACCAACAGAGCCACCCAGGCGCCCCATGTTGCCCAATTCTTGTGGAGCCTTGTTGATGCCACATAGTTGTTGCTTTAAAAAAAAAAAATCATTGTTAATTTGATGAATTTTTAACTGTATTTATTTGCTTTTCAGTAACATGTTTTTCATTTGTTTATTGGTTATTCATTTTTCCTGATTTATGAGTTTTTTCATATCTGTTCATTTTTCTGGCAGTATTGTTTTGATTTTATATTGAGCTGTAGAGTTCACATTTTGGAAATGATTTTTCTCATTTGGTTTTTAAATGTCTTATTACTATCTTGATAAATAGAAGATCGTGTTTATTTAATCCATCAGTCTCTCTTTTTTTATTTATCTTTTGCTGTTGGCTTTTTTAAACCCAAGATAACATGAATACCCTTTTTTGTTTGTTTGGGGCTCCCTGAAATTTGCTAATAAATCTCGTTAAATGTTTGCTGCTATTTGGCTTTTGTTGTGATACAAGATGTGAGGTAGGAATCTAACTCCTTTCCCAAAATAGCTAGCAGTATGTTCCAGCACAAGATTATAAACTCCATGAGGGCGAGCCTCGTGTCTGTTTTGTTCCCCTTTCTACCTAGTGCCTATCATATAATATAGTAGGCACTCAAGGAATTGTTTTTTGGGTTAGATATTTAACTAGAATGAAAATCAGTGGATAATACTGCTTTGTAGTAGTTCTTAGGGCATGTCTCAGATCACCTGAGGAACATTTCAAAAATGTGCAGAATTGAAATATAATCTGCTTTGCTATATACGTGTTCTGTAACACAAATGAACTCATATGCATATGGTAGGAGAATGTTTTAATATAATATGAAGCCTTGGTGGTTCCTGAATGTTTTTTTTTCTGCACGTTAATGTTTCAGAGCTCTCAGGATTAAGCTGTTCATAATTACAAGAAGTAGCCTTCATGATGTCTGAAGACCTTAAGAAGATTTGAAAATTAGTGCATTCAAGAACAGCTCTGTGTTTCACTTTAAGCTAACCTAGTGCAGATTCAAGTGTTGAAAAGAAACCATAACGATATTATCTCCTGTATTTTTTGTTTTTAAAGGTTGATAAAGGTTGATAAAGATACCCTGAATTGGATTTTTTATTTTGATGAAATATACTGTTTTCTGTTGGAAGCAAATGACCTCAAGGATTTACATCTTCACAACAGAAGCACGGACCACTCGGTGTAAAGCTAGCAAAGACTGACTGTAGGCTGATTGCAGCTGATTCTGGAGCTCACTTGTATTATTACCTCTATCAAAATTATTCATGTTTTTGTTAGTGCTCTGCTGACAAAGTTGTACGGGTTTTAAATAATAGCCATAATCCCGTTTTCCCCAGAAATCTTAGATTTATGTTATTATAGAATATGAGATTTTTCAGGAATACACATATTTTAGCTGAAATCTCTGTTCCAGGGTCTTTTGGAACAACCATCCTGGTACAGTTATGTGCATTCTTGGTTAGAACTGCTGATTTCCCAGTTACTTAATTGTTATTTAATACATTTAGGGCTCCATAGTCCTTTGAACTATGCTCATCCTAGGCTTCTTATAGCTTGGAGAAAACGAGTACCTTAATCTAACATTCATCTGCTTTACAGTTTGCTTATATCTTCACCTTAGACTGGAAATTAATAAACTCTGTGTGTGTTTGTGTGTGTGTGTGGACAGGGTGGTAGGTTTTGTGTGGAGGGGTTTTCCTTGTGCTATAATTCTCTCTCTGATTTGGAGGTAGAACGGCTGACATATTGGGTTAAGACATCTTATGTGTGCTGTAGTGTGGGCAGGCTTGGTTGCCCTATATAAGGGTAGGTCTAGGTGTTGGTAGCAACAGAAGTTCCTAGGTCATTTCTGTATCTGATTCTTGGCCACTGGAAAGTCTGAAAACTTTTTGTTGGGAACAGTTGGGCATATCATAACTTCTAAGTTGGGTGGGTACAAGATTTCACATGGAGTTTTTAGTTTTCCTAGCCTATAAGTTCAGACCTTTTGAAGAACCATTGTAAGGAAATGATTAAGAAATTGGTATCTTCCTTTGTTACGATTGCATTATTATTTCCCCAGATACTCTGTATAATCTCACTGAAGCCTTAACTAAAGGCTGTTTGGCCTCTTAGCCACCTCATTCTGTGTAGCTTTTAAGATATTCAAAATAGTGAACGATACGTCTACACTATCTATGAAAGTGGTATAGAGGTCAGTAGGGTGTGTTGCCCATGTGCGTGTGTGAAAATTGCTCCTTCCGGACATCAGCCATGTACTAGCTAGCATACACGGCTCTGCTGTGTTTTCAAATGGGCTTTCTCAGTTAAGTGAATCTTCACACTGATACTGGCTATTAGCGAGGAATTAATTATTGATTTTCTCCTCTAAAGGATCCAGCATTTGGAGGCAAACATGAAGCTCCATCCTCTCCAATCTCTGGGCAACCCTGTGGAGATGATCAAAATGCTTCACCTTCAAAACTTTCAAAGGAAGAGTTAATACAGAGTATGGATCGTGTAGATCGAGAAATTGCAAAAGTAGAACAGCAGATCCTTAAACTGAAAAAGAAACAAGTAAGTTTGATTTTACTGGTCTTTTATTGATGTTCTAAGAATGTATGTTTGTCTTTCTAACGAAGCTAATGTTGAGTTTTACATAGCTTTCAACTTTTTGTACGTGGAATCATGTCTCGTGTATTGTGGCTTACTTTTTTTTTTTTTTTTGCTCTTAGTTGTATCCACTCATTTTCCCTGCTGTTTTTTCTCATTACAAAGAGCAAATCTTGTTGTCCGTTCTGTTTTTTATCTTACTGGAGGGGTTTTCGTGGTTTGCTGCTATTTGATACTGTGGTGCTGTGTTTTTGGTTCATGTTTAAACCAATTTTCTAGGGCACTGGCACAAGAATGGCATTGCTTGGCTGGAGTGTATGTGCATCTTTGCATGTATTAGATGATACCGAACTTGCTAAAATGGCAGCTCGGTTCTGCATTCCCACCACGGCCTTACAAGTTCATTTGTGCATATGCTTGTTTTCACCTGGTCATTTGTTTCAGCTGGATGTGAAATAGCTGTCACTGAGATTTTACGTTACATTGCTGTTTTAGGAATGAGAGCTTATTGTTGTTTGTTTATGAGTTATTGGTGTTCCTTACGTGGATTGTTATTTTGTCATTTTCTTAATTTTACTATTTCCTAAAGTCTCTTGTCACTTACGTGTATGGCAGCTAGCTCGTTTGTGGCTTGTCATTGTGCTTTTTGGGGGTAGGATGAGTAAGGTTTTTTTTTTTTTAATTGAAATAAATTCATATACCATAATGTTAATCCTTTTAAAGTATACAATTTCAGTGACTTTTAATGTATTCATAAAGTTGTGCTACTATCACCACTATGTAATTCTAGAACATTTTTATCACTTCAAAAAGAAACCAAAAAAATAAGAAAGAGAAACTGAATATCTGTTAGCAGTTACCTTCTACCCTCCCTCCCCCAGCCCCTGGCAACCCACTAATCTGTTCTGTGTCTATATAGATTTTTATCTGGACATTTCAGGTCAATAGAATCATATAATATGTGACTTTTTGTGTGTTCGTTCTTTTAGCATGTTTTCAGGATTCACCCATGTTATATTTTGTATCAGTATTTCATTCCTTTTTATGGCTGAATAAAATCATACTTCATGGATATGCTATGTGTTGTTCTTTCATTCATCAGGTGATAGACATTTGGGTTTTGTTCACTTTTTTTTAATTTTTTTTTTTTTAAGATTTTACTTATTTATTTAACAGAGATCACAAGTAGGCAGAGAGGTAGGCAGAGAGAGGGGGGGAAGCAGGCTCCCTGCCAAGCAGAGAGGCCAATGTGGGGCTTGATACCAGGACCCTGAGATCATGACCTGAGCTGAAGGCAGAGGCTTAACCCACTGAGCCACCCAGGTGCCCCTGTGTTCACTTTTTGGCTGTTTTTCGTAGTTATGAATCATGCTGCTGTGACATTCATGTACTAGTTTTTGTGTGACCATTATTTTTTTCAGTTCTCTTGGATATATATCTAGGAGTGAAATTGCTGGGTCATATGGTAAATCTGTGTTTCAATTTTTGAGGAACCATGAGAATGTTTACCACAGTGACTGCACCATTTCATGCTCCCACCAACTGTGTATGAGGGACGGCTCCATTTTCTCTACTTCTTTGTCAACATGTTTGTGTGTTTGTTTGATAGCCATCCTACTCAATGTGAAGTGGAATCTCATTGTGGTTTTGATTTTAATTTCCTTCATGATTAAGGATGAATGGCTTTTCATGCGCTTGTTGGCCTTTTGTTGTATATTTTTTTTAGAGAACTATCCAGATTCTGGTCCCATTTTTTCGTTGGGTTATTTGTCTTTTTATGGTTGAGTTGTAAGAGTTCTTTATATATTCTGGACACTCAGACATGTGATTTGCAGATATTTTCTCTCATTCTGTGAGTTGTCTTTTCACTTTCCTGATAGTATCCATTGGTGTACAAAAGGGGTTTTTCCCCCCTCTTACTTGACTCATGTAAGTATTTATTGAGCAGCTAGGGAGATACAAAGGTGATAAAACATGGTCAAAGAGGTGAGTCAAATGCACAAGTAACAGAACGAAGTATAAGGCTCCTTGGATCAGAGCAGTCAGATGAAAGTGCTTTGGGAAGTCAGGAGGGAGATTGCTTCCAGCCTGGAAGGGGGTGTGGGTGGGTGGCAAACCAGGAACGGGGATTGAAATTAAAATAGAAGACTTTCGTCTAGATTGTTGATTTTCAGTATGGACTATATTTGTCTCTCTTTTTCCTCTCCCCATCTTTGGGCTTAATTTACCAGGACCGTTCAGCGTGCTTTTTCTAGACTTGCTTGCATTTTTGCTTTAATGTCTTCTACAGAAATAGATCCTTTTGCTGTTTTAGGACGTTTTTCTTCCTCCTTTTTTAAAGGATTTGTGACCTTTTGATCTTGGAGTTAATGGTTTTGAGTCTTTCCATTCTGGCTTGATTTTTTTTTTTTTTTTTAATGCCTTTTTGACTGGAGAATCAAGTATAGATTTCTTCACTGGAGCTTTTTCTTCAGCTTCCTCATTCTCATCAGCCAGTTTCACTTTTTTTCTATGGAAACTTGCTGTCAGTTACAGGGGCAGATCACTTTCCAGATATGCTGTGGAGTTTCACACCTTCATCTTCTGACTCTTTGTCTTCCTTCACAGCTGCTAGGTGCTGTCCACACGTACAGGACCTGGACCACATTTAGATCACAGGTGGTGTTATTTCAGAGCCCCCAGGGGAAACCATTGGCTGTACAGATGTTCTCAAAGTTGCCAGTGTTCTTTAGTTGGACTGCCTTCATAATTCATTGCCTCTGCTTTAACAGTGTGCAATTCAACTTTTGCATAAGCCCCCAAACCGACCATTCTTAAAGGTAACTCATGTTCATTTTCATCAATATCCACTTTAAAATGATACTCTTTGGCCCTTGTTGGCCTCACAACTGAGAAGATACTTCTGGGGCCACACAGGGGCTCATGTCCTTGTCCACTGAACCTTCTTTGGAGTGGGAATCTTATATGGGAGAGAGGGCAGCTGGAAATAAAGACTCCCATTACAGGGAACAGCCGTGTAGAACCGAATCACACCAGGGCTGAAAGTTTTTACTTGTGTTGAAGCCCCGTTTATTTTTTCTTTCATTACTTGAGATTTTGGTCTCCTATCCAGGAAACCATTGCGTAATCTAAAAGCAGCAAGGATTGATTCCTGTGTTTTCTGTAAATTTTATTTTTTTCAACTGTAAATTTTATTGTTTTAGCTCTTAGATTTAGGTCTTTGAGCCTAATTGTGTTTTTTGGTGAGTAGAATTTGTTTAGATCTTACATAAGACTGCCCTGGGATCAGTTAACTATATTGTCCTTTTAAAAGCTTCATAGTGGGATGCCTGAGTCGCCTAGTCGATTAAGCATCTGCCTTCAACTCAGGTCATGATGGTGTATACACGTTTACAGTTGTTATTTTCCTGGTCAGTGAAACCTTCTATTATAAGGTAATGACATTCTATTTCTCCTAATGCTTTTTGCTGTAAAATTTGTTCTGCGTGATACTGATGTAATGAGATCAGCATTCTTTTGGTTGCTATTGACTCGTTTATCTTTTTTCTTCCTCTTTTTCCTTTCCTTCTTTTTTTTTTTTTTTTTTGGCGAGGGATGGGGGAGCAGAGGGAGAAGAAAATCCCAAGCAGGTTCCACATGCAGCACAGATTCCCACATGGGGCTTGATCTCATGACCCTGAGATTGTGGCCTGAGCTGAGATCAAGAGTTGGACGCTTAACTGACTGAACCACCCTGGCACCCCAAAATGTTGGGAATTTTTTGTTTTAGAAGTAGTCTCCACACCCAGCACGGAGCCCAGTGAGGGGCTTGAATTCATAACCCTGAGATCAAGAGTCATACTTAAGCAGCTGAGTCACTTGGGCCCCCTTTTTCCTTTTATTTTCCGTGCTTTTATATTTAAGGTATATCTCTTATGTAGGTAAATAACTGGATTTTGTTTTTTTACCTGGTTTTGACAACCTGTCTTTCCACAGGATAATTTGGTTCTTTTAACCTGATTATGACAATTGGTAATACCCTCAATTATTTTTAACTATTTTATACTGTTTGTCCTTTTTTATGCTTGAATTCGGTATTCTCGTTTGTTTTTTCTAATCCTTCTCTTGGATTGATTATTTGTTTCACTACATATTTTTCTACACCATTGCTTTGGATTTTATCCAGTATTTTTTTTGTTGTTGTTTATTGTGGCTCCTCCCCACCCCTGCCAGTTTAACTTGAAGCCTAAAGCTAATTAGTACCTTAACTCTCTTCTTGAGAAGTATTGAGGGTATAGAACTTCTCAATTTCTTTCTCTTTTCTCCTAGCTTTTGTGCTACTTTCGTCATATATTTAGTTCTTCCTTGTTTTATTTCAACCACTAAAGACTTTATTTTATACAGTCAGTGCTCATTTAGCTTTACCCATGTGTTTGTCATTCATATTTGCTCATCGTTCCTTCTCGCAACACAGATCTCCCGTTTGGGGGTATATGCTTCTGCTTGAAGAATATCCTTCAGAATTTTCTTTAGTGAGATTCGGTTTGATGAAGTCCCAGAACCCAAGTCAGGTTCGGTGGGGTGAGGAGGTTCGGAGCCGACGACTAAAGAAAGAATTCTTAAGACGTCGTTGGTGCAAAAGGTGATTTATTAGAGCACGGGGACAGGGCCCGTGGGCAGGCAGAGATGCGGCCGCCCCGGGTTGTGAAGGTGGGCATGTTATATACCCCACGGTTGGGTAGGTGAGGACAAAGGGGTGTTCAGAAGGGCTATTGGGGTAAAGAATACTATCAGGATATTGAAGGCTTAGTTGTTATCGAGTAAAGACAATTGGAAGTCTGGTGGAATGTTCCATTCCTGCTATCAAGCATCCTTGTTAATAAGATTTAGGTTTAGAAGAAATTTAACTTTATTTACTTTTCCTTCTACCTCCGCCTCCTTCCGTTTCTCATGGGGGGGGGGTGACATTAGGGCTATTGATAAGGTAACTTCTTTGTTCTAAATCTCAAGGACATTTGCAAACCAAAGGAGACTCCTACCTTGCAGGACTGTGATCTCTGCTAGATAACCATTTGTTCTTCTTTTAGGGCAGTCAGGGGTGCCTGTGGAATGCTACACATATGGAGGGGAGCGGATGAAAGGGGGGGGATGCAAGGCGCCAGCTTTTGCTTTGTTCTCAGCCAGCCTCTTGCTCCCTCATCAGGTTCATTGGCAGATTAAGTATTCGGTTGTTGTGACTTAAATGTCTTTCATTTATGCCTGTTTTGTGAAAGGTATTTTTATTCGTTTGGTGTTACTTTTGTCCCAGCACACTGTCTTCTGGCCTCCACTCTTAAGACACCAACCCTTACTCTAATTTGTATTGTTTTGTGTATAGTCTGATGTATTAGGGATGGGTTTTTGTTTTTAAATCTGTCCAGCTTAAGACTCATTGAGCTGCTGCTTTTTTTTTTTAATTTAAATTCCGTTAATTAATATGTAATATATTATTTGTTTCAGGGGTATATAGGTATGTGATTGATTAGCCTTACTTAATACCCAGTGTCATTACAACACTTCGGGCTTCTCGAATGTGTTGGGAGTTTTTAATCAGTTCTGGAAAATTCTAAGCTGTTTTATCTTTTTTTACTCAAGAAAATCTTTTTCTATGGTTTCATTGTTATCTCCTGAAATTCCTGTTAGGTGTAACATCTTACGTTCTTGTCTTCTGTTTCTTCATTGTTTTTTCTTTCCCAGTTGTTGCTTCTTGGGGCTTAATTATGGGCAATTTCTTCATTTCTGTTTTTCTGTTTGCATTTCTCTTTTCAGTTACATCTAATCTGTCAAATATGTCTTCAATTTCAGTTATGTTTTTATTGCTTTAATTTCTCTTAGGCTAATTTTTAAATCTCATCATGTAAAAAATATTACCTTGCTTTAAAAAAAATGTTCAGCCATCTCTTATTTGAGTCTTGTTAATAAGTTTATAATAATATGCCTGACAATTCTTTTAAGTATCAGTGGGTCTGATTCTGCTGAGTTGGTCATTAGTTTCTCCACTTGTGATATAGCAGTAATACTGCTAATAATATCTTCAAAATGATATGATGGTTGTATGATACGTGCATATAGTAAATGCTCAGTAATGTGTAAACCACTAATAATTAAAAATAATGAAATACGTTGTATGACCTTTATGATATATATGTATATTTATGGGCTGCAAATTTTATTGAGGAATATAAAGGGCAACTTGAGTAAACAAATATACCAAAGATGCAGAGCAACACAGTATTAATAATTGAAAGAATGTGAACATCATTAATTTATATAATTGTATATGTTTTATACAATTTTGGTAAAAATTCTAAGTATTTTTAAATTTGCAAAATTATTTTAAAGTTCATGTAAAAGTGAGGAGAGTTTGTTTTTTGTTTTGTTTTTGCTTTTAGTCTTTCTTTTACAGTAGTTTTGTCCAGACTAAGAACAAAACGTGATTTCTGGAAGCTTGTTTATTCCTTTCTCCATACCTGTTTAACAAGGATCCTAAAAGAAGGCCCTCTGAACAAAGGAAAGAAAGTGAATGGTTGAAGAACTCAATTCCATAAAAATGACTTCGTAGCTCCACATATCTGTCTTTTGCTTCCTTAGATAGCAGCCTGCAAAAGTACTTTGAATTCCAAGGTGGTCCTTGAAGCTTGTCTCTTGGAGGCATTTTATCCTTAGGTTGGCTGTGGTCCAACTTACGTGACTAGGAGTCTTGACTGTCAGCTGAATAGTACAGATATTTTTTCCTCTAGGCTTTAGTAGATGTAACATATTTACCCAGTGTCTTTACTGTCATCTTAGGCAGTAAACTCACAAGGCTCTGTGTTGAGCATTTACTAGGTATCAGGCCCTGGCTTAAGTGCTGAAAAATAAAAAGCAGTGAACCAAGCAAAGTCCCTTCTCGGTTCAGTAATAATTGTAGGTAATATTTACTGAACTTTTATAGTTCTAATGTGCTTCATACATACCGAGTTATTTAATCTTCTCAGAAATCTTTGTGGTAGAAGGGATTAATTCATATTCCTGCCTTACATATGAGTGGTTTATGTACTTGTTCAGGATTGTAGTAAGACTTAGAAAGGATCCCAGGATGCCACCACTTGAAAGGGGTGACCCTGAGGCTCAACCCCAGGCAGAGCGATGCTGATCACTTTTTGTTTTGCAGCTGTACATAAAGTTGCAGTTTTGCCAGTTCCTCTTGATTGCAAAATATAAAGGTTGGCTGGGGGTGCTACACATGGTGCTGTTCCGAGTTAAGGATGAGTCTGTAATCGTGCCAGGAGGCTCTTCCTACCAGACATTAGCGCATACTCTTTATCTGTAACATAGAAAAGTGTTTTCCTGTGCTACAGAAAGGTCATTGTGATGGAGGTCTATGGGGGTAGTTTTTGTATGTTTTAGCTTTTCTTATGATTTTGCTTTTAAATGGATCGAATTAAAATACAAAAGGATTTCTCTAATAATTATGTTATTTAGTTCTTAGTCAAAATAAATCTGATTGAATTTGTTAGAAACCTTGGGTTCTTTAGACCTAGCAGATTAGAAGATTATCCCATAGAATTGCTCAGTAGCATGTGTTATCTCTGGCGATTAATTACGGAGAGGGGTGACTGCATCAGATGCCTGATTCTTTCTTTCTGGGTCTCTTAGCAACAGCTGGAAGAAGAAGCAGCTAAACCTCCTGAGCCTGAGAAGCCTGTGTCCCCTCCTCCCGTGGAGCAGAAACACCGCAGTATCGTCCAAATTATTTATGATGAGAATCGGGTAAGCTCATGCCATTTCTTACAGCACAGGCCTGTAAAAGCACTTGGCTGTGCCTTTTTTAGTTATCAGTATGTTCTGTGGTAATGTTAATTGTATTAAGACCTGTTTTCTGTCATAATTTTTAATGTTCTTCAACTTTAAAGCTTGATTTTTTTTTTTTCCTTAGAGATTGAAGAAAAGTTGATAGGTGTATCTTAAATTAATATTTTATATAGTATATTGCATAAGTATTATTTAATGAGAATATAATTTTATCAGCTGTGTCTCTCTCCTGTCATACAAAATTGGCAAGTAAGTTTGTAGCACATAATACAAAACAAGCCATTCTGTAGTTTTTCACTTTATAAAGGATAATTTGATGCCAAATACTGATGTCATCCTATGAGAGATGGGTCCATCGGATGTAGAAATGACTTGCGTTGTTAGCTTAGAATTGATAGCTGGGCTGTAGTTTGAATTTTAGTTATAAAATGTGAGGCCATTGACCTTTAGGTAGACTTTGCTTTTTTGCTTTAAGACAATTTCTTCTTTTATACTTGTAATTAAAAGTACTCATTGATTTAGGAAAGTCAGGCGTCAATTCTGTGAAAAATTTTGTGATGTCAAGTTTTTGGCTGGAATCCAGACCAGGAACTAGCAGTTAAAGGGAAATGGATTTCATCTTAATATAAAGAAAACTTTCCCACAGAGCTCCTTAACATTGGGCTTCTAGAAGTTCCCAGTCTAAAGAAGAATATGCTTTAAGTACTATGGGAGAGAATAGGCCTCTTAGCTAAAGATGGTCATAAGGTAGAGGTTGAGATTGTTGCTTTAACTGGTTTTCTTTGTAGTGAGTGGAGTCATCAGAATCAGTACATCTTACACAGGCAGCCTATAACTTTACAGTAGCCCAGTTCCCAAAGGAGATTGGCTTTAAGAAAGGCAACTGTCAATTAATTATTACATACACATTTATGGGAATGATCTTAGACCAGATATACGTGTATGTATATAGATAGGTAACTGAAAGTCATCAGATATATAATAGGATATAATAGGATATTTTACCTGTCAGAGACAGGTAAAAATAAGGGCAATTAACGTTATTTTTGCCTGGGTTCAAAACCAGTCCAGTTTATTGAATGGACAGAGCAATCTCCTCGAAGATCTGTTTGAAGATGTATCCAGTGAGAATGAACTGTACATAAAGCAAGTGACGAGGACAGCCTTGTGGCTTTCCTGGAGGATCAGTGACTCTGGTCAAGCAGGAATGTGGCCCAAGGTTCCAAGGTTGACAGCTGCTCCCTGTTTCAGGAAAGCCAGGAGCGTGGTGTTTTATGGGAATCTCCTGCTTTTAAAAAAGTACTCTTTTGGGCCTAGGTGGCTCAGTGGGTTAAGCATCTGCCTTCGGTTCAGGTCATGATCTCAAGGTCCTGGGATCGAGCCCTACATCGGGCTTTCTCATCACCGGGGAGCCTGCTCTTCCCCACCCCACCCCACTCCCCCACCTGCTGCTCTGCCTACCTGTGATCTCTCTCTCTCTGTGACAAATAAATAAATAAAATCTTTAAAAAAAATACTCTTTAGAGCAATAAAATCCTTTTGTGGGCTGATGGGTTTCATGGCCAGTTTAGGACCTCAGAGATAAAATAAGCAGGGATTAGAGCTAATAGTGGAAAAGAATCATATAGAGTAAAATTTTGACTTCTTAGGGTGAGTCAGTTTTTAAAGAAATTGAATTTAGCGATATTTATTAATTGATTGAATTTCTTAATTAGCCTTGTCATTTCTTGTGAATTTGTGATCAACTAGGATGTGAGGACTGGAAACTATTGAACAAGATCTGATGGAGAGTTTAATTTGTGTTCAACTTTTGTATATCTATGTTTTCATTAATTAGTGTAGTAAACGTTTCTTGGGGTCCAGCAACAAAACAAAGCAGTTCTCTCAGACCTCTTCTTTCCACTTTAGTGTGTGTGTGTGTGTGTGTGTGTGTGTGCGCGTGCCGTTTTGTGTTGTGTTCTGTGAAGAATAGAACAGCATCTGAACTTGAAATCTTTTTTTTTTTTTAAGATTTTATTTATTTGACAGACAGAGATCACAAGTAGGCAGAGAGGCAGGCAGAGAGACGGGGGTAAGCAGGCTCCCTGATGAGCAGAGAGCCTGATGTGGGGCTCGATCCCAGGACCCTGGGATCATGACCTGAGCTGAAGGCAGAGGCTTTAACCCACTGAGCCACCCAGGTGCCCCATGAACTTGAAATCTCTCTTAGTATTCTTCTTCTTCTTTAAAAAAAAAAAACAATGAAAAGAAAAAAAGAAAAATGATTTATTTATTTATTTGACAGACAGAGATCACAAGTAGGCAGAGAGGCAGGCAGAGAGAGGGGGGAAGCAGGCTCCTCGCCAAGCAGAGAGCCGGATGCGGGGCTCAATCCCAGGACCCTGGGATCATGACCCAAGCCGAAGGTAGAGGCTTTAACCCACCCAGCCACCCAGACGCCCCTTTCATAGTAGTATTCTTATAGTGAAGACTTTTTAACTGGGAGTAGCCATAGAAATCATCTTTTTGCACAACTCCTTCTCTTTATTGCCTTGCTCTGAGTCGTCTGCCACTCTGAAGAGCTGCACAGAGGCTCCTGGCGGGGAGGCCAGGGGAGCACAGCTAGGCCTGGGGCCTGGGCTGTCTCACTGCGGCCTCACCGTGCTGCCTTCTGTCAGGCCTTCATGGCCTTCTTAGCTTTAATGAATGACCTTATCTGCTTCAACACCACAGGAAAGGAGAGATGGGTGAGGGCAAGAGGACGTTTCTCTCGTTCCCTGTTTGGCAGCCGTCTACATGTTGGGATGAAGCCTGATGTGGCTTGGGAGATAGGGGCCATTATCTTGTATTAGGCATCGTCGTTTCTTTAGAAAGTTAGTGGGAGGAGGAAAGCTACCCAGAAGTGACTGTTAATTTTAAAGTTGGCTTCCTGAGAGAAAAATTGTCTTGCATCATATTTAAACCTTACACTGAGATTCACTTCGTCTCTAAACAGACTCTTTTCCTGGGCTATTTTTAACAGTTCAGTTTGCTGTTACCCTTCCCCGTTGTCGGTTCCAGAAATATTTATAAATGCTCTAATTTCAGAATTCTAATACATATAGAAAAGGGTGTGCATGGAGTGTGGTTTAAAAAGATAACGCGTTTATTTTTTGATCGCATGATTTGCAAGTTAAAGTGACAACACAAGAAAGAAAGGGATTAATGGTAGAAAGTATGCTTCGTGCCAGCAAGCGCTGGTCACCTAGGCCAGTGTCCAGGCGGTCTCGGTTTCCCTCACCACCACTCCGTAGAGTTAGTTCATTAGTCAAGAGCATCAGTCCTTCCTCCGAAGTAGTGGTCTGGTCAGTGGCTTCTCTCTTCCTCCTTTGGCAGTGGCTTATGTGAGTCCTCATCGCTCCCATACATAGTGAGTGTCCGTCCTTCTTTCTTTCTAACCGGTCCTTCACGTTTGAGTGCCCTTATATTATTCTCCAAATAAAACCTTTTGATTGTTGGGACGCTTGGGTGGCTCAGTGGGTTAAAGCCTCTGCCTTCGGCTCAGGTCATGAGCTCAGTGTCCTGGGATCGAGCCCCAAATTGGGCTCTCTGCTCAGCGGGGAGCCTGCTTCCTCCTCTCTCTCTCTCTCTCTCTCTCTCTCTCTCTGTCTGCCTCTCGGCATACTTGTGATCTCTATCAAATAAATAAATAAAATCTTAAAAAAAAAAACCCAACCTGACACTTTTTGATTGTTTTCCACTTTCTGCAGAATAGCCTAACCTTTTATCCATGCTTACAGGCCTGCCTGCCTGGCCATTGGCCCAGTACTCCTTCTGAAGGCTATCCTACCAGGCTAGGTTTGAATGTTCCCCTGAAGCTGCTCGTACCTTTATCCCTGGATGTTCCCCCTGCCTTCAGGCATTCCAGTGTCTTGTCGTGTCCTGTCTTACAAGTGCACTCATACTTCAGCCCTACTCACATTGTCATTTTCCCTTGAAGCTTTTCAAGACTCCTCTTCCTGCTACTTGTCATTGTTTTCTTAGTGTCTAGTCAGTGCCTGGCACATAGAACATACTGACATGTTTGAGGAACCAAGTACCTCTGTCTATAGACTTAAGATAAAAATTTTAATATGGAAATGTGAGGGTTTTAAATTAAAATTTTTGTCTGCCAAATTTGATAGGTTAATAGTGTTCTTAGCAGTTAAGCCAACATGAAGTCAGATATTTAATAAAAGTTTGCATAACCAAAATCTTGGGGTCTGCAAGCATCTTAAAAGCCAGCCTTTAAAATTAGCTCTGAAAAGGCAAGTGTCTTTACGTATTAGGATATTTTTTAAAGTATTTGATATAATATAATTTTACTCCCTTGTTTCTCAGTGTTATTTGTGGGCAGTTCCAGTTAGCCTGCCTGTACTTGGTATAGACGCTAATACAGAGTGCCTTGAGAAAGCAAATTTAAGGGGTGTTTGGCGGCTCAGTCTGTGGAGCGTGTGGGTCTTGATCGTGGGGTTGTATGTAGAGATCACTAAAAAGAAAACTAGAAAAAAAAAGGAAAATAAATTTAAAAACTGGTGCATGTTGGGTCTGGAGGAAGTTAATTGTAGGTGCTAGATATTCCCAAATTTTTTCTCTGTGATGATGTTATGTGTTATTTAATATATGTCTGTAGCTAATCAATTTGAATTTTATGATCATTCTGTTTTGACTTCTTGGGTTTGTTGTTCTCAACTGGAGACTTTCTTTGATTGTTGTAACTTGGAGAAGAGGTGGAGTGCTACTGGCATCTAGTGGGATACAGCTAAATATCCCCCAGTGCATGGGACAGCCCCTAGAACACCTATCGGGCCCAAAATGGTAATAGTGCTGAGGTTGACAAATCCTGCCTTTAAATGATCTATAGAAATAGGAGCGGCTCTGCAAACTTAATGGATTTTTATAGTTTTATATTTGACTTTTTTACTATATTCATTTCTCATCTTAATAACCTTTTTAGTTTCTTGGAGTTTGGAAAGTGCTTTACAGTATTTTGTGCTTCTTAAACGCTTCCTATTTCTTTCCACACAGTATATACTAAATAAATACTTGATGGATTGATTTTGGTTGATAAATGAGATTAAAAGGAGAATATTTATTTTAAGGGAACATTTTTCTTTACACTTGGGAAATACTGATTAATATCCATTCCCAATTGTGTGTCACATCAGAAGCCCTGGAGAGTTTCCCAGCAGCAAGTACATTGAGGTGCTCGTCTGCACGGCAGATGGGAAGCCATTGTTACTAATGGGAATGCTTTGGGAGGAACTTAAGAACCACTGACACGGGGCACCTGGGTGGCTTAGTGGGTTAAGTGTCTGCCTCCGGCTCAGAACATGATCTCAGGGTCCTAGGATCGAGTCCCGCACTGGGCTCTCTGCTTGACAGGAAGCCTACTTCCTCCTCTCTGTCTTTGCCTGCCTCTTTGCCTACTTGTGATTTCTCTCTGTCAAATAAATAAATAAAATCTTAAAAAAAAAAAAAAAGAACCACTAACAAATTTGGTAGTCCTGTAATTCCAGTTTAAATATCTTTAACTTCTGGGACGCCTGGGTGGCTCAGTTGGTTAAGCGGCTGCCTTCGGCTCAGGTCATGATCCCAGCATCCTGGGATCGAGTCCCGCGTTAGGCTCCTTGCTCGGCAGGGAACCTGCTTCTCCCTCTGCCTCTGCCTGCCTCTCTGTCTGCCTGTGCTCACTCGCTCGCTCTCCCTCTATGCCTGACAAACAAATAAATAAAATCTTTTAAAATAAATAAATAATATCTTTAACTTCTGATTTGTTATATTTTGTCTATGAAAGGACGATTTCTGTTAGCATATTGGTTTAGATTAATTTACTTTTGAAAATGGACAGTAAAAAATATTAAATTCAGCATTTATTTACTATTGAATACTGGAGAAATTCAAACTAGTAGTTTCCTCTATTCAGTTATTACCCAAGTTTTCTTGTAACTAGAATATGAGCTCTTTATAAGCTTTTCTTCCAAGAGATCAGTTTGGCTTACAGCGGTAAGCCAGGCAACTTTATAGTGTTTTATGTTTTAAAATTTGTTTTTTAAATTTTATTTTATTGACAGAGACACAGTGAGAGAGGGAACACAAGCAGGGGAAGCAGGAGAGGGAAAAGCAGGTTCCCCGCTGAGCAGGGAGCCTGATGCGGGACTTGATCCCAGGACCCTGAGATCATGACCTGAGCGGAAGGCAGATGTTTAACGGCTGAGCTGCCCAGGTGCCCCTTAAATTTTTATTAAAGACATGACTTGAAGTGTTGAGGGATTTGTTTTTAATAGTGACTCTGTGTTCCCTCTCCCTAGAATCTTGATATCTATTTGCTGTTAAGAACTTCACAATTTTTTAGTTATTACTTTTTTTTTCTTTAAAGATTTTATTTGCTTATTTGAGAGCAAGAGTGAGAGAGCACAAGATTATGGTGAGGGGCAAAAGCAGAAGAAGCAGACTGTTTGCTGAGCAGGGAGCCTAATGCGGGTCTTGGTCCCAGGACTCTGGGATCATGCCCTGAGCCAAAGGCAGTCACTTAACCAACTGAGCCACCCAGGTGCCCAGTTAACTACTTTCAGTACAAATGTGAAGTTTTGACTTAATTTGGTGAGGAAGCTGTGAAAACAGAAGACTGAGTATTTCAACTTATCATATGGTAAGAGTATTTGGAAATAAGGGAAGTTCAACTATAGAGTAGTTTTTAGGTAAGTGCTATTAAATTGGTAGTGGTTTTACAGTTAGGTAATACAATTTTTAATTACACAATATAATACTGTCTTTATCTGTAGAAAAAAGCAGAAGAGGCTCATAAAATATTTGAAGGTCTTGGCCCAAAAGTTGAACTGGTAAGTACAAAATTTCTTTTTTCATGTCTGGTGGTGGTTTTTTATTTGTTTTGGTTTTTGGTTTTTTTTTTAGTCATTTTTCTTGGGATAAGATGGAATACAACCTATCTACTGTGGAATGAGATCTGGGCAGTACCTTTGTGCCAGCTTTAAAATAGTGTGGCACAAACTTGGTTACCTTTGCAGAAGGATTGTCCTGAGTGTGTTTTTGCCTGAGCAGGCCATTTAATCATACGAGGTAGAAGCAGGACATGTAAGACAGAAATAGCTCTTTGGACCATATGTTCTTCCTTTGCTTTTGCAATTAAAAACCTGAATAAATGTATTTCTTATGGGATACCGTGGATTTATAAACATTTTTATGAGAGTGCCATTAATAGGAGATGGGGAAGGAGAATTATTCAGGGAACCTGGAAGTCTAGAAGTTTTGGGAGGGCAGGTACTGTGATGATCTAGGAGTACTAGGTTTACCTGAAAATATGAACTGTTTCTTTGTACTTTTATAGACATGTGTACAATGTGGTATATTTAAATATTTGATTTATTTTATAGCCACTCTATAACCAGCCATCAGATACCAAGGTGTATCATGAGAACATCAAGACGTAAGTATTCATCATCTTTGGAGTTCTTCAGTTAAAGACCATATATTCTATAAAGAGATTGTTTTATGTTATCTGCTGACATATATATAATATAGTGTAGGTGTGTTTTAGATTTGTGTAATTTGCTGTCGTTTTACTATATGTTATCTTCCTCTGGCTTCTTGGGGGTTGGGGTAACAGCTTTGAGTTTCCGAGGCCAAAAAAAAAAAAAATGAAATAAATTATTGCATAAAACTAGCTGGTTTTATGATCTGCTAGTAAAAAAGGTGAATACTTAACATTGAAATGGCTTACCTTGAGGCTTGAATTTTTTGCCTCCTGTTTTGTCTTTTTTTCAGTGGAGTACCTGCAAGGCGCATGATGAAGTAAGATAATGAAGCTTTTTCATTTAAGACTAGTGATGACACCGTCCCCCACCAAGCCACATCTGCCATTGCAAAGTAGAAGTGCCACGGATCATTTTATCATTATTCAAAATCCTATTCTAGGGAAATCCCTTCCATGACTCTTGCTAATGACGGTATTTGTAGACCCTTCTGCCATTTAATGTCCTGGTGCCTTGGAAGCGCTCGGTCACCTCACATGGGTGAGGAGACTGTTCAGAATGTAGTTTGCTTAGCCTTGCTCATCCTAGATACCAGGCCTTTATGGATGCAGAGTTTGGAATAAGAAAATAAGTGAAAAGAAAATCTAATTTCTTGATCTGATTGAAGTAAGAGAGGAAGCTAGATAGGTATCTTTTTTTTTTTTTTTTAATTATCATACTTGGAGAGAATTTAGGTGAATTATTCTTAGTTTGTAACAAAAATGTGATATTTCTACTTTATGTTTTATTAAGAATAATCAGCACATTTAAATTATTGACTAGTATAGTTACTAATGAGCAGATTGCTATTTATATATCATTTTTTTCTTTGAAAAAATTTCTTACTGAGAGTATGTGCAATAGTTGACTACTTTGCAGAACTGGTGGCAAATATAATTTGCATGGTAGTATGCATGAACAAAATTGAAATTTGAATAAGTTTAACTTTTGTTAAATAAGTGGTTTATGATAAAAATCATATATACTTAGAATTTTTCTGTGAGATGCTACTGTGGTCTTGAAAACCCTTAGAAGTAGGTTTAGGCAAAATTCATAAAAAATAATACCTTGTTCTGGAACTGTTTAGCTGTTTTAGCATTTTTTAAAGGGAGAGTAGCAGATAAAATCTAGTTGGCTACTTTTAATGATTCCCCCCTCCCCCCAAAGCTTCAGTTATGTTTGTGTTCTGTCTTTCCCCCCTGATATTAGCTGGAGAGCAGCTCTGTCTGATTTATTTCATGCTGTCTACACTGCCCGACTACAGTGCTTAGCACACTGTCCTGGGATAGGTTACTACTGA
Source organism: Mustela erminea (assembly GCF_009829155.1). Taxonomy (NCBI): domain Eukaryota; kingdom Metazoa; phylum Chordata; class Mammalia; order Carnivora; family Mustelidae; genus Mustela; species Mustela erminea. Next base: position 9,451,746 of record NC_045631.1, read on the forward strand.
CTGGCTGACTTCTTAAATCCTAGGAAACATTTTAAGTGATATTTATTGATTATCATTTGCTTTTGAGTAGCACGTAATTAAAGCTAGAGCAAAAGAAATATGTGGTAATGCTTCCACTGTACGTCACCTTGTGAAATAACCATTTACTCAGCTGCATGCATCCGTATGAATCGTGTAGTAGCTCTTTTCTCATCACCGTCATTTGCTTTGTATGAAATAGCAAATATGCCTTTTAATAATTCTTTTCATGTCTTGGCTACTTTTCCATATAGCCAGCTCCTGACTGTCCACGCTAATTTGAGTGGAACCAGTGTCACTGTTAGTCCTGAGTGGCAGATAATCCAAAAAATTACTTCTACTTGCCTTGGCTTTGTATTTATATTTGAATAATCAGCTTGAAATCCTTTCTGGAAGTAGGTGGGGTATAAATATTTATATTTGAACCTGCATGTCATTGTTTTTGAAGGTCACAGTGCTTCAAATTTAAAAAGTATAACCGTTTCATTAAGATATAAGAGAACTCTTCCTGTCTTGTCACATTGCCCTCCATGCCTTCTTAGAGTGGTTTGTGTCATTTCTGTGATGGAAGGAAATCTGTGTAAAAGCAGAAGTCCCCTCTCTTCTCTGTGGGTGCACCTTCTCATAGAAGGGAGGTCAGCACCTTACCTGAGGTAGGGAGGTAACTTTAAAAGCCTTTCCTTCTCGTCTACCTCCCCTCCTCCAGGAATGTACAGAGATGTTTATATCACCAGAGTTCTTAAGAAGAATCATTGACTGTAACTATAACTTGAAAATATTTGCCTTATACTTGAACGTAATAATTGAAAGTGAACTATTTGTATAAAATCTTGCTGTAGAGTGAGAGGAATCTTAGTCCTAATTATTGCAAAAGTCTTATTTTGCAGGGTGAAAAAAATAAGACTAACTTTGATCACATCAGATATTCCTAAGTGATCTTTGCTTGTTTTTCAGTGTCTCTGAAAAAAAAAAAAAAAAGTGAATGCATTATTAAATTATGCTTTTTCTTAATGTCATACAACCATATTTTTCTCTTCTAGAAACCAGGTGATGAGGAAAAAACTCATTTTATTTTTTAAAAGAAGAAATCATGCAAGAAAACAAAGGGTGAGGTCCTATCCTTTAACTGAAATTTGTACAACTTTCCCATTCATGCTCATTTAGGCATTTGCTTTCCCTTTGTTAGTGAGAATGGTTCTTGATTCTGTTTGAGAAAAGGTTGCCGATTTAGGAAGTAACTATAGAGATGACTTAAATATAAATCTAATTCTAGCAGCAATTGACATTTAATATCATTATCAAATTAATTTCTTTGGTCATCTGTGTATAACATTTTCATCTAGCCAAAATAAAGAAAATGGTGAGTAGTTAAAAGGGAACATGAAAGAGAAGTAGGATGATCAACATTTAGTCTCTTAAACCCTCAGACCAGTGTGGGTAAGTTACAGTCATACTGAGTAGACATTACTGTTCTTTCTTATTAGGAACTGGGTCAGCTAAAGTTCACCTTTTTGAACTTCAGATACGTTTTCACATTTATTATATGACTTGCAGTCCAGAAGTTTTGTGGTTCTAATGTTCATGGAAATGAAGTTACAGAAAATATAATGCCAGTATGTTTCTTTTCACAATATGTTTCTGCTAAGTTGAGACAGACTGTTAATTCGTTTAAATTCAGTTGCTTACCAAATAAATGATGTTCCTTAATTCACATGAAAAATGAGCCGTGTGCCTTATAGTTAATGACGTGACAGTTTAATGAATTGTAAAGCTCAAGAGTCAGCGGCTTTTACTTGACACATAACTTCTAATGTAATCTGCCAATCTGGTCCTTCAGATACTGTCCTTAAATTAGTGTGTTTTTGTTTTTGCAAGAAACATACAAAAATTAAAAGAGAAACTACTAAAGCATTTTTTTCTATCCAGTAATTTTGTTATAATTGTGGTAATTTACTGTCTGCTGATGCAAACATAGGAGCATAGACTTTGTTTTCATGCTTCACAGAGTCTTTAGTTATAACGTTTACATGTTCACTGATTTGTTTAATAAATATTTATTGGCTGTTTACTCTGTCCATGTATTGTTCTGCAGAGGTGAGCAAGATAGCCATGTGGTTTTAACTCTTAAAGCATACAGTGTGACTGGCGGCAGATGAGTCACAGGCAGTTACAGTATCGTACTCACATTGTGGGAAGGGACAATACGGATGGCTGTGGGAGCATACAGGAGGGGCAGCTAATGCTCCATGTAAGAGTCGTAGAGGGAAGTTTGCAGGACAACAAGAAACTCTGGAAATCTGCGCAGGCACAGGGAGCCGTTGAAGTGAAGGTCTGGGAGGTGGACAGAGTGTGGCAGGTTGCTGGGAGCATGGCAGAAATGAGGCTGCTGGGGGAAGAGGGCCGATTCGCCCGCAGGAGGTTCACCTACCAGACTTTGGGTTAGATCCCAAAGGCGTCTTTTAAGTGTTTGAACTGAGAAGTGAAATGTTCAGGTTTGTATTTTAAGAGTTTGCTTCTGGCTCCACCATTAAGAAGGCCTGGGAGAGAATAAAGGCCGCCTGGGAGCCAGTTTGGAGGTTCCAACTTTGATGTAGGTATAAGGGATGGTGTTGACCTGGACTGAGGAGCTAGCTAGAGACGGAGAAAGTGAAGGACACAGAAGATACCTGGGAGTTGAGAAGAATGGTTGTCAAGTGTCTGGGGGGCGGCACGGATCGTGAGGAGGATAATACTCTCCTCTCTAGAGCCACTTTCTGGAGGGGACCTATGTTAATGGTTTTTCATGAGTCCTACACCTTTTTCTATCCGTGTGTTGTTGACACGTTCACACTTCTGTGCTCATAAGGGAGGCTTCTCGCCTCTCCATTGAAAAAAATGAGATCATACATTACTCATTTCTCTAAAAGGATTAACTCTTGGTTTCATGTAGTTCACTGCATTTCTTTTTATCATAAAGCACAACCAATTTCTGCTTTTTCCAGACTGTTCAAAAATGTTTAGATAACATTATTTATAATAGCAAAAACCTTCAAGTAGTCCAAGTCTCCAGCAGTAGAGGAACGGTTAAAGCATGAGTATTTTCTTTGACACATGGGAAGGAAAACACCAAAATGTCAATATGATTGCCGTTGGGTTTTTGGGATTATGAACTATTCACATGTTTCTATCACTTATTTTCCATTTTTTTTGACAATGAAGACATACATTGTTATCAGGAAAATAATAAAAGTAGCTGGGCAGCTACTAGTAGGGCTTATTAATTAAATAATTTTGTTAGTCTTAACATTAACTTAAAAAAATCTAGCCAAAATATGCTCTATGCTGATCTTTGTAGGAAACAGGGCTCTTTTCTCTCTCGTCTTTCAGATCAAGGATGTTTCATTCACAGTTGAGTCCTAGGCCAAATGTACTTCTGACTTAGCCTTAAGAAGTAGCATTTACTGTAAAGTATTAGGTTTGTCAGAATGACAGAGTTTAGTTTAATTATTAATTTGCTACGGGTATTTAATAGGAACAAAAAATCTGCCAGCGTTATGATCAGCTCATGGAGGCATGGGAGAAAAAAGTGGACAGAATAGAAAATAACCCCCGGAGGAAAGCTAAAGAAAGCAAAACAAGGGAGTACTATGAAAAGCAGTTTCCAGAAATTCGAAAACAGAGAGAACAACAAGAAAGATTTCAGCGGTAAGTAGTTTGATGTTTAATGGCTGCGCTCTTCTGGCTAATGGCTATGCTTTCTCCTCGACAACAGATTCCCATTCCTGCTCTCTCACGGTGTTAATGGTTACCTGAATCAGATCTTAAGAAAGTTCATAAAGAACTTTTCATTTTGAATATAAAATTTCATTACCAGCTGGCAAAGATTACATCTTGGTGAATTTAGTATTTGTTTTTTATTCTTAAAATAATGCTGCTCAATCTAAATTTAAGTGAATATTTTGAAAGTAATTCTTCTGTTCTTGAAAATACCTATTCCTTTAGAAATGGCAGTTAAAAAGAGTAGACTTGAATATTTCTTAGTTCTTCATTACCTGCCAACATGACCGAAGAGTATTATATATGGATGGCAAATTAAGAAATTCTTTGATATTGGTTGATAGTTTCGGATTTGTTTCTACTTTAGAGAGCAAGTATTTTATAAAATTAAAAGCTTTAGATTTCGGGGGGTGGGAGGTTGGGGGAACAAGGTGGTGGGTATTAGGGAGGGCACATATTGCATGGAGTACTGGGTGTGGTGCAAAAACAATGAATACTGTTATGCTGAAAAGAAATTAAAAAAAAAAAACTTAAAAAAAAAAAAAGGCTTTAGATTTGTTCTCCAGTATTTCTTGTAAGAGTATATATAAGCTTTAGTTCTTTAATCACGATTAAGTTTTTATGAGGGATGATGGTTGTTTTCTTTTCCCCTCCCTGTAAAAAGTACTTGATGTATTTTTCCAAGTCTGTTCCTCTGCTGTAGAAAGCAAAGACTGCTATTTGAAATGGAAATGTCATCAATACCTGTGGTTTTCTGGAAGTTTCCCATAAGTTGTTCTACCATTTGAACTTGGACATGTAACCTTTAAATTTTAATCTCAATATTTTTTTTAAAAGATTTTTATTTATTTATTTGACTGACAGATCACAAGCAGGCAGAGAGAGAGGTGGGGAAGCAGGCTCCCTGCTAAGCAGAGAGCCTGATGTGACCGATGTGGGGCTTGATCCCTGGACCCTGGGATTATGACCTGAGCCGAAGGCAGAGGCTTTAACCCACTGAGCCACCCAGGCACCCCTTAATCTCAATATTTTAATCATTCTTCTATAGAATCCTAATCTTCGGGCATATTACTTAAAAGTGGTATCTCAGTAGCATTAGTTCTCTGACTTCTAGTTGGTTAAAAAAGTCCCATTCAGAGGAGTAATGCATATAAAAGTAACTTAATTAGTGTTATAATTTCTTTCTTATTTTTAGAGTTGGGCAGAGGGGAGCTGGTCTTTCAGCCACCATTGCTAGGAGTGAGCATGAGATTTCTGAAATTATTGATGGGCTCTCTGAGCAGGAGGTAAGGAAATTAATTGACTTAGCTTTTTAAATTCATTGATTATTCAGGCATTTTTACCCTCATACCCCAGGAACTAAGGGCTTATTTGTCCATAAATGAGGGAACATTAATAGAGTTTGGACTGTTCCAGAGACCAGCCAACCACTGAAAGTGTTACAGCAGGCAGTCCTGTGATCAGATTGGCATTTTACATAGATGGCTTTAGCAGGAGGGAGGCCTGGAGGAGAGGTGAGGGCGCTGTTAACATGAAAACAAGACCTGAATCAGGGTGTCAGTGGCAGGGATGTGTAGGAGCAGACTGCCCAGAGAGATTCATCTGAAGTGGACCTGAGGTGCTGGTGGGTTCCCCAAAGTGTGCCCTCCAGCCACAGAAGCCTGGGAGACAGAGATGATAAGGCATTGATAAATCTGTGCTGAGTAAGGATAAATTTCAGTCCCTGTCATGAGTCTTTTGAGCTGTGTTCAAACCGTCTCTAAAGGTTGGTCCTGTTTAATTAGTTGTTCTGGTTTTGATTTTATATACTGGTTTTTTAAAAGCCTCATCTTTGGTGTCAACTATACTTCAGCTTAAAAATAAATAAATAAATAAATAAATAAAACAACCCCAGAAAACCTCATCTCTGAATTCTGAAGGTCTTGCTTATTTGAATGTGGTGGTCTCCTTAAGTACTGATCAAAGACAGTTATTAAATTGCTATATATTTTAAAACTTGTGGTCATAAACAAACATATACCAAAAAGCTGGTGGTCATAATCCCTGCAGTGATGACTAAATCTGCGTTAAAGTTTTTTGCTTGCTTTTCGACTGGTTCCATTAGGGCAGATCTGTCAGCACCCAAAACTGGGACAAGTTGAGGTGACTAAGGCTCAGGTGTCTGCCCCAAATCATGCTTTGGTGTTCAGACTGACTGAGAGTATCCTATAAAATTTGACACTTTGTAAAGACTTGACTGTAAGGCAGTATCCACTTCTATGAGGAAAGGTTTTAGGAAAAAACCTCGCTTTGTACTGAGGTCAATACGTGTATTTTTGGTGAGTTTTTTCATAGAAATGTGTGCTTGTGAACTTATTAAATTACAGTTCGGGGAAAAACCGACTGTAGAGATGTAACAAAGCTTTAGTTGAAATTTTAAGGATAATAATCTTCAATTTTCAGTGAAAAGATTATGTAAGATTAGCAAGAAGTATTCAACACGTCGAGTTTAATTTAAAATCACTGTCCTTAAGATTTGGACACCTGTTTATTTTTTTTTTTCTATTTATTGGTCTCCAAAATGACATTAAGATTTATTCTCTGAAATGATCTTAAGACTCTTAAAAATGACACTGTGTTAATGTAATTAAATGTTTCATAAGATCCTTACTTCAGTGAACTTGGCATTTCTTTGTGTCCTTTAGGTCTAAAATATTACTATCTGAAGTATCTACTTCTTTTAAGTAAAGAACTCTTCTCAAATTGTAGTAGTGGGATATAAAAATGTAACGTATATCCTCTGCCTGTATGATTC